>NC_062569.1:126965594-127281308 GCF_022837055.1 Prionailurus viverrinus | reverse complement strand
TTCATTATAAATTTAGGGCAAGATATAATTAATTTAGATCTTAACTCTCTCCTATCATTTTTTGTCTTAAAATGATTGCATCTGTGGATTATAAAGACCGACAAAGAATAACAAAAGACCATGAGGACCTATTTGTTTTTATCAGCATGATCTTTAGGTTCCCTAAAACTTTGTGGAGCACTAATATTTATTATTTCAAAACACAGTATGATTATATTCTACACTCAATGAAATGACCATAATATGTATTAAAAATATTGCATACGTCTGGTGAATACTTTAAGATATTCTAGCCAAATTACTTATTTTGTTAAAAAATGAGAAATGTGTTCAGATCAGATAGAATTTTCTAAGCCTTGGAAGTTGTTGCTGTTAGCTAGGTTTGCCTTCTGGTATTCAGTGTGTCGCCACTGTTATTTGTCAACAGACTGTTACAGGAATTAGTGACCAAACCATTCAGAGACATTTTATACAAATGGTATAAATTGAGCCTAACTTCTCCTATGGGTACTGAATGGAAGAGGGACAAATAAATTTGGAAGCAAATCATCTGTTTCATACCCGCCTTCTGATGTTTCTGCTCAATTCTGCTCAAAAGCCAACTAAGTTTCTTTAAACTTTAAATCCAATTCCCTTGGATAGCACACACTTACAGACCAGGAAGCAAGGGACACAAAAGGAACAATGGATATCAGAGGATCAGAGAACATGTAACAGAACCATGGAAAAATATATTTCTAAAACATCTGAGTTGTGTCTGAAAAATGTGGGTTTCCCTCCTCTCTCTCTCTTTCTCTCTTTAACCTTTCCTTTAACCTTGCAGTCACTGTTGATGAACAACAGTATCTATCTTATTCCGGTAAAAGCCAGAAGAAAATTGTCCAGCTGCATTCTCAGTGTCTCCATATGCAAATATATAAAAAAATCTGATCTATCTCCTGATACTTGAGACCCAAAGGCAGCAATAGGATTATTCTGGGACCAATTCCCTCCCCTGAATGACTTCAATGAGTACAAATATGCATTAACATCAGCAGGTCAAATGACGGATGGCATGGGACTCATCCATATTTATCTTCCCAGGATTGGACAGACATCCTATTGATTCGTACAGGTCATTACACAACATGTTAACAATCCAGTACCATCCAGTTCAAAAGGAAATTTGAAATTAGTGATGGATCTCTTGCAGGTCTGTGCCTAGGGCACAAGATGGGTAGTCAAGCATTTCTCTATTTGACATCACTGCACTCTTCCCTCATTTAATGTCAGTCAGTCTTACACAGAGGACGCTAAAAGATGGGAAACACAGAGCTTGTCTAGTTAAAGGAACATTTTAAAGACTGTAAGCCTGTTCATATAGCCAATATTTTCTTGATAGAAAATCATTTCTGGGGAAAATATATGTATATACTCACAGACATGTTGAATGTACATATATACACAAAAACACATGCACCTGAAATACTGTTAGTATATTTACTACACATAAAAGAGATGTTTAAAAATAACTTTGTATTTTAGGAAAAAATATGTGTATCTGTGTATCGCCTTAGTTATATATAAGGCTTTTAAAAATGAGCCTTAGTTATATATAAGGCTCATTTTAAACAGAAAACAAGCAACATGAAAGAGGGAAACAAAATCAGATGAAAAATCAATTTTAAAAAATCAGGATTAGTCATTGTGATTACTTTGAAAATCGCGCTCAGTAGACACAGAAAAAAAGCCTTGACCATTTCTTTCAACCAAAAAAAAAAAAAAAGTTTTAAAACCACGAAAATAAATTCTCTATTTAATCAAGCAGAATCTTAACTACTTTATGAGAAGGATGTTGGGAAGTTTATAACAGTGGAATAGAGCCCTGCTTTCTTCAACCATCCTCATGCTTTCGAAGTTCCTGTAGCTTGATTTTTGCAGTTGCAAAATCTGGCAGTTAATCCAAGTCTGGTCCTTGACATGCCCGGAGGCGCTCAGCTGCAAAGTTAGCCTCATGTAGGCTAACAGCACTATGCTTTATTTGGTTTGAAAATTAAACCAAAAGGAGACTATTCAGTGGGCTATTTGATAGGGAATTAAGTTCTCAAATGACATTAAAATCATCCTATAATCCGGAGGTGATTCTGAAATAAAGAGCCCACTTTAAAACGCTCATAGCACAATTTATTCATCCACATGTGCGCTCTACCCTATAACCCTGAAGGGCCCACATTGGTTCCAACAATGTATTCATTGATGCAAATATTTTTGTAACTCCTCTTTTGGAATGGTCCTCAGACACCACTGCATTTCTCTGCCGATTAATTCATGTATGAATTCATTCAGCAATTATTTATTGAACCCTGCTATGCTTCAGGTATGACTTCAGCTGCTGGTGACAGCGCTGTGAGGGAGCGAGATGGACAAAGAGCCTGCCCTCCACAAATTTGGAGCTTACCGTGAGAAGAGAGATGCAAAAATAAATAAGAAAATCACAAGGGCTGTCAGAGGATGCAGAGTGACAAAGAGAAAATGAAGCTGGGGAGGAGGACGTGGAGAGCTTAGCTGAAAGGATGAACTTTCTGCACAAGTTCCACAGCAAGAGTGTCATTTGAGCAAAGATCTAAAGATGTTGAGAAAGACAAGCCATGTAGATATTTTAGGAAAGAATATTCTGGACAGAAGGAATAGCATATGCAAAAGTGTCCTTTATGGGATTTTTCTGAGGTAAACTGAATGTGAAAATAGAAACTAAATTTCATAATTAACTTGGGGGGTAACAAAAAATATAAATCCCAATCAAACACTACAAGTCAGAATTTTGTTATAAGGAAGTTGCCAATTGCTGGGTTCCAGTTTTTCTTCAGTGCCTAGAAGCTCTTTCTCACACCAGTTCTGTGATTCTCTTCCCTCTCATACCCTTTTGCTCTGTGTTTACAACTAGTACTTCTGAATTAGAAAATTCCAATTTACTATCAATTCCTCAATGCTTCTTCTCCACCTCCCCTGCTTTAGCAGAAATGTGGCTCATCTCTGGAGACACCACCATGTCGGCAGCATTCTCAAGTGTTTTCTATTTATTTTCAAGTACTCTAGATATTTTATGACCTGGCTGTGGATTCCTCCACCTTTTCCATTTCCAAATCACTACTTCTCCACCCTCTTGTTAAAAGGAAACAAAGCAAAATGAAACAAATCAAAGCTCTTCTTCCTGCTTCCAATAGGTCATGCTCTCCTCTTACGGGCTGCCATCACCAGCCTCTCTGGTGTTGCCCCTCATTAATTATCATATCTGGCAATGGATCCAAGATTTCTTTGAATTACCAGTGGCCCTCACCATCCAGCACCGTGATCTCCCAGATCCTTGATCTCTCCTGTCCCACCTCTCAGTGATGCTCTCTCACTTAACATGAAGGTACTTAGCGTCACCTGAGATTGTTCCACATCTAAAATCACAAATTTAAGCCCAATCTCTTCCTAGAGTATGCTTATAAGACAACCGATATTGTATTGTATTGTATTGTATTGTATTGTATTGTATTGTGTTGTACTGTATGGTATTGTAATTTATTTATTTTGAGTCTGGGGTGAGTGGAAGAGGGAAAGAGAAGAATCCCAAAAAGGCTCTACACTGTCGGTGCAGAGCCTGATGTGGGGATTAATCCCACAAACTGTGAGATCATGACCTAAGCTGAAATCCAGAATCAGATACTTAACCTACTGAGCCACCCAGGTGCCCCAGACACCTGATATTTTAACCTCATCAAAATCTCTAGAACACAGCCTGCTTCACTTCATTCAGACCACCATTCCTATCCTTCATTCACTTCTCTTAATATTTAGCACAGATTTTCTGATCCTTTATGTCAAACCTCTTTGTCTTTTTCTAAACCTGCCTTGCAAAATCCCAATCCTACCTACATAAGCTAACTACTTTCTCCAGCCTGCTCTGGAACAGCCATTTAATGCTGAGTAAAGTCACACAACAGAGCAGACACTCAAAATAAATGTATGAGTCTGTTTCTTAATGTCTCTTTTTTCCTTTGTTCATTTGTTTTGTTTCTTAAATTCCACATGTGAGTGAAATCATATGGTATTTGCTTTCTCTGACTCATTTCACTTAGCATTGTATCTCTAACTCCATCCATGTCACTGCAAATGGCAAGATTCCATTCTTTTTTTTATGGCTGAATAATACTGAATTGAATAATTGTAGAGAAAGAAACCGATGGTTACCAGAGGGAAGAGGGATTGGGGGAATGTCTTAAATAGGTGATGGGGATTAAGGAGCACACTTGCCATGATGGACACTAGGTGATCTATGGAACTGTTGAATCACTGTACTGCATACTTGAAACTAATATACTATTGTATATTTAATAAATGGAATTAAAATAAAAACTTAAACAAAACAAAATAAATACATGATCTCCAACCTCAAGAGGCTCCACATACTGTCCATGGGACAGAGAAATACTCTCCCATTCTCCTGAAAGGCACTCAAGTCTTCTCTGAGCTCCTGGAAACATCTATTTCCATTCATGCCCTTCCTCTATAAAAAGACCCCAGTTTCTGCCTCATAATAAAAGGTGATTTTTTTTCCACAGAGACTCTTTTGACTTTCTGCTTCCAAACCTACAACTCCTATATTTGTGTTTCTCCTTGTCTTCCTCCCTGCAAGGAGTTGCTTCTACATCTAAGGCCAATTCCACATCCTTCACCTTGAATCATGATCCTTTCCCACCTTCTCCAAGAAGTTATACCTTCTATTATCTTTTCATGAGTCCATACATTCAACATTCCTTCCCAACTTCATTCTCTCCTATGACAGTTAAGTTTGTTCCAATGGCTATTATTTTTTAAAAGAAAGCTGGACTCAAACCTCTGTCAATTTCACAAACCCCTCCAGCTACCACCACTCCTATTTCTTCAGTCACTATTTAAAGCACTAATCTGTTGATTCATTTTCCTGCTTTTCCCATGACCACTCAGTCCAGTCTGGCATCTACACTCATCACCCCACAGTAGAAATTCTGGATAAAGTCACCAGACCCACGATGATTCCAAAGTCAAAGATCATTTTTTCAACACTTCTTTTCCCTCTTGGCAACCTTTGAGAATGGTGGATATTTCTTAATTCCTTCAACTATCCACTTGTAGTCCTTTGTGACACAGCCTCTCTAGTTTGACTTCCATCCATCTGGCTGATGTTTTCCTCCAAGCTCCTTAGCAATCTAAATATCTTCACAAAACCCTTTAGAGTGGGCATTATACAAGGCTGTGCCATTGGCCCTCTTTTCTTCACTCTCTTTAGCATCATCCTATGCATCTTGTATATTCAGCATTTCTACTATCACCTATATACACACATGTGATACCCAGAATCTTTTTTTTTTCACTTCAACCTTCTCAGTGATCTTCAGATCTGTATTGTATTACTGTATTACTAGTCAAATATCTAAGAAGAAACTAGATCCCAAACTGAACTTTCGGCTTTCTCACCCATAACCTAGTCCTCTCCCTTCTTTGGCTGTCTCCATGAATGACATTGCTGAGTCAGATATGCAAAACTGGAGCTTAAAAATTATGCCCAGCCCGGCCCTCCAGCTCACCTCCCATGTTTAATTCATCACAGAATCTTGTGAATTTAACTCTCCAAATTGTACTTAAATTCATCCACTTAGTTTAGTCTAAGCTACCATTACCTTAATTAACTATTTGATCTTACAGGGTGAATTCCATATACTCAATCTTCAATATGCTCAAAGAAACAAATTAGTATAAACTTGTAGATGGATCATTTTAATGAATCAATTAGTAATTAATTAACCGATTCATTTTATATACTGTGTCATTTTTGCCAGAGTGGATTCAGAGATACAGGGGCTTTCTTCTGCTGAGTTTGACACTTAGATTTAGTGGAAAACTGGAAATGTGTGCAATAATAGTTCTATTTTCTTAAATTTTGTTTTGATTTCCTTGAATAAATATAGCAGCTACTATTTTGAATACCTCCTCGAAATATCTAGTAAAATTTTCACAGACATTTCCCTTATGTTCAAGTTTTCTTTCAGATTTGTTTCTTTCACTACCAGCCTCTGAGTAATCACTTGCTGGTCTGAAAGACCTCAGTCTCACTACATGCTTCAAAATGTAGAAGACAAAAACATACTATAGAAATGTTCAGACTGAAGGAGACTAAAGAGACATGAAAACTAGATGCAAAACCTGATCTTAGACTGAATACTGTACTGTTGGTAAAAACAAAAACAAAAGCCAAAACAAAAACCTATAGAAGATATTATTGGGTCAGTTGGAAAAAATAAAAACGTGGATTAGATAAAAGTTGTATCCATGTTATGTTTACCAAAGTTAAGAACTTTCCTGTAGTTATGTGAGAGAATATTACTATCTTGAAAATGCAAATCAAGATGTTGCAAGGAAACAGAAAAACAGGATAAAAGATTAACAGATGAATAAGCTTATGGCTGGTCTTGCAATATACTTCGCACTCTTCTTGAGTATACTTCACTTTTTAAAAAGTTAAAAAATTTCCTCAGTCCCATAGGTGAATATATTAACTGCCTATCAGGGAAAAAAAAAACCAAACAAATCCTCAACCAAAACAAAACAAAACAAAGCCATGGCTTTTTTCTGTGTGTTTTCATTGTGCTTCATCTTCCTCAACTATAAAATGAACGCTTGTTCACAGAGTTGTTTTGCAGATTAAATGCATTGATGGATGTGGTATGTTTTGAATACCTCGACATGTAACACACACACACACACACACACACGCACACACACACACACACACACAAAACTTTAGTTGTTAGTAATGTTTTATTATTAATTGCTTTCATACCTTAAAGGAAATAAGTATAAAAATACATACCAAAATTCTTTCTTGATATTAATCTATATGGGATTCCTTTAATATAACATTACAGGTTTAATTCAAAGTAAGTTTGCTACTGATGATGTTTTACATAATGGTCTTCAATTGTTATTAAAAATTTAAAAAATCATCATAACTGACGGTACAAGATTGGTTTACTGATTTTAAGAAAATTGTAACAGGTTGCTGTAGAATTTTGTATTAAACTTCACTTTTTAGGGGAAAATTAGTGTTATTAATTCATGGAAACTCTCTACATCTCTATGTGCTTATAGAGGGATCAGGAAATGTGCAAAGCAGTCAGGAAAAGGAGGGGCGGGAGAAAGAGAAGGAGGAGGGAATGAAAAAGAATTAGAAAAATAAGAAGGAAGAGAGGAGATCGTGGGAGTGTAGAAGGGAGAGAAACAGCTCAACTCAGCTATAAAAGTAGATAATTTTAGTATATAACTGTAGTTCTTTCTACCTGGTGAAGGGTCAGCCAAGGTTCTCCAAATGCAGAAAGAGATTATGGACCATTCAAAAGTGTGTGAAATGTCAATAGCCTCTGACAGTTTGGTGATTAATGTAAATGTGAAGTATCCTGCACCTTGTGATAAGGACAATAAACAAGATGAGAAGCCACTGGAGGGCATATTTGGAACAATCAGACTATGAGATCTGACTTGGATATACTTAAAATTTAGTGCAAGAGATCAGTATTATTTCTAATTGTCAGGGTGATTTTTTTCTTCCTTTCTTTCCTTCCTCTGTCCTTTCCTTCCTCCCTTCCTTCCTTCATTCCTCCTTTCTTTTTCTATCCATTTATGTGGAAAGGCCAATGCTTTCTTTGGCACAAATGGTTACAAATATTTCCCCAAATTAGGAGAGAGATGAGGTTCATGTCTACAGATGAACTATATTAAAATGTCACGTAATTTGTATGGTTTACTAATCACAGAGCTCAGGCTAAATATGGAGACATTCTTCAACCTAAACCACACATCTTTTTAAAGATGAATTTGGACATACAGCAAATGATAAAATTTGCAAGGCATTTTAGTTTCTTAAAGTATTTTAATATCAGTTGAGATAATCTAGTTAGCATTTTATATATAATATACAGCATTACATGTATATAATATATACATATATGTGTTTCACTTATTTAAAATGAAAATAGCCATGAGAAAAATGTTTATAATTCATGAAAATAAAATATATTCCCTGTGTAAAAAGTAAAATATATTTAACTTCCTTCCTAAAAATGGGTCTTGATTTATTATACTATAGGGAATTAAATATGTGATTTAAACAATTTGTAATGCATTATTATTTTTTAACATTTTATTTATTTTTGAGAGAGAGCAAGCGAGCGCACACAAGTGGGGAGGGGCAGGGAAAGAGGAGGACTGAGGGTCTGAAGCAGGCTCAGCCTTGAGAGAAACAAGCCCAATGTAGGATGAAACCCATGAACTATGAGATCATGATCTGAGCTGAAGTCCATGGTTCTATTGCCTGAGCCACCCAGGTGCCCTGCAATGCGTTGTTTTATATTAACAATCTTTGGTAGAAAATTCTAACTTTTCTTTTTTCTTTTCTTTTCTTTCTTCCTTTTTTAATGTTTATTTATTTTTGAGAGAGAGAGAGAGAGAGAGAGAGAGAGAGACAAAGTGCAAGCAGGGGAGGAATAGAGAGAGGGAGACACAGAATCAGAAGCAGGCTCCAGGTTCTGAGCTGTCAACACAGAGCTGGACGTGGGGCTCAAACCCATGGATCGCGAAATCATGACTTGAACCGAAGTCGGACACTCAACCGACTAAGCCACCCAGGTGCCCCCTAACTACTCTTTTTTGAACAATAATTCCTTGGCTAAGAATCTTAAATAAATTGGACTAACCATAATGAAGAAGCAGCATCAGTCATATCACTGGCATAAACAAAGACTAAAATTGTGTCAGTTGCAGAAAAGCTTACTCTGGTTTCACAAGTGCCTTCAAAAATTAGCATGCTGAAAGAATAGCCAATGGGAGAAAGACAGTCTCTTCAACACATGGTGATGGGTCAAGTGGATAGTTACATGCAAAAGAATGAAACTGGACACTTTTTCATACCATACACAAAAATAAACTTAAAATGAATAAAGAATCTATATGTGAGAATTGAAACTATAAAAATCCTTGAAGAGAGAGAGCATAATTTCTCTGACATCAGCCATAGCAATATTTTTCTAGATAAGTCTCCTGAGGCAAGGTCAATAAAAGCAAAAGTAAACTACAGGGACCACATTAAAATAAAAAACTTCTGCACGGTGAAGGAAACAATCAGCAAAACTAAAAGGCAACCTACAGAATGGGAGAAGATTTTTGCAAATGACATATCCGATAAAGGGTTACTATACAAAATATATTAAACAACTGATATAATATTCAACACTCAAAACAACAAATAGTCCAATTAGAAATGGACAGAAGACATGAACAGACATTTTTCTGAAGAAGACATCCAGATGGCCAGCAGACACATGCTCAATATCACTCATCATCTAGGGAATGCAAATCAAAACAACAATGAGATATCATCTCACACATGTCAGAATGGCTAAAATCAAAAACACAAGAAACAACAAGTGTTGATGAGGATGTGGGAAAAAGGAACACTCATGTGTCATTGGTGGGAATGCAAACTGGCACAGCCACTGTAGAAAACAGTATGGAAGTTCCTCAAAAATTAAAAAAATGGAACTATACTATGATCCAGTAACCATGCTATTGGGTATTTACCCCCAAATTACAAAAATACTAGTTCAAAGGGACACATGCACTCCTATGTTTATTGTAGCATTATTTACAATAATCAAATTATGGAAGAGGCCCAAGTGTCTATCCATAGATGAATGGATAAAGAAGATGTGTGTATTTCTCTCTCTCGTGTGTATACACACACACACACACACACACACACACACCCAATTAAATATTATTCAGCCATAAAAAAGAATTAAATTGGCAATGACATGGATGGATGCTAGAATATAATGCTAAGTGAAATAAGTCAGTCAGAAAAAGATAAATAACATATAATTTCAGTCATATGTGGAATTTAAGAAACAAAACACATGACCAAAGGGAAAAAGACAGAGAGAGAGAAAAGTGAAAAAAACAGACGCTTAACTATAGAGAACTGATGGTTACCAGAGGAAAGGTGGGTGAGGCAACAGGTGAAATATGTGAGAGGGATTAAAGAGTGCACTTATAGTGATGAGCCCTGGATAATGCATGAAATTCCTGAATCACTGTATGGGATACCTGAACCTAATATAACACTGTATGTTAACTATCCTGTCATTAAAATTTAAAAGCTTAAAAAAAAAGAAAATTAAGATGCTGTTATATGTTTATGATATGCTAAATAGCTTGTTGCTCATCTTTTTTAAAATTTTTTTTAAAATTTTTATTTATTTATTTTTGAGAGACAGAGCATGAACAGGGGAGGAGCAGAGATAGAGGGAGACACAGAATCCGAAACAGCCTCCAGGCTCCGAGCTGTCAGCACAGAGCCCAATGCAGGGCTTGAACTCAAGCCGTGAGATCATGACCTGAGCCGAAGCCGGATGCTCAACAGACTGAGCCACCCAGGCACCCCAGTTGTTGTTCATCTTTGAAAGGTATCTTTCAGGATGAAAGTAAATTTTAACCTCTTTTATTACTTTATCAATCTTGGATTCTATTAATTCAAAATATCTGGTGTCCTCAATTCTTGTCATAATTTTCCCTTTTAAAAATCTTTCTGAAGAATAATTGAGGTTTTTTCCCAAGAAGTGTATTTTTGCCAGCAAAGATTCTCTTCCATTTTACCTAATATTAAAATGTCATCAACAATAGACTCTTGCAATCAGTCTTGTGTGACCTTTTGGTAGCTAACCTTAATTTGAGTATCTAGCATTATTTCTAGTCGTTAGCAAAGGAAATCCTCAAATTCCATGAAATAACATGCCCATTTCCCCATTCTCCTCCAACTCCTCACCCTTCAATTTGTCCATGAGTCTTTATGCCATGTTTGGCCTATCTGAATTCATCCATAATTTTTAATAACCTGGTGAAACCCAACCCTTTTATGAAGCTTTTCTAAGGAGTTCAGCATCTTTGTTTCACTGAATTCTTACGACATATACCATATTGTAACATAAAAATTATGGTTTTACTTTTACATTTTTTAGAGTGTTTCAAAATTCTTCTGTCTAATTTTTGGTCTTACAGTTTACCTCTTGTCCTGGGAGATCCAATTTCCACATGCCTCCTTCCATCCACACCCTCCCACACTGACTCTGGGGTTGGCCCTGTAACTTGCTTGGCCAATGGGATAAGAGCAAATGTGAAGCAGAGACTAGAAAAATGCTTACACTCTGGGTCTTGCCTTTTAAACCACTCTTGGAATCCTTGCTCTTTTTATGTAAGTAAGCCCAGTGAAGCTGCTGAAAGGATGTAACGAAGAGAAGCTTCTGCCTTTCTTGCCATCCCAGACCTACCAGCCGAGGCCAAGAGAAACTGGCTAGCTTCTGTTGATCTCCAAATTCACTGAAGACATTTGAGTGACCTTAGTAGAGGTCATTTGTACCCCAACCAGACCATTAACACCACTCAGCCAAGTTTCCAACTTGTGGAGTCAGGAACCAAATAAAAGGTTATTGTCTCAAGTCACCAAGTTGTGAGCAGTTAGCTATACAGCAACAATAACTGATATATTGTCCCAACTAAACATTAAACTCCAGTGGGGCAGAAATTATGTCTTTTTTCACTCTTTTCAATGAAAGAAGAGCAACCAGAGAACAAAAGAGACTCTGAGTCATTAGTAATGTAATTTGTCCTTCCTCCCACAGGACAGAAAGTTGATAAATAGGAAGTTAAGGCAACCTCCTAGAAGAAGTGCCATCTACAAATAAAAGGTAATTCAACTTTCCATTAGCAAACTTAAAGCCAGGAGACAATGAAGCAATGTATTCAAAGTTCTGAGGGAAATAATTTTGGGTCTAGAACAAGATACAGTCAAAGGCACCAATCAAATGTGATGGGAATTTTAAGATATAGGAGAAGTCCAAAAACTTACTTTCCATTCACCCTTTTGTAAAAAGTTACTTGAGAGTATAATACAGAAAAATAAAAGAATCAATCAAGAAACAGAAAGCCATAAGCGGAACAAAAGGAGAATACATTTTGGAATGATAATTCTGAGATGGCTTTATGGGTGTAGGGAACAATCAATTATATTCACAAGAAGAAAGGCTTCAGATGGGAAGTGTCCATGACACGGTGAATTTCAGTGAAATATTTCATAAGAAAAAAGAAAAGGAAGTAACAGAATGAGAAAGTGGTAATAGCCTAAGAATTATTTTTTTTTTCTGAGTGTCTTTTTTGTTTTTGAGAGAGAGAGTGTGTGTGCACAGGAGCTGGAGAGGAGCAGAGAGAGAGAAAGAGAGAGAATCCCCAGCAGGCTCTACACTCAGTGCAGAGCCCAATGTGGAGTTCAATCTCATGACTCTGAGATCACCACCTGATCTGAAACCAATAGTCAGGAGGTGCTCAACTGACTGTGCCACCCAGGTGCCCTTTTAAATGTCTTCTTATAATTAAAAAAAAGGGGAAATTAAGGCAAAATCAAGAGGAATCAAAAGAGAGAGAGAGAGAGAGAGAGAGAGAGAGAGAGAGAGAGAGAGAGAAGAGAAGGGAGAAATCTTGAATTTAAAATGTAGTAAGAAAGCCATGCCTGAAATAATAAAGCATAGAAAACCCCCCAAAGGGGATTTTATTTCTATCTGTTGGTGAAGTGTAAACATGGCATGAGGATAACACAGGAAACATAGATAAGGAAATATAATCAGAGCACACCAACAGATTCTGCTTTAAACACTATTTACCAGTAATAATGGCATAAACTCTACTTAATGGTTTATGACTTCTAGATTACACCCTATGAAACATAGAAAACAACTACGGCAAAGCTAAGGGTGTAGCTGACCCAGAAGTTGAGAGGTGGACCTGAGGAGGGGTCTAGAGGTAACTGATGATACCAAATGCAGAGAACCCAAGGTTCTTGGCTCTGTCTCCCTGCTGAAAAACTCCTTCCTCTCAGAAGGGCTACTGGCACTGCACTGAATTCAGGAACTCTTAGAAACAAGCAAGGCAATTGGAAAGCACATCCACCTATCTATATCCTTATTACATTCTTTGCTTTGTTACTTTAAAAATAAACCCAAATAAAAGCAAATGTAAATAAAGTGCAAATCCTTCTCACCCATCTTTGAAACTTGTTTGACTTTAGGGCTAAATCTACCTCAATGAATACAGCCTGGGTGGCTCAGTCAGTTGATTGTCCAACTCTTGATTTCGCCTCAAGTCATGAACCAGAGGTGATGAGATAAAGCCCTGGGTTGGGCTCTGTGCTGAGTGTGGAGCCTGCTTAAGATTCTCTCTCTCTCTCTCTCTCTCTCTCTCTCTCTCTCTCTCTCTCTCTCTGTGTGTGTGTGTGTGTCTCTGTCTCTGTCTCTCTCTCTCGACTGCCAGAAAGTTAAATTCCATTTGGATAGGGAATGTTTGGATGAATATTCAACTCTATTATTAGTCTTTTAGATATATTTAATGAAATTACTCTTTAGAATCAGAATCTGAATGTGTACTGTGCCCTCTGAACAACGAATCACCAGATATGTGGTATATGCAGACATGTACCTAAAAAAGAAAGAAAGCATAGGTTCTGGGGTATGCATGGGATCAATCTTTTTTTTGTTTCTTCTTTAACAGTAACAAGGACAGAATAGAACAGTGTGCATTTTTAAAAATTATTTGAAATTAGATAAAGATAGTGAATAGTACAGATGCAGCTTGCTGGCTGACATTGCAAGTTAAATGAAAACAGATGAGGCAAGAATATTGGCTGAATATTAAACTCTAACTACAGTAGGAGTGATATCCCATGGCTTAAACTTGATTATTAAAAACATTATGAATCTGAGCACTCTCAAACAATGGTAGAAAAGAAAAACAGATTATAAAGCATCCCAGATTATTAACAATATAATTGTTCTCAACAGCAAGAAGAAAAACCAAGCAAATAGGACAATGCAATATGGCGAATTTATAAAATAATGTTATTTATTGGTAGTAGTGTTCTTGAAAATGTACTAAAAGTTCTGAGATGTCTTCAGGAAACAGAAGCTATCGCGAATCAAAACACCCAGCGGCAAAGAGAGTACATATATGCTTGAGGAGAATGGCCTTTGGTTTTAATTGCAGGAACTGCTGAAAATTCTAGAGCCAATTTCTTCAGTGTTCATTCTATCTAAATCACACACTTCAACTTGTCAAATACTCTTTGCCAAACGTTGTAGAAAAATCATCTATTCTTGAGCAGTCAGTGGCTGCTTTTAAGTACAGAAGAAATTCAAGTGAAAAATCTTAGTAAGAAAAATGTTATCAACCACAGTGCTTGGTTCCAAAAATTCCAGGAACAGCAGCACCATGATCAAGTTTACTTGATTACGACAAAAGCAGCCCACTTGGGAGCTGATATTGTAAAGACAGCACCACATGTTGTAAAACAGAGAACATTATCAAGGGTCTGTACCAAGAATGTAGTGTGGCCTTGTGCCAAGCATGACCTACGAGAATCATGCCATTAGGCCCTGGGACAATATACTCTTTGATTCCCCTTGCCTTTTACCTTGTTCAGGCTTCCCTGCTACTTAAGGAAATAAAATTTTGTCTATGTCTGAAAACAGTCATATCATATAAAGAAATAAACTATGAAGCTGGGTATAAATAAATTTAATTAGTATATCTTTATATTTGAGTTTTATCTAATTTTGAAATGGAATAAAATAATTTATGGACTAAGCAATTTGCATATACCACGTTTTGATCATTAGCTAAAAATGAGATTGTAGATGTAGACCCTGCTTTCCATGCCTCCAATTTTTAAACAAAAAAATCCCTACCTTGAAAATTTCTGGAAATTTAATCCCTTCATAGGACTGTCAAGGTAATACTTCTATAATAATTTTCTATAAAAAGGAAAATTAGGTCTTTCTAGTCTGGCTCCCTGATCTCTTCTAAGGCAAAGTGAACAAGGCTTTGATATGGGTTCAATGTTCTCTGACACTCTGGCTTGATGACCTAGGAAATTATTTAATGTCATTTAAGTTCTACTTTCTTAATTTATAAAGAGGGCCTTGTTTGTTTGTTTGTTTTGTTTGTCTTGTTTTTCGAGCACTAAGGTAACAAATATGAAGATTTCAGCCAACTGCCTGACATAGTCTAAGTGCTCAATATAGAAGCCATCATGATGCTATAGTCAAGGCCCAGGCAAAAACCTAGGGATCACTCTTGACTCCTCCCACTTTCAAATATTATACTGGATGTAATTGGTTTCCAAGTCTCATTAATTTTAACTCCTTAACATCTTTCAAAGGTACTTCCTCTTTCCCTCCCCAACATCTGTGCTTTACTTTAGATTCTGCTGTCTGTCCCCATGCAACTGTCTCAGCTGTCTCCCTGTCTCTAGTTTCAAGGTCTCTGCTCCAAATCTAGTTTCCATATTGTCATTTGGTCTTACAGAATGATTTAGTCATACAGAGATCAGCTTGTATCACCTCCCTTAAACTGCAAAAACATTACCACAGCACAAGGGCTCTTTGGGATCAAACTCCTGCGTGGTTTCTAGCCTCATTTTTGCCACTCTCTGTTCAGCGCTATACAAACCAAGACTTATGAGCAAATCTCAATTAACAAAGAATATGTTAAATATTTAAACTTTGTTTGACCCTACAGTTTATTCACAGTTTTTGTTTTTTTCTTGACCTTGTGATTGTTTTTATTTATACAGTTTGAGAGCACAAGAGAGAGAGAGTGTGCATGGAAGCGGGGCGGTGGGGTGGCGGGGGTTAGAGAAAAAGAGAGAGAGACAGAACTCCAAGCAGTCTCTGCACTATCAGGGCACAGTGCTATGCAGGGGCTCAATTTCAGGAACCATGAGATCATGACCTGAGCCAAAATCAAGAGTCAGATGCCTAATCATCTGAGCCACCCAGGTGCCCTTGTGATTTTATTTTAAACTGAGGAAGAGAGATATGCAGCCAAGCTTTTCTCTGTATACATACATGCCAAGGAATGTTTTTTTTTTTGCCCGTGAAAACATTTGTATTGCTATCATTTGTATGGACATAACTCTTTTTTTTTTACTTTAAAGATATTTAAACTTAGTTTTTACTATTTTACTATTAACCCAAATATATGAGAACTGTACAAAATTATCAGCTCATCTGCCAAATGAGAGCATTCTTGTTAATTTAGGACACTTCATTTTTGACTACACTTGGTTTCTTCTAGCTTAATTTTCCAAAAGACTTTTCCTGAATGACCTCATTGTTTCCAAACATAAAATGAAACCCACATCACTGTCTAAAGACCATATCTCTCCTCATTTTACATTTTCAAAAGACTATGCAACAAACTTTCTAGAGAGCTCCATAAATGGAGTGTCAAGAATGTTTTGGTCACTAGAAATGCCACTAGGAAAGACGGTTCCTTCCAAAGAGGTACAATTATTTGAATATCTATGTTCATGTCTATGAGTTTTGGCTTGCCATTCAGGCAGTTATTCATTCACACATCAAGTACCTCATATGCCAAGAAAATGCAAGTAGTAAATATTTTTGGAAAAGTAAGATATTTTTTCCTTATTATTTTTTTAATCTTCAATGCTGGGTTAATAATAGTAACTTACCTCAAAGAGATGAGGTAAAATTAACTAAGTGAATTCATGAATATGCTTAAAACAGTGCCTGGGATATAATCAATTTTCAGGACTGTTAGCTGTTATAAGCTATGTTTTCATAATCAACAATAAAATTTTGATGTATGTTTAGCCTGCAATACAATATTGGATTATTGAACTCACCTTAGATAGATAGTTACAACTAACCATTATTCAGGATGATATGATTCACATATATTTTCCCTGAAATTTTAGCCTAATGTGTTTTGGGGTAATTTTGAAAGGCAAGAATCAGAGTAATGATGTAAATTCTATATAAAATACCTCTTGACTTAAACTCTTACATCAGGGACACCTCAATGTTCTCTCATATCCAATTTCCCCTTCATTCTTTTGGTAATAAGTCCTATAGGTTTCAGCTTTTTTCTTTTTCTTTTTTGTTGTTTGTTATATGAAAAATATATTTCCTAGACTCCTTTGCAGCTAGGTGTGAAATGTAAATATATTGGGCATTGTGTATAAAATAAAATGGTATGCAAACTTTGTATGGTAGCCTTAAAGGGAGGATTCTCTGTTCTTCCCCTTGATGTGACTGGCATGTGAACATGATGGCAGGAGTTGGAGTAGCCATTTTGGAACAAGATGTGAAAGTTCTCTGGTAAGAGTGGCAGAGAACCAAGACAAAAGGAGCCTGTGTTTCCTGACCCCATGAAACCATGCCAGACCTATACCAATTATACTCAGATTGCTGTAAGAAAAAAAAATTCACTTATTTAGGACATTTATATCAGATCTTTGCTATAGTACCTATGTCTGTATTTCCCACTCGAAAATCCAATATTTAATGTATGACTAACCTGTTTATAAGATTTTCTTCCTACCCACATAAACATGTTAGGATAGTGTTTCTGTGATTTTAGTGTTTTAAAATGATATCCATTAGTGCCTACTCTATTATTTTTTCATTTTACGTTAAATACATAGCTTTAAGAATATGCTTCCTTCTTGAGTGTGATATTTAGCCTTGATAAGAAAAAATAATTTGTGGGATTATCCATCTCAAATTGAAAATGTTTACTAATGACAGATGTAATTTGAAAACAGATTAATATGAACAAAAAATATAAAATATTTTAAAAATCAGACTTTTAGGAATTCAGATATTTTTAAGATTAAGGATACTTTTATTGTCACTCTCCCTAAGTGGGAAGCACTTGGTATGTGTGTGTGTGTATCTGCGTGTGTGTGTGTGTGTGTGTGTGTGTGTGTGTGTGTATTTTTTTAATGTTTACTTTTTTTGAAAGAGAGATAGAGTGTGAGCAGGGAAGGTGCAGAGAGAGAGGGAGACACAGAATCGAAAGCAGGCTCCAGGCTCCCAGCTGTCAGCACAGAGCCCCATGCTGGACTTGAACCCATGAGCCATGAGATCATGACCTGAGCTGAAGTGGGACACTTAACTGACTGGGCCACCCAGGTGCCCCAGCACTTGGTATATTTAAACAGCAATTCCAAAAGGGACTGAAATTTCATGAATGGTAGATTGTAAGTTTGATGATTAAGAAATTAACATCTCTTTTTCAAATTCAACAATTATGAGGTTATTAGACACCTGCTATGAGACAAATAGTGAGAACACAAGATGAATAGATAGTATGGGTTCCTTCTGCTGAAGAAACAGGAGCTCAAGAAGGTTACCATCCCCGTGCAGAAATTTACACATATAGAAAGGCGTGTGCTAATATAAAGACATACACAAAGTGATATAGTGGCATCATAAAAAGAGCGATGGATTCTTTAAACCTCAACAAAAGCACAAACTGCATTGCTTACTATAAATCACCGTAAATAATTTTTCCTTTGATCTATACTTAAACTTTTACTGATTATCTACAGCTGGTTGACAAGTTAGAAGTCTTTCCTATCAGAAGGATAAAAATGTCTGTTCAGTCTCATAATACTGCTAATAATAGCTACTACGCATGAAGTATCTACAATGTCCCAGGCATTTAACGGTATTTCTTTTGCTTCTACCAACAACCCCATGAGGCAAGTGTTACTATCCCTGACATATTCTGGATGAGAAGTATCTGAGCAAGGATTTGAATCCATGTTTGTTAGACTCCACTGTCCATGTTCTTTCCTTTAGGTAATCTTTGTCTTTGGTTTGTTTCCTTATTATACCACTGGTCAAATTACATAACAAGAACTCATCCCCCTGCAAAGTCTAAAGTGAAGTACGCTTCACTGTTTTCTTCTCTCCCTCTGATAGCTTCTCAATGCTTGGAGCCATTTATTACTCAGACATGCACTTGATTTTATGTAATACTAAAATGACAGGTACCAAAGAAAATCTCACTCATAGTCCTTGAAAGTAAAGGATGTTTCTGCAAATATAATCCATCTTTAAACCATGTGTTTAAACATAAATACCCTCAGGATAGTTTTTTTTTAATATTGTCTTTAGAAAACACTTCCAGCACACAGAATGTTCCCTGCACAATTCTCCATGCGTCCCTACATTTATCATACTTTGCTTTTTAAAAAAAAAATTAAATATTTATTTATTTTTGAGAGAGAGACAGAGCTTGAGTGAGGGAGAGGCAGAGAGAGAGAGGGAGACACAGAATCTGAAGCAGGCTCCAGGTTCCAAGCTGTTAGCACAGAGCCCGATGCAGGGCTTGAACCCACGGACGGTGAGATCATGACCTGAGCTGAAGTCGGATGCCCAACTGACTGAGCCACCCAGGCACCCCTATCATACTTTGCTTTTTTGAAAGAGTAGTCAAATATGTTTTTGATAAAATGTTTTCTGTGATGGCATCATGTAGCTAATGCCACAGCCATACACCTGTGGTCAAAGCAGATAGGAGAGGCTTGCTTATTAATTAATTAATTTATTTATTTATTTTTAATTTTTTTAATGTTTGTTTATTTTTGAGACAGAGAAAGAGCATGAACAGGGGACGGTCACAGAGAGGGAGACACAGAATCTGAAGCAGGCTCCAGGCTCTGAGCTGTCAGCACAGAGCCCGACACGGGGCTTGAACTCACGGACTGTGAGATCATGACCTGACCTGAAGTCAGATGCTTAACCAATTGAGACACCCAGGTGCCCCAGGAGAGGCATATTTAGATTGGACAATGGTCAGAATTTAGTATCTATACTCTAACTCTATATTTGAAACTTACCAGTATCAATCCTGGACTTAAAAATGGTTCTCTTACTGTATTTTTGTATTTGAATAAAACATTATACATAACATAACAGTATTATGGAAATATTCAGAATAATGGATTGTTTTCTGTTTTATTTTTGTTTATGCCTTGTTTCTTTTTTTTCCCTCTTATTCTTCTTTTAAGACATAAGAGCATTCTGAAAATACAGTCTGGTTACAAAAAGTCATAAGTGGCATGAAAGAATGTCAAGAGATTTGCCCACCAAGTTGAATTTCAAATTAACTACCATACATGATTAAAATGTCTGAATTTTGGTTCACTGCTTAAAAGTTAAAAATGCAAGAAAGTTAATCTAGTCATAACATACATATTTTTTAAACCACTGGATCCATTTAACATTGCTTCTAAAAGATCATATAGACTGTTATTCTTCAGTAAGAAAAATTGGTTTTAAATTCATTCATCTGGACAGAATAAAAATTTTCTCTTTATTAATTCCAGATACCCTTCAGTACTGAATTTCAAACAAAATATTTTCACATGGAAAACTACTGGGAGGCATCTACATATTCTTCTGAATTTATACTTCATGTAGGATTTGCAATGTATCCTTTATAATTAGATGTATGTGAATGTGGCTAGAAACTGCAAAGTCAGACATCTGTGTCCTTCCTAGTGTTCATTTATACACTCATTCAGCTGAGTATTGCAGACTTTCAACTAACCTGGAATCTGGTTTGATTAGACAACCAACTGGCTAGCTCTGAGGTCTTTCCAGATATGAGGGTGGGGGAAGTAGGGGAAAATGAGCACTGAGAAAGACGTTACACAGAAAAACAAAGCAAAGAAAACTAGGTCGTGACTGCAGCAAAGAAAATAGCGCAAAGGGAAAAAGGCAAAGTACAATGTGGTAGGTGAAATGAAACAAAGGGATAGTAATTAGGAAACCGGCCAGTTCCTTTCACTGGAGACCATGGGAAAAATGCTTTATCATGCCTAATGACAAGGGACCTATACAGAGTCAAAACTAAATGAGAAAGGTTTATCCTAAATTGATTGAAACAATAATGAAAGAATCTTACATTTGATCATTGAGCAGGATATTCCCTAAAGAACACAGACAGACTCAAAGAACTTTAATTCCATTAGGGAATCACACATCAAATATGTTTTTCCCTTGGGTGGGTCTGGGGCTGTGTCTCTACCTCAATCTGTCCCTGTAGTTATGTGCAGCCCAAGGATGGGTTGGAAATAAAATGTTTGATTAAACTGTCTCTCTGGTATTGGATATTTAAAGTGTGTACACTATGATCTTTTAAAAGGAAGATTAAAGTTGCTGACACTAATTTGTGTGTAGAAATGTAGCATTTTCTTTTGGATGGCTTACAATTTTATTTTATTTTTTTTTAATTAATTAATTAATTTATTTATTTATTTTTTCAATATATTAAATTTATTGTCAAATTGGTTTCCATACAACACCCAGTGCTCATCCCAAAGAGTAAGTACTTAAACAACATTACTGTCTAAGTGTATCTTGTCTTTTTTTTTTTTATGAAATTTATTGACAAATTGGTTTCCATACAACACCCAGTGCTCATCCCAAAAGGTGCCCTCCTCAATACCCATCACCCACCCTCCCCTCCCTCCCACCCCCCATCAACCCTCAGTTTGTTCTCAGTTTTTAAGAGTCTCTTATGCTTTGGCTCTCTCCCACTCTAACCTCTTTTTTTTTTCCTTCCCCTCCCCCATGGGTTCCTGTTAAGTTTCTCAGGATCCACATAAGAGTGAAACCATACGGTATCTGTCTTTCTCTGTATGGCTTATTTCACTCAGCATCACACTCTCCAGTTCCATCCACGTTGCTACAAAGGGCCATATTTCGTTCTTTCTCATTGCCATGTAGTACTCCATTGTGTATATAAACCACAATTTCTTTATCCATTCATCAGTTGATGGACATTTAGGCTCTTCCATAATTTGGCTATTGTTGAGAGTGCTGCTATAAACATTGGGGTACAAGCGCCCCTATGCATCAGTACTCCTGTGGGTAAATTCCTAGCAGTGCTATTGCTGGGTCATAGGGTAGGTCTATTTTATTTTTTATTTTTTTTTCAACGTTTATTTATTTTTGGTACAGAGAGAGACAGAGCATGAACGGGGGAGGGGCAGAGAGAGAGGGAGACACAGAATCGGAAACAGGCTCCAGGCTCCGAGCCATCAGCCCAGAGCCTGACGCGGGGCTCGAACTCCCGGACCGCGAGATCGTGACCTGGCTGAAGTCGGACGCTTAACCGACTGCACCACCCAGGCGCCCCAGGGTAGGTCTATTTTTAATTTTCTGAGGAACCTCCACACTGTTTTCCAGAGTGGCTGCACCAATTTGCATTCCCACCAACAGTGCAAGAGGGTTCCCATTTCTCCACATCCTCTCCAGCATCTATAGTCTCCTGATTTGTTCATTTTGGCCACTCTGACTGGCGTGAGGTGATATCTGAGTGTGGTTTTGATTTGTATTTCCCTGATAAGGAGTGGACGTTGAGCATCTTTTCATGTGCCTGTTGGCCTGGATGGCTTACAATTTTAAATTTGCAAAGAAAATCTTTAGAAGCAACAATATAACTTATGATGTGCCACACCACCTTCTACAATTCTATGTATATGTCATTCAATTTCAGCAGCAACCCTATGAGGTAGGCACTAATATTATTCTCAATTTACAGATGAGAGAACTAAGACAAAGTGACATTCCATGGCTCAAATGTTTGGCAGCTGGTAACTGAACTGAGTCTTGCTTCTGTGCCTGAAGAGCAACATATGAAGTTTTACTATTGTAAACATTTGTTTTCACAGTGATGAATATTAGAGAATCTTCACATTCCTAATGTAGTATCTGACTGAAAAGCCTGCTCAAAAGTGTCTCTACTATTTCTCCATTGCCTTAATCATACACGAGCTTAATATCCATTCCCTTCCCTCACTATGGTCTGCACTGCACAGCCCTGGAGCCACCATGTCGATGTTCAAATCCTGGCCTTGTCCCTTATTATCTGTGTGACACTAGCTGCTGCGTATGTCCTTTCTGCCTCATTGTTTCGTGTATAAAATAGGGATAATAACAATATCCCATATATTACTAGAACCAAGAAAATTCTAGTGCAAACTAACCAGTTAATTCATATCAAGCACTTAGAACGGTGTTTGGCCTGAAGTAAGCACTGTACCAATGCTAGTTATTATAAATGTCGTGGTCATCGGTTAGTCCTGTACTCGTTTCATTTGTTACTCCAATGCCCTGTGGACCTTACATTTCCTAACATTGCATAACACCTTGGAGAAAAACAAAAGGCCCGATTTACCTTTTGTAAGCACCAGGATACATACAATTGGGAAAAAAACTATAAACATATATAGAACTTTAAAAACCCTGTAACATAACAGTGCCATTTTTTACTCTCGCTGAACGAACAGTTAAATAGTTCCAAGCCAAGGTGCAAGTACCACAAATTTTCCAACCTTTAAAAATTAAAAAAAAAAACACCCCACTTTCTACAGTCCTGACAGCCAACCTCTATACGAGAAGCATCAACAGCAGCTTATTAACTGCATCCCTTTCAGAGGACTTGAAAGGTTTAAACAACAGAAGAAAGAAAAAGTCAGTTTATTTGGGACAATGAAATTTAGGGCTTAGCAGCCACTGCTCTCACAAAGGTATCTAGGGAGGTACACTTACTAAGAGAAGTCTGTTTAAGCAACAAAATGTAAACATTTTTAAGGCAGCCAGAGAAGGAAAGCAATAACAGAATTTCCCCAACTTACTTTACTATTTTTTTTTTTTTTTTTTTTTTTTTTTAAATTTTTTTTTCAACGTTTATTTATTTTTGGGACAGAGAGAGACAGAGCATGAACGGGGGAGGGGCAGAGAGAGAGGGAGACACAGAATCGGAAACAGGCTCCAGGCTCCGAGCCATCAGCCCAGAGCCTGACGCGGGGCTCGAACTCACGGACCGCGAGATCATGACCTGGCTGAAGTCGGACGCTTAACCGACTGCGCCACCCAGGCGCCCCTTACTTTACTATTTTGAGCTTTGCTGACAACAGAAACTTTTCAGCTGCTGATCATAAACAGCCAAAAGGCTTATTTTAAGCTTCAGTCCACAACAAGAAAAATGATTCAGTATCTGCTGTGACAATGCTCACAGCCACCTAGGAACTTCTGTGAGCTGTAAGACATACTCCTCAAGTAATATATGATGGCATAGAATCAACAAGAAAATAATTTGTACAGCAAATACAAGTGGACACAGTAATGAGTCAGAAGGACTTATTTAAACTAGAAAGCCCCAGACACAGAATAAATAAGCATTTTGGCAGAGGAGACTGGGATAGACATGAGTGTATGTGGATTTGGGAATGTGCTTCCCTGCCGGAAATCATTCAATTATCAAAATTCTTCCCCCCTGAGACTTACAAACAGAAACCTTGGCCTGTGCTCAAATATTAAACATTAATGATGTTCTCCTGGTGCTTAAAGAAAAGAAGGAAAGCTGTGGTCTATGTGAGTTGTTAAAGAAGCAGTTGTGAGGAAACTTCGGACAGAATTTGGAAAAAAAAATAAATGATATTGCCATCAGCTTCCAGCTTTATTTTTCTAGTGCGAAGGAAAGCATTTCTGACCACTCTTAGTTCCACTTTGAGATAAGTGATCTCTTGTTTACTTTTATGATGGCTTGCAGATTTATTCATTCATTTAACAAATATTTATTGGATGCCCACTGTGTGCCACACATCGTAGAAAACTTGAGGTACAAGGTAAAAATGACAGAGTTTATGCCTGAGAGAGATAAAGATCCTGGAGAAGAAGATAGCCAAAAGGCAGTGTAACAGAAAGATAATTGCAATTTTCAGTAAGGAACATGGAAAAATCAAACAAAAGGCTGACAGAAAGGATAATATAATTCTGCCTTACGTAGATTAGACACGTGGCAGGGAGTTTGGATTTTATTCTAGGTCTGAGAGTAAGTCACTGCAAGGTTTTAAAAAGAGAAATATTGTGACCCGATGTATAAACATCACTTTTGCTATCGAGTGAAGATGTGTAATAAGGGATCAGAAGCAAGGGTAGAAGCAGGGAAACCAGTTAAGCTTTTGTTGCAATGATCTAGGCAAAAAGACAAGGTGGCTTCTGCAAGGAGATGACAATAGAGTGAGATCAAATTTCAAATTCAAGCAATATTTTGGAGGGTCATTAGGTCTTGCTGCTAAGAAACTAAGTGTGGGGATTGCAAGAATCTTACCTGACCCCTAGATACCTAGCTTGCATAACTGGATCCACAGTATTTTGTTTTGTTTTTACATTAGAGCCTAAGACCTTATTCATCTTACAACAGAAAGATATATAGTATTTTGTTCTGTGGACTGAAGGGTATAAGATTTTAAGGGAGGTCAGCTTGGGAGGAAGGGGAAGAGGAAGGTACTATCGCAGACTCTTAGGAATAGTGGAGACAGTAAATACATTTGTATGTATGTATATCAACTATTATTTAGGGATCTATCCATTACTCAGATTGCTTTGCTTAATTTTGTTGCAGTTGCAAAGTATTCAACTTTAAACTACTGTCACTGCTGTTAAAGTGTATTTATTTATGTATTTACATATTTGTTTTTTAATACAAAAATTCGGAAACATGTCTATTGAATTATGTAGGTTAGTAGGTTGGGGAATAACATTTTGTGTTAAAAATTCACGTGGCCAAAGTAAAAAAAAAAAACCTTACTCTTAACTATAGAAAACAAGCTGAGGGGTGCCTGAGGGGAGGTGGTCAGGGGGATGGCTTAAACAGATGACGGGGATGAAGGAGGGCACTTGTGATGAGCACTAGGTGTTATGTGTAAGTGATGAATTACTGAATTCTACACATGAAACTAATATTACACTATATGTTAACTGGAATTTAAATAAAAACTTGAAAAATGAAAAAAAAACATCTAGTTCCTGCAAAAAAAAAATTCATATGACCAAAAATTCATTTTATTGAGAAAACTCTCAGGGCAAAGAATTTTTCTTTTCTTCTTTCTTTCTTTCTTTCTTTTTTTTGTGAAATGGTGACATATTGTGTCTTGTATCTCACAATGTACTTGGGTGAACAATGAATGTTAGGATTTTGTAGCTTATTGGTTAACAAGTGTTTCATTAATTTATGGTCACATCTCTGATACCATTAAATTAAGTAATTATACAACTTAGTATGGATACTGGGTTGAACAGAATCCCCCCAGATTTCAGGCCCACCTGGAACCTGTGGGTATGATATTTGGATATAGGGTCTTGTATATGGAATCAAGTGACAATGAAGTCACACTACATTAGGGTGGGTGTCCTTATGACCGGTGTTCTTGTAAGAAGGGAGCAATTTGGACACATACACAAGACCTACGAGGGAGAAGCCCCTGTGAAGATGGAGGCAGAGACTGGATTTAGGTTGTTACAAACGGAGGTATGTCAAGGATTGCCAGCAACTCTGGGAAGCTAGAAAGTCAAGGAAGTATTCTTCCCTAGAACCTTCAGAGGGAGCATGGCCTGTTGGGACCTTGATTTTGAACTTCTTGCCTTCAGAACTGCAAGAGAAAAAAAGTTCTGTTGCTTTAAGCCACACGGTTTGTGCTAATTTGTTATGGCGGATTTAGAAATCTAATACAGCATGTAGCAATAATTTAAATAGCATCCTGCACGTATTCAATAGCCATTATGTATCAGGTATTGTGTTAAATGAAAGTCTGTGAGAAAAATTTCTTATCAAGATTACTTATGATTCTGTTCATAACATAAATATAGTCCCAAATGGCTGTCTTCTTTAGAATTGTATCATCAGTTTATAAATCACAAAATATACACTGCAAAGAACATAGTCACACATATGCAAGCAGTCCGTTAATCCACAACTTTTCATATTGGCTCCCCAGGGAGATGTCTTACACTACATTCTATTCCTGACCTATCAAACCTAGTGGACCATGACACTGATCTGTAAGACTAAGCTGACCTTACATGTGTGAGCTAACTTATGTCAGGACACTGGTAATTCTCATATACTGAATACCTTTTAAACTAAAAAAATGCATTTCTACTTGTTTATACAGTGTGCAAAAATATGCATAATATTTATTTCTATGTGTGTAGTACCAAAATAACCATTAACCAAGTAGATTATTGGCATGTAGATCACAAAGAAATTGAGGTAAATTCCTTAAATATTTTTAATAATCCACACTAGTGACAAAGTATACAGAGTTAGAAAGATGTTTGTATGGTGACACGGTCACTAACAGACACCTGATGTGTCACTAGGAGACCCCGAGGGAAGCTCCCAATAGCTTGGGTGTTAAGAAAGACACTATACTAACATAAACATGCTCTGGAATGTATGAGAGGCTATCATTTGCACCACGAGGACCTATTTTAGTTCCCACAATACTAAGAATGTGTTGGAATGCATCTTTTAACACTTTTAAGACCATGGCATTGAAGACGAGTGAAGGAGCTATTGGACCGTGATCACTTGCTGGACTGCCCGCTACTTTTGGCTTGGTGACCAAATAATGAACTTATATGCCTTCACTTTAAGATGGCTTCCCAGGCCTGCAGGAACTCTTCCGCACTAATTAGAACAAAGGTAAACAAAAGTAATGTTAAGAGTGATAGGCACAGGGCAAACAAAAGGCAAAATCGATCTGGTCTGGCAGAAGCCAGAACTTCTGCACGTGCTGAATCTGAATGAGTAGGGGAAAAAGGAAAGAGGGTAGACAATGAATGTAACTTCGACTCTCAGAAGCTTCCCTCACTCTTCCGTAATTATGAACATTCTTACTATAACTGGGTAACTCTCATGTGTAAGCCATATGGATTTTTTTCAAGTGATTAAAGGAGAGTGTGACTGTATAGTAATGCCAGTTCTGCCACTTGTCTCATTATGTGGTTTGGGTTGCGTTGTGGTTTTACCTCCCTGCAATTCAATTTTCAAGTATGCCTTGGAAAGAATATTTATCCACCTGGCAAAAAAGCTCTGGAGTGACTTCTTGTTTTATTTATTAACTTTCTTGAAATGCTCTTCTTGATTCCAAAATGGCTTCCGGCCCAGGGAAATCATTTCAGTACAGGCTCAGAACAGCTACATCTGCAATTAGCATGCAGATTATTGCGACAACATCTGACTATACTTTTATTCACAGAGAGTGAGACCAATATTATTTGTTATTCGAGGAGCATAGACACCTACCACCAGCCCACGTTAGCCCTAAGTACCATTTTGTATAACAGGAACTTACAAGTCTGTCTTTTTTCTTTTATTTAAATTAGTTATTTAGAACTGTCAATGTATTTGGTACTTCTGAATCTATTTTTACTTGCTTCATTCCTTGACTAACATCTCTCTCCCTCACAGAATAAAAACATGCACATGCACGCATACAGATGCTAGCACAAATGGATGACTGAAACAAGAGAGGAATTAACAGAGATCATATTTGGTCCAGTAAACCTGGGAGTCAGGAGAAACAATCAGTTTTCTGACACAAACTATAGTACCATGTTATGAAAGCAGCGATGAACTGGGAGAAAGAAGACTTAATTTGAAATACCAGCTCTCCCTTTAACTACATGATCTTGGGAGAGGCTCCTCACTTGGGAAAGTCCCATGGTGTGCAAGTCTGTATCATTAACAAGTTCATATAAGCCAAGATTGTAGTACATTTTCTCTGTGGTGTTCCACGGTGCTCAGAGCCATACCTAGATTAATCTATAACGTCATAAATGTTTTTCGAATCAGGCAATGAGCGAATGAACTTCAGTTTCTCCACTGCAGATGGACATAATAATGTTTATTCACAAGGGTTGTTACAATAATCAAATGACATATGGAAAAACATCTAAAATAATAACTGGCATGTAGTAAATAGAGCTTGAATACATTCTTTTAAATAGAAGATTGAAAAAGAACCTCCACATTTGTTGGGCTATGCTATCATCTGATCTTGTAATCAAAATAAGGAAACCAGTGTAATTGACTTTGTGCGTCCATCACCCATATACTGCCAGGATGGAAACAGAAGTTTTTCCTCTTCTACCATTCTCTTTTCCCTATCCCAAAATGCATTTTAGCCTTAAGACAAAAAGGTATTGTTCTTGTAGTTGATTTTACTCCTGAGCTAAGTAATTTTCTGAATCAGCATGTAATGGCTACGTTGGGCAATCTATTTGGATTGTCAGTAAAGTAGTATTTATATAAGCAAAAAAAATCTGTATTCTAATCATTAGCATCACTGTGTTTTCCCACTTAAACAGAAAAAAAAAAAAACAACAAATGACTGCCCTGGAGTATAGGCAAACACACACACACGCACGCACACACGCGCACACACACACACAATCTTTTATAGTGGTAGTGTATGAAGGGAGATTTCAGTAGTCAGAACTTAGGCTCAGACACTGCATAATGTCAAATATTAATCATCTGTCAGCCCTCCTACCCCCACCCCCACTGACAGCAGGAAGAAGTACATTAAGAGAATTGCTTCCCCATAAGTGAGGTAACATCTGCCTCAAACCTGGGTTAGGATAGAGTCTGGACCATCTCCTCAGCAAGATCTGTTCATGTGGAATATAACAGAGGCATTCAGTTTTGCCTGAGGGCTCTTTCAGGATTTGGAATGCATAATTTGGTAGAAACTGTAATAAAGTAAGCATCGTTTGGCATACCAGTAATCTGCATTGAATAAAAACTTCTGAGTTTAAAATTCATACATACAATTTCCATTCTGGTTTTTTTTCTCCTCCCTTTTAACTACATGAATCATGATGATAAAAAACACTGATGAACAGGGGTTCTTCCATCCATACATTTAAATAATGACTTTCTGGATTTTTTTTTGAACTTTGTCTCAAAGCAAAATAATACTTTCTAATTAGGAAGAGTCACCCTTTCCTCACAGCCTGTAGACACATGCCACATATGCTTATTACCAACCTCACTTTTTTAAGTGTTTTCAGGAGACAGGGCTTGAGGGTGTAACGAATGGAAACAGTCTGCCCATGTTAATCTGGTATATTAAAACCAACAGGAACCAGTTACAGGTTAGAATTAACAAACTTTGTGCATTATGTGATTTATCCTCAATAAATGAGGAATGAAGAAAAATAAGAATAACAATGACACCTTATTAATACTTGAGTCAGAACTTTCATTCATAAGACAGATTAATGAGTAAAAAGTTAGAAAATAATATTAGGACCTCAGACCCACACTGAATTTATGAACTCATCTAAATTTGTCACTAAGATATTTGATGAAATCATAATAAGACTAATTTGTAAAATGCTTTACAAGGTAGGGGCGCCTGGGTGGCTCAGTCGGTTAAGCCTCCGACTTCAGCCCAGGTCATGATCTCACGGTCCGTGAGTTCGAGCCCCGCATCGGGCTCTGGGCTGATGGCTCAGAGCCTGGAGCCTGCTTCCGATTCTGTGTCTCCCTCTCTCTCTGCCCCTCCCCCGTTCATGCTCTGTCTCTCTCTGTCTCAAAGATAAATAAACGTTAAAAAAATTTTTTAAAAATGCTTTACAAGGTAAAAACTACCTCACATGTACTTATTTCTGTGATTTTTTCTTATTCTTAGGACAATCCTGTGAACAAGGTAAAATAGATATACCTTAATTTTTTAAAAAAGGAAATAAACATGTCCCATTTTTAATTTTTTAAAATTAAATTAAAATTAAATTAAATTTTTTAAAAATGTTTATTTATTTTTTGAGAGAGACAGAGAGTGAGCAAGGGAGGGGCAGAGAGAGAGGAAAACACAGAATCTGAAGCAGACTCCAGGCTCCAAGCCATCAGCACAGACCCCAACGCGGGGCTCAAACTCACAAACCATGAGATCATGACCTAAGCCAAAGTCAGACGCTAAACTGACTGAGCCACCCAGGCACCCTAACATGCCCCATTTTTAAGAAACATTCCAGATTATTCTGATCCAGGAGCTCCAGATGTATCTTTTACTGTGGGGTGAACTTCTACATGCAATTAGAATGTGTGTTAGTCCCTTTTAAAGTCTATGGATTTGAATTTATAGCTCGGTACTCCATATTCAGTATGAAGTCAGATAATGTACCTAGACATAGTGTTACTTTGTAGGCACAATTGGTCTTTTTCATGAATAGGTGATATCTTCACAAAGGACATATTCTAGGGCCTATCATATATACTGTTACTTTCCAGAAAATTAACTTGAGACTGTAAACCTTTTGCAATGTTATTTAACACTAGGGGAAAATGATCCATTAATAAACAAATGCTAAAAGTGAGCCGAAATAGGTAGAGTTTATTTAAGCATATTTTTAGTCTGTCAGTCTAAGAATTTTGGCAACCAGTGCGTAGGGTATAAACTCGAGTTTTGGACTCATGATGGATTTATATTAAATTCAGTACATGGTAGAGAAAGAAGGAATTTATCATTCTTTCAGGGAAAAAATTCCTGAAGGCCTTCTCACTTGCTAAAAATATCAAGTGGTACCCAAAAGTACAAATTAAAGTTGACTCTCTGGGGCATGGATGGAGTAAATTAACAGATCTTGAAATAATCATATAAACCAGAACTGCCACTTGGTTAGCCAGCCTGATAAATTGGACTCCAATGAATACGTGTTTTATACCATTCCATCATGGAAGTCTCTGGCGGTCCAATCTCAGTTAGTCTGATATCGGATGCTATCTTTTCATTTACCGCCGCTCATAGATTAGTCAATTTGTTCATATTCCATTTGTTCATTTGGTCCCATAATGATTATCTGAAGTAAGCTGGAAAGGAAACACTGCCTTCATTTTATAAAAAAAGAGAGGCTCAGAAAGATCAAGTTGACCCCCCAAGGTCATCCAGCAAGGCAGTGGTTGAACTGATACCAGAACAGTGTTTTTCTATGATCTTGCTACAATATGACATGCTTAAATGCTCCTTTTCACCTATAGGCGATGACCAGAGTCATTGTCCTAAACCACAAATAAGGACTAGAAGAAGAAATTAAGGCATGAAAGCAGCCATTGTAGATTCAGCTTTGTGCCTAATTTGGGTTACAACTTCTCACATACATTAAAATCGTGTTTAGCAATGGTGAATAAGTGAAACGCCAACTAAGCATTAGATGATTTGGATGCATGGGCTCTTACTCTAACTAAATTGTGTATTTTTTTTCCCTTGAAATGCACTGGTCATCTTTAAAATTTTTTTTTAACGTTTATTTATTTTTGAGACAGAGAGAGACAGAGCATGAACAGGGGAGGGGCAGAGAGAGAGGGAGACACAGAATTTGAAACAGGCTCCAGGCTCTGAGCTGTCAGCACAGAGCCCGACGTGGGGCTTGAACTCACGGACCATGAGATCATGACCTGAGCTGAAGTTGGACGTTTAACCTACCAAGCCACCCAGGCGCCCCACACTGGTCACCTTTAAACATTTAGCTGCAATACCTTCAACCCGATGCTAAGTACAAGGGAGAAAAATTGAAATATGGTGCTCCCTTCCTATTGCATTTCTAATTTCATACCCTCACTTACTTTTTACACTTTACTTTAAACACCTACAATTTGACTTCCTTTTGTATGTCATTGGGTTTTTTTTAACCACTTAACGTTTAACTTGTATGTCATCAAATATTTTCTCCTCAGAAAGAATATAGTGTACACATAATGAAATATGTTTCAATTCATAAACACAAAATATATATTTACATTTTAAACTTAGGACAAAGTATGAAAATCTGATAGTGCTATTTACTGGCTTACACTGTAGTTTCTTCATTTAAAAAGTTAAACACAGAGGTGCCTGTGTGGCTCACTCAGTTCAGCATCCGACTCTTTTTTTTTAAATCTTTTTTTTTTTTAACATTTATTTATTTTTGAGACAGAGAGAGACAGAGCATGAATGGGGGAGGGTCAGAGAAAGGGAGACACAGAATCTGAAACAGGCTCCAGGCTCTGAGCTGTCAGCACAGAGCCCAACGCGGGGCTTGAACTCACGGACCACGAGATCATGACCTGAGCTGAAGTCGGCCGCTTAACCGACTGAGCCACCCAGGCGACCCGCATCTGACTCTTAAACTCAGCTCAGGTCATGGTCTCGTGGCTCATGAGTTTAAGTCACATGTCAGGCTCTGCACTGACAGCACAGAGCCTGCTTGGGATTCTGTCTCTCTCTGCCCCTCCCCCGCTCAGATACTCTCTCTCTCAAAATAAACTTAAAAAAAAAGTTAAAAAACATTTATTGTTCTACTTTCCCCTTCATCCCATCTTAGCCTACTTTTGGCACACTGTACACATATCAGTTTGCTTTTGAATACCACAGATCACATTAACATTTCTGTTTAGTGCTTCTCAAGCCAGTATTAATATTTCGTGGATTGTGTCACAGCAGGACCAAGGGAGAAACAGCTTCAGCGTGCATTCCTCCTGAAATTCGTAACTACTTTGGCCTCAAGTACAGTCTGGGGTTCAATTATTCAGCTCCTAGGCTATTGTTAACATCTTAAAAATTCTATTTCCACTGGGAGACACCAAAAACAGACGACCACAAAGTTTGTCATTTCAAACCGTCAAAGACTTCAAACTCCAAACTTTCCTCAAAGACGGCATGTGTTAAGAACAACATAACATTGGGTAGCCAGCTGCAGGTGAAGGCTGCTGCAGGTTAGGCTGTCACCAAAAAATCTATTTAAAAAATGGTATTCGTCATGGACAATGTGTTATAATGCCCACGCCGTTATGTGCCATTTTAAAGACATCAACTTGCAGAGAGGTGCTTTTACTGAACAACAGAAGAAAAAAAGATATATCGCTAATAATCTGTGAAATTTGGGTGTTGGCCCTAAACCTTCATTTTAAAGCACAAGTTGTTTTAAAATCCTCCCCTTTACTTCTGCTCATAAAGCATAATAATCTTCTATACCCAAGTTTCTGATAATCAAGTAAAAGTGCCCAAGAGGAGTTTTTCAATCATAAAATGCACTTTGTAAATCGTACTTCATCGGCAAGTATTTTTTTAGGTCTCTGAGGCCAGATGCAAATCTAACTTCACGCTCCCTTCACCAGTTTATCAAGCATTAAAGAAAGAGATGTTAAAAATACATAGTAAGAAAGAATGGGCAGAAAACTTAACATAAAGTACTGTACTGTACTTAGCTTTATATATATTTGTCCATCTGGGTTCTTGTAATTTTATTGAAAAACCTGGCTGATTTAGTTAAATACAGTTTAAAGCCACCCTAGTCATACAACCAAAGGATCCCTGGGAATTATGTATAAAATCACTCCAGCTTCTTTATCATAAATATGCCTTTCAAATGTGTTTGGAAATGCTCTACTTGGTATTTTATGGTAGAGCTCCAAATCCTTGTATGAGATATGTAAGAATATAGCATTTTTCACTTTTAATATATATTCAATATGAACATATACACTATATATCATTTATATGTATATATGTATGCATGCATGCATGTATGTATGTATGTATATTGACTGGGGCGCCAAGAATTTATGGAAAAATAATTTTCTAATGACTTTCAGTGATGCACACTTAGAATTCAAAGGTTTATAGAAATATATAAACTGTATATTATAAAGAATCTTCTTATTACAAGTTTTAACTGAATTTAGCTTAAACCTTATATAAGGACATTTAGTTATTATGGTGTTATTCTTCTTCTTGTCTTTATAAGGAGTTTTACAGAAAGTTTTATGATACTGAATCAGAGAACAGAGATATTCCAGTGAAATGACTGTGTTACCTGAGCATGACTGAGGTCAATGCTGTTTTTGGCTCTATTATAAACAGTATTAGTGAAAAATTACAAAGAACTTCAAATTCTGATAGTGACAATCACAATTTCACTTAAAATGGTATATTGAGGGTGCTGGGTGGCTCAGTCAGTTAAGTGTCTGACTCTTAATTTCGGTTCAGGCTATGATCTCAGGGTCATGAGATCGAGTCTCACATCAGGCTCTATGCTAGGCATGGAGTTTGCTTCAGATTCTCTCTTTCCCTCCTTTGGCCCCTCCCCTGCTCATTATCTCTTTCTCTCCCTTCCTCTTTCTCTTAAAAAAATGGCATATTGGATTATCTGGGACCACAAATCATGATATTCATTCTCAAGAATAGTCAAAAGTTTCAATATAATACAACTAAAATATACTCTCTCTATATCGATATCTATATCATCTATATATATATATATATATTTAGTTATATATATATTTAGTTACATATATATTTAGTTACATATATATGTAACTAAATTAAAAATGAAGTCTGATCAATTTTTATTTAATTTAATATCAGTTTTCTGCTACCTAAGAGAAACAATAGAAAGCAAGCTATATTTATAATACTTCTAAATCCTTTCCCCAGAAGTTACTTCTTTCATTGTTTTTAACTATTACATACAAGTAATATTATAAAGAAGAATTTTTCTCTATAGATATGACCCTGGTAAATATTGAACCAATTTGCTTGCATGACAGTTGATTTTAAGGATTATCTGACTTTCAAGGAACACAGCATTTGTTGTATGTGTTACCTTGCTAATTTGGTTACCTTACAAACTAAAGAAAATAAAAATGTGAATATTTCTTTGCAGCTTCCCATTTTCATATCATGTAGAACAGATGCAAAAACATTCATTCTATTTTCCCCTTATTTTCAGGACTAACCATTTAGGGGATATAAAAAAAAAAACAAACAGTATCAGAAACTGTAAAAATGGGCTGTATATATTCAGTATAATGATTTTCAAACATATTGTGAGAAAATAGAGAAAAGAAGTGTTTTTCTTCCATCATGTCATGCATTTTTATGGCCATTTTCTCAGCAGCTGGCATTAAGTCTACTTTTTTGCAACAATTTCCACCCTCACCCCTCAAAGTACTTACTGGCCGCATGACCTAAGTTGCTTATATAATTTGCCAGGCCTCCCTGGTATTAAAAAAATTAATTTACTTGACAAAGATATTTATAAACTTCTTTTGTATAAGACACAAAAGATATTGCATCAAATTGGAAAGGGAATTCATTAATAGTCAATTGGAGCACTAGATAATCTCATGACTATGTAATTGAATGAAGAAAAACTGCTCTTCTACCCAGTTTGAAAACAGTCGAAAATCAATTGCTATTTCCTAGAGTTGTTCCACATTTTAATTGACCAAATGAGATTAGTGCTATGTTTAGTTTAGTCAAGATTAGAAAAAAGCTTTCTGGACAAATGTGAAGTTTGTACTTTATCTGAGGTACTCAAGTGAGGCAAAGTTGATTAAGGATCTTCCCTAAGTGGGTCTGTACAGATCTCAACAGAATGTTTTCTTGGTTGAAAGACTAGGTCATCTCTAATCTCAGAGTGAACCAAACAACTGAAACAAAGTAACACAAAACAAAAACACAAGTGTTCTGATGGATAGAATTCCCAAGGTAACCCATTTGACCTTTATCAAACAATATGACCTTTGAAGTATTTCCTCTAAGGGATATCTTTTAACCACTCAAATCCTTTTGCTCTAGAAAATGATCGATCAGGAAGTCAGGGGGCTCTTGATCTTGATGTTAGCTTCACATTTTCATCAACTCTCTCCAAAGCTACCTAAGTAAAATCTTGGGTGGGGGGGAAAGGTGTTCTGTTAGATACTTTTAATATTCTCAGCACAGGTACCAGAATATCAACTAACTTGAGGAGTTGAAATGGACAGTCACTTCTCTGACCTGTACTTGATATCCACTATAAGAAAAAGATATTTTTTTCTTTTAAACTCTTGTTGTTTTAAAACTCTCGAGGTTACTTGTTACTATATCATAACTAAGGTCGACTTACTAAAAAAAAATCATTTTCTAGATAAGAATTGAACAAAGAGGGACCTTGGATTAAATCAGTGGAGGATAAAAAGGCAGGGTAAAAACAAAAACAAAAACAAAAACAAAAACAAAAACAAAAACCAAAAAACCTCTCCAAGTACATTAACCAAACTTAAGCCATTGAAAATTGTTAATTTAAAATACAAAGACAGTAGTTCTTTTAAAAGTATTCTACATGGAAATCTTGTTCATATTTACTATAAAAATATACAATATACTATATGTATTTCACATATAAATGATACAATGAAGTAGAATTGGCAGAATATAAAACAATAAGGTGTGAGGTTGTTGGGTAAATTGAGATTTATATGGTGAGCTCTTACAAATTTCACTTATTTTATTTAAAGGAGGCCAGGCACTCTTTGAAATTTCCTGAGGTGTCTGAGAGGTGGGAATCCTTAATAATGTGTGAAATTAACAATCCCATGTCCAAACGTGAACCAGAAATGTTCACTGATGAGAGAAAAGATAATGTGATTATCAGGTTTAGTGAACTTAATGAATTAAAAATCCAAGATTTCATGTAGGCACTCAACATTGTCAAGTGATCCTATTTCACTTTTCCAAAAGGCCTGCTTTCATTATATTTTAATACCCTCTATTTCATATCTTCCTTTCCTTTAATTTTCCTACTGCTATTTTTAATCTGCACTGTTTAGAACATAGTTTTCAAACAATCTATTAAGAGAACATCCTTATTTTCTTGCAACCAAATCCATCAAACCTATGTAGTCCAATTTCTTCATCTTTCTCCCTGTTGCAACAAAACAAAGCTACCTCTGATAACAAAGACTCATCCCTCCATACACGCACTGGATTCCACTCTTCTTGCTTCCTCAAGGACTTTGCTATTTTTTATTTCACTCTGTCTACTCATCACCATTCATCCTATTTTGCATCTCCCTCCTTATATATTCTTTAAAAAAAAAATTTTTTTTAATGTTTATTTTTTGAGAGCTCCCAGTGCGGGGCTCCAGCTTGTCAACTGTAAGATCATGACCTGAGACAAAGTTGGACACTTAACTGACTGAGCCACCCAGACGCCCCTCCCTCCTTAGATATTGTTTCTTCTCTTCTCCTCTTCATTTTGTGCCCTCATATCCTCCTTCCCACCTAAAACAGTACAAATAATGTACAAATATACTCTAGATCTAATGGCAAATATAGCTAATTATTATATTGGTATTTTATTAATATAATTGGTATAATATTGGTACATGGTATAATCATATCCCATCCAGTAAGTTACTAAAACCAAAAAAACCACTTTTGGGGTACCTGGGTGGCTCAGTTGGTTAAGCGTCCAACTCTTGATTTTGGTGATCAAAATTTCACGATGTCACAGTTGATGGGATCAAGCCCCATGCTGGTGAGCTATGCACGGACAGTGAAGAGCTTGCTTGGGGATTCTCTCTCCCCTTCTCTCTCTGAACCACCCCCCCCCCATCTCAAAATAAGTAAAAAACATTAAAAAACCTTTTTGGTCATTTTAAATAGCCTACTGCTCTAACTCCTTATATTATATTAGTTATCAAGTTATTGTATTTCCACCTCTAAAATCTATCCCAAAACCATACATTTCTCCCAATTCTCATACCATCTTTAGCCTAGACAGCAAGTGTAAACACTTAAGGGGTCTCTTTTATTTTTGCCCTATTAGAAAGAATTATTTTAAATTTAACCAAGGGAGACATAAGAACATGTTATTCCAAGCTTTGTACCATGGTCTCACTTGAATATGCAGTACCTATTCACCTTGGTTTCAACCTACTAGCATCTGACCATCCATTACTAATGGAAACCATTTAACATGACAAATATTACCCACCACACTTCTTTCACACATAAGGTTCTTTCTAAGTGAAACAGTAGCCTCCCCTCCTTCGATCTCTCACATGGCTAGTCTCTACTTAAATGTATGATTAAAAAAACCCTTTTTCTAGTTTATCTCCTCACTACCATATAATACTTAACTTTCTTTATCACAATTTATCTGTTTCATCTATTTTTCACCCCACCCATTTATTCATTCAACTATTGATATATTAACTTTTTTTATTATCTTTCCCTTTACTACATTATAAGCTCTCCAAAAGAGAGGAGCTGTGCCTTTTAATTTAGTATTCTATAGCCATATTACTATGATGCCTGGTATGTAGGTATTTACTATAGATGTGTTGAAATAACTACCTGTAAAAAATGTCCTTCAATCCAGGGATATTCAACTTATAGAGCCCTTTGTTGTTGATGATGGGACTCCTGATATATAAGTAGGACTGGTTAAAGTTTTCTAAGAACATTTTGAGACCTCAGATCAAAGGTATGGAGTAATATTACTACTTACTGATAAGTACAGCTAGAACAAATAGGGACTGACATTTGTTACCACATGAAAAATCAATCTTTAGGTATATTTAGCAGTTAGCAATAGCCTCAGTCATTACATAAGAAAACATAATCAGCATTTATGTCCCTGACAGAAACTTTTAGTTTAATATTATTTGAAATTGCAGGTTTCTGGGTTATCCTGGCAAGACAGTGTGGAGAAAATCATCTTAGAATCAGAATAGCTTGATTTGAATGCTGGTGCTTCTTTGTTTTAACCATGAAGTCTCTGAAAGGTATTTATTATTGGAAATAAAATCTAAATCATATCAAGCCAAAATTAAAGTCTTTGAGATTATCAAATGGGATAATATATATTACATCCTAAGCCATGTAAAACAAATGTAACATGTAATTATCTTTCTCATAGTGATAAAGTATCTCTATTTTTCTATGGAAGGATTATTAGGGTTTAATTTCCCAATTGGAAAAATAGATTTTTTTAAAAAATTTTTTAACGTTTATTTATTTTTGAGACAGAGAGAGACAGAGCATGAACGGGGGAGGGGCAGAGAGAGAGGGAGACACAGAATCGGAAGCAGGCTCCAGGCTCTGAGCCATCAGCCCAGAGCCCGACGTGGGGCTCGAACTCACTGACCGCGAGATCGTGACCTGAGCTGAAGTCGGACACTTAACTGACTGAGCCACACAGGCGCCCAGAAAAATAGATTTTTATTGAGGCATCTAGGTCATATCTTAGCAAACGATAGTCCCTATTTACTTATAAATTCGACCCTCATCCATACATTTAGCAAATTATATTTGGGAATCTACTGTACGTTAAGTATTGAGTGAAGCACAATTATATAATGTGAATAGGGCAGGCAATGGAGTTTAATATCTAGAGGAGAGATAAAGGATAACTATATAAAATCACATATAAACAATTACTTATATTTTTAGTTTTTTCAGTAACCTCCATACTGTTTTCCAGAGTGGCTGCACCATTTTGCATTCCCACTAATAGTGCAAAAGTGTTCCTTTTTCCCTGCATTGTCACCAACCTCTGTTGTTTCTTGAGTTGTTAATTTTAGCCATTCTTGTAGGTATGAGGCGATATCTCATTGTGATTTTGATTTGTATTTCCCTGATGATGAGTGATGTGGAGCATCTTTTCATGTGTCTGTTAGCCATCTGGATGTCTTCTTTGGAAAAGTGTCTATTCACATCTTCTGACCATTTATTCACTGGATTATCTGTTTTTTGGGTATTGAGTTTGATTAGTTCTTTGCCCTACGACCCAGCAATTGCACTGGGTATTAATCCAAAGGATACATAAATGCTGATTCAAAGGGGGCACATGCACCCCAATATTTTCAGCAACCTTATCGATAATAGCCAAATTATGGAAAGACCCCAAATGTCCATCAACTGATGAATGGATAAAGAAGATGTGGTATAGACAATGGAATATTACTTGGTGATCAAAAAGAATGAAATCTTGCCATTCGCAACAATGTGGATGGAACAAGAATGTATTATGCTAAGCGAGGTAAGTCAGTCAGAGAAAGACAAATATCATATGGTTTCACTCATATGTGGAATTTAAGAAACACAACAGATGAACATAGGGAAAAGGAAGGCAAAATAAGATAAAAACAGAGAGGGAGGCAAACCAGAAGAGACTCTTAAATGCAGAGAACACACTGAAGGTTGCTGAAGGGGAGGTGAGTGTGGGGATGGGCTAAATGGGTGATGGGCATTAAGGAGAGAACCTGTTGTGATGAGCACTGTGTGTTGGATATAAATGATGAATCACTGAATCTTACTCCTGAAACCAGTACTACACTATACATTAACTAAATTGAATTTAAATTAAAAAAATTATACATATTTTAAGTTCTATGAAAGTAAGTTTTAAATAGGTAAAAATTACAGTGAGTAAGGAAAGAGCTTTTAGAGTTAGTTATTTTATGAGATCAATAATGAAAATAGCACAGTTTTATTATTTTTTTCAAATGTACTAAAATGTGGAAACCAATATATAATTGGTTACATATATATAAAAAGCTTTTATAATTATAATGTTTTTATTGCATATATACATATATATGTTTATATATAACATAACAACTCATTTTTTAGAATCATGTAATATATGTATCTTTCATTTTGTCATATTAATTGTTTTAAATAATTTATTCTGAATAATTTTAATGCATTTACAAAAGTTTTATGACACAATGGCACAAATATTAATATTGTGAAACATTTTATGAACGAGAAGACACAATTTGCAACAACACTAATGCATGACAAAAGAGCAAAGCATCAAAAATACAGGTTAAAACTCGTGAATAATAGACTGTAATAAGTGTGTACTGAATGAGTACATGTAATTTTATGTATTTTTCTTTCTTCCCCAAATTTAGGAGGGATTTGTGGAAGTTAATGCCATTGTAAATCAATGCATTCAATGATGAGTTATTATATGCACATGTATATAAATCAATCTTTTGTTTCTTTTCTTGGAAGCTCCCCCCACACATCTGTTTCTTTCTACAGATAGTCTTCAAGATGATGAATGATTTAAGCTGTATGTCAATCAGAATAAAATCCAATGAAAGCTCACAAACATGTAATTTCTATCTGGAACCATTTTGGTTAAGATGTTTTAGTTAAAGGACATATAATTGTGTGAAGACTAAAAGAGCAGCAAAATGAAAAGGAAGGTCTGATCAAAACGTATTTGGTAATGTGAAAATCAGGAATACTCAGTTTTAAGCCTCCAAAAAGTGAGAACAAACCTGCAGGAGATGGAAAATATCCTTCTTGGCTACTGAACACTGACGCGTGGATCCATTTTCTTCTCTGTGGGTGGTGATTGCTATAGCTGCTTCAAGAATCCCAGACATTTCATGGTGTATGAGAACATAGATGATGCATTTAAGCATGGAATTCACATGCTAGCCTGAGGATCATTTTCCTATTAATGATATTGAGTACTAACAGAAATCTTAAAGTACATTGTTATCTGATATAAAATACATTGATGCCCAAACACTGAGTAGGCAATGGATGGTTACAGCTGCATGAAGTCATAACCAACTGTCATCATAGCTTTCTGTCTGAAAAAGTGGCCCATCCATTTTATACTAATCTAAGTGGATATAAACTTTCCACTTATTTGGCTCAACATTTCAACATTTAAAAATCATTTCCAAACACTGACACAATAAGTAACTATTTAGAAGTTTGCTCTCCCATGTTGCATAGAAAAAAGAGAGTTTTAATGTATTTTGAAGTTTCTCCCATCATTCTCCCTTTCACTTGATGTTTTGTTTGCATATTTTGTTCTTCTTGGTGTTGGCAGAGAAAGATGTGAACTCTATATAATCAAAGAACACTATCTGAAATGGCAGCCACTATCGTATGTAGCCATTTCAGTTTAAATTCATGAAAATAAATTTTAAAAATCAGTGTCTTAGTCATAGCAGCCATATTTCAAGTACTTCAAAGCTACAATAAAACTTTTCCATCACTATAAAAGGGTTTACAGGACTCTGTTGTTCTAAAAGTCAGGTTGTGTGACTCCATACTTGGAAGTGCTCGGAACCAATCTTAGCACTCCATACTCAGAGTTGAGTCTGTTCTAGAGCAGAACTCCAGAAATGGCTTCTAAAAACAGAGTGATGTAGGGGCACCTGGGGGGTCAGTCTGTTAAAACAGACTTCATTTCAGCTCAGGTCATGATCTCACGGTTCATGAGTTGGGGTCCCACATAGGGCTCTGTGCTATCAGCACAGAGGCTGCCTGGGATTCTCTCTCTCCCTCTCTGCCCCTCCCTAACTCACATGCACATACTCTCTCACTCTCAAAATAAATATATAAAAACAAACAAACAAATAAGTATATAAGTGACCTAGATCTAGTCAAGATGAATCTCTAGGTTTTCAGAAGTTTTGAAACCGTCCCACATCTTGCAACATTTTATTGTCTTACTTGGTGGCCAACATGCTACAAAGGTTGAGAAACAGCAGGAGTTGAGTAATTGGTCTAGGTTGATGGCGGTGGGGGGCGGGGGGGTGAGAGGATGATGGGGGGAGGGGTGAGAGAATCTTGTGCTCTGTATCAACCTTTCTTTTTGTTTTTGCCACCCCACTGTTGAATTGCTGAAAACGCCCCTCGAAAAGACTCACTTATGTAAACTGCAGAGAAATCAACCTGTTTGAAGCTTTCATTCTTGGTGTTTATAGTCATAATGCAAGATGTCCAGTGACTACATGCAACAAGACTTTAGAAGGTTTTTGTCACAGGTGTCCTTTGTGGTACCTTAAGTCTTGTTCCTAAAACCTAGCAACTCCTGTAACTCTATCACCTTTCCGTAAGTGTTTGTTACTTTGAATATAATTCTCAGTTTGATCTACTTTGTTAGAATATTAAGAATATTTATTTGGCATGATATTAGAACACTACAATTATGAAACAGAAATCTGACTAACTTACCCCTGTCAAAGCAAATTAGGAGTCACTCATAATCCTTGGGAAAAAATCAGATTTCAGGTGAAAATAGGAGAACAATACATTTGTAATCATTCACTACCCACAAACTGAAAAGAAAATCAGAAAAAGTCATTGCCAAGTTCTCTTGAAAATGATTATATACAAGGAACCATGATCACAGGTACACTATGAAGCAAGGTTCCCATATTCTGTCCCTGTCTGTGCCACTTGAAAATATTAACAGTATAGATTGGTCACATCAGCCTAGTTGATAGTTTTGAGTTGTATAGCTTCACTCTCCTTTTACATATCATTTTGTTTTCAAATTCACCTTTTGGTCTCAAGCTCATGCTTGACCCAAAGTCAAGGCATTTTCCTGTTTCGATTAACTGCTGCTACTGGTTTGCATTGGCCACTTGAACCCACCTCCTTTGGGTGACTTTAGACAATCACATAGCCTATTCCCCCAACTCCTCGGTCCCTAACTTGGCTTCACTCTGCTTGGCTGACAGCACCTGCAACATTCTTGTTCCAACTGCCTTTGCTGTGGGAAAAAGATTGATTGACAAAGGTTGTAGGTATAGGTCAAAACAATACTATTCTGGTTCCAAAATACCAGCATTACATATGCTTGCTTACACAAATGTCTGCTGTATTAGCTTTTGGACATTCTTATGCATTTCAAATATTCCATAATAAAAAATGTAGTGTAACACTACTCCTTATCTTTATAGACGTAAACATTTTTTCTAGTTTTTTTCTCTAGACTAGTGCCCACCTTTAAGAGAGACGCATTTATCCAATAATGCCCTCCATAGTCAGTAGGAGATGAATTTTTCTTCCAACTAGAGAAAGCAGGTGTATGTAAAAACAGGCTAACACCTACAGTTAACTTCCAAATATATGTGTTTGTGGTATTTAAATTTTCTCGGCTTCATTTTCATTCAAATTATTAACTTTATCATATTCTGTGATATAAAAATATAAAGGGAGATAATATAAGAAGTTACACTGGGTTATATGTTTTTTTTTCCCCTAGAGGACAAGGTGAGTGTCACATCCATCTTAGTATTTCAAGTGTACAGCAGAGGGTCTACCTGAGAGTAAGCCTAATATCTTAATGAATGAATGAGATTAATTTTACTTATACTGTATCACTACTTTACTACTTTCCTTTTTATCTCCTTTGTGTAATACGGCCACAGGAAAAGATTTACTGTTTGGAGACAAAAGGAAGAAATATATGTAGAGCTTGTAATCCAATTTAGTTAGAATGATTTCACTAATGAGGATTAATGTCAATAATGTAATGGTGCTGAGAACACTGGTATCTCATACACTTATTCGGGTCCATTCTTTGTACTTCTCCAGTTTATTAACGGTGAGCTTCAAGATTTGCTAAAAATTAAAAATGTGTCTATGAACTCTCAGAGGAATACATGGAAGCTAAGAATGTCATTAGCACTGTATTTTAACAAAATTTGACACTGTTCTTCCCTGAGATACTGTGGAACATGAGCTGCAGATGTGTTTACTCTGGCAAAAGTCTCAAGAACAAAACAATTCCCATAAACAGAGAGTGAAAGAGCCATTTCCACCCTAAAATCCTATATTCCATATCTCACGTTTCCTTACAAATGAGACTTTCAGTGCACTAGTGAAGTAGTATATAAAGATGTATCCAAATTGTTTCCTAATAGTTATTTGAAAATCACTTTGCAGTAAAGATAGCCTGTGAATAAACAGAGTGTCTGATGCATCAGGATACAGAGTGTGTGATGTTACAGAGATAACACAGGGGAATTACAGTTTCTGTTTCCCTGCCCACAGGTTAACCACCACAGAACCTGCCAGGAAAAGTAACACACAAGAGCCTTTGATGCTTCTCCAGGATAGGTTAAAAAACACAATGTGTTCACTTACATGTACACACACACACACACACACACACACACACACACACTTTATGGAATTTATGTTTTTTTAATGTTATTTTTTGACTGAGAGAGACAGAACATGAACAGGGGAGGGGCAGAGAGAGAGAGAGAAACACAGAATCGTAAACAGGCTCCAGGCCCTGAGTTGTCAGCACAGAGCCCTATGCGGGGCTTGAACCCACAGAGGGCAATGTAATGAATGACTAAAGCAGAAGTCGGATGCTTAACTGACTGAGCCACCCAGGAGCCCACTACTCATGGAATTTAAAAGTTATAAGAGAAGTTTTTCTCTTTTGTTTTATAAGATTTTAACATAGTAAAATTGTTTTAACCCTAATAACAATGGGATCTTCAATTAGTACACCTGGGGAAGGAATATATTTGTCAATATTTAGGACTTTAACATTAAGGAAAGGGTCGAAATTTCCGCATAAATAAATAAATAGAGATAAATTTGTATAGTGGCCCAGTAAAGACTAAGGAAAACTTAGAAGGCATTCAACACTAAGTAGGCAGCCGGTGGTTTTACTCAGCTCCAACTGAATCATTGCCATGAAGGAATGAAGGAAGAAAGGCCAGCACTATCAGACCTTTCCATATTGCAAGAGAATCCAGAAATAAGAGTTTTAGCTTCAAATCTTCTAATTGTTAAATTCCTGCCCCCTCCCCCCTCCCCCCACCATTCACAAATGTTTCAGGCAAAACAAAATACATCTGCCAGCCATATTTTGCTACAGGACTGCCAGTTTACAACCTCTGGTTAAGCCAGTCAGTTTGATCCATTTGCAATGCAGTGTACTTAGCTCTGTTTATATCAATCTCTCTGGACCACAATGCAGCAAGAGAGTGCTTTGGGGCTTGACAAATGGCTAAGGAAGGTTTTCTGAACTCTGATACACAATAATACTATTTATTTAATGTAAGTATTCATTCTTTAACACCAAAGAAATAATATTTAATAGCAAATAGCTACTATCCTTCACTCTAAAAATGAAATCACTGTTGTATCGTGACTTTATATTAACATTTAAAATGGCTATGGGAATAATGGAGTTTTAGATCCAGAAGAAACCCTATTATCATGCCATAGCCAATTAACTGGTCAATTTTATTATTTAGCAGAAGGTAGAAAAGTAGCTATGAGCATGTATTTTCAAAGCAAATTACTCAGCTTTTGTGTGCCATGCATTCATCACCTCATCTGTAAAGAAAACTCCACATTTGTAAACTATTACCAAAATTAATTATTAGGAAGCAAATGTGACCAAATCTGTCAAGGTTATTCTTATTTTTCCAGTCCCCTCAGTGTCCTTTTGATCATAACCACTGGTCCTACCTCAAATGATTCAACACTGAGAACAGCCTCTTTTTCTTGTTTCTAACTCCACAGCTGGCTTTGATACACAATTGGCCAAACAAATTAGTCCAACTGGTGGCTGAAGCTCTTTGCCACAATAAATGAGCTTACATAAATTTGTCAAATGGAAAATATGAGGCCATTTACAAGAAAACTGCTAGTGGCAACTAGAACTTCTTAAAGGTGTATTGCTTAGCTTCCTTTCGACTACAATGGTTTCCTCCTCTTTCATTCCAGGCAAATTCCTATTGATCCTTCAAGTTACTGATTGCCTTCTGGGTAAAACCTTTCTTAACCCCCAGAGAGAACTAGTCCTCTTCAATGAGATCACAATGCAATGTATATCCATATGTATATATCCATGTACACATGTATATATGCACACTTGTATGTATATATGTAAATATGTCGTGTTTTTTTTTTTTCCTATTCTCCCACTAGTTTCATCTGGGGCTGGAAAGGTTTAGATAAGATTCTCAGCATTTATAACAACAGCTGGCATATTGGAGTCATTAAATGAATATTTGTTAAGTGAATGAATGAATAAATAACAAGTAAAACTCAAGCCCTTAATTATCAAACTTTAAAAATTAAACAATGTATTTTACAGTGTATTTGGAAATATAGATTTGGGAATAAACTATCAAGTAAAAATGATGGCATGGAAATTTACCCAATATTGAATACAGAAATGGAAACATAAATGAGTGTGAAGGGCTGTATACCCCCATACCTCTAATCAACATGTTAAGCAACATAGGAGCAAATATAAGACTATATTTTTTAAAGGGCAAGTATCTCGGGGCACCTGGGTGGTTCAGTCGGTTAAGCGTCCCACTTCGGCTCAGGGCATGATGTTGCGGTCTGTGAGTTCGAGCCCCGTGTCAGGCTCAGAGCCTGGAGCCTGTTTCAGATTCTGTGTCTCCCTCTTTCTCTCTCCTCCCGCGCTCATGCTCTGTCTTTCTCTTCCCAAAAATAAATAAATGTTAAAAAAATTTTAAAGTCAAGTATCTCAATATTCAAAAAATATTGAAGGGCAGGGGTCGGGGGATGGGCCAAATAGGTGAATTGGATTAAGGAGGGCACTTGTTGTGATGAGCAATGGCTGTTGTATGTGTTAAATCCCTAAATTCTACACCTGAAACTCATATTACACTGTATGTTAACTGACTGGAATTTAAATAAAAACTGGAAAAAAATTACCTTTCAGTTCTAAAATATATATATATACATATATATATATATATATATATTTACTGAGCACTTTAATATGTACTGGGAAAAGAGGAGAAAAGTATTGAGAGCATTAATAAGGAAGATTTATAATATAAAACAGCAAAGCCAGAACCCTTGGGATACAGTAGTTCCCCTTATCTGAAGGAAATACATTCCAAGACCCCAGTGGATGCCTAAAATTGCAGACAGATCTGGATCCTACATGCACTCTTTTTCCTGCAGGAATATACTGATGATAAAGCATACAAGATAGGCACACTAAGAAATTTAAAATAAAACTAATGAAATAGAAAAAAGTATAAGTATTAATAAAAGTTATGTGACTGCGGTCTTTCTCTCTTAAAATACTGTACTGTACTTACCCTTCTTCCTGTGATTATGTGAGATCATCAAATGCCCCCCGTGATGAGATGGACACAGGGAAATGACACAAGCATTGTGACACTGCATTACACAACTACTGACCCTCTGCCCTTTCATCAGAAGGAGGATCACCTGCTTCCAGACCACAGTTGATCCTGGGTAACTAAAACCACCAGAAAGCAAAACCTGGGATAAGGGGATGGGCGGCTGAGTGGCTCAGTTGGTCGAGCCCTCAGCCTTCGACTCAGGTCATGATCTCACAGTTCGTGGGTTTAAGCCCCGCGTCGGGCTCTGTGCTGACAGTTCAGAGCCTGGAGCCTGCTTCGGATTCTGGGTCTCCCTGTCTCTCTGCCCCTCCTCCCACTTGTTCTCTCTCTCTTTCTCTCTCTCAAAAGTCAATAAACATTAAAAAAACAAACTAAAACCTCCAATAAGGGGAGACTGTAGTGTATAGTCCTTGCATCCAATAATAGTCGTTAGCTAATGAGAAAGACATTGAGAGCTATGAGTGAAATTCCATTACTTATGACGATTTACATCCACTTGTGAAAATGTAATATATTTAAGGCAGCACACAACCCAGTACAAAAGCTCTCATTTACTTTCAAGACCTACAGGACAAACAGAGAAAGCAGATACAATACAGCTAACTACAGCTGTTCAGGGGGAAGGGAATCATGATTTAAACTAGTATTAATGTGAAAATAGCTAAGATTTCCTTATATTTTAGTATCATGCTCACCTTCCTTTCATTTTAATCTGGCTTTTGAGTTGCTATCTCAGACGATATTCCAGCTTGCAAAAACGATGTACCTAACAATAGCTTCTAAATATCTAATCTCTAATTAGGTGTTCTTTCCTAAAACAGATGCTAAGGCAATAGGTGAATACTGAGTTTCTGTGCTTAAAAAGCTTAAATTGGGGGCATTTGGGTGGCTCAGTTGATGAAGCGACCAACTGTTGGTTTCAGCTCAAGTCATGATCTCACAGTTTTGTAGGTTCAAGCCCCACGTCAGGCTCTGTGCTGACAGTGCAGAGCCTGTTTGGGATTCTCTCTCTCTCTCTCTCTCTCTCTCTCTCTCTCTCTCCCTCCCTCCCTCTCTCTGTCCCCCCTCCCTTTCTCTCTCTCTTTCAAAATAAACAGACTTTTAAAACAAAAGCTTAAATCGGTGCTACTAGATACATTGTTTTGGAGTAGCAAAGCTTTGATTAAGTAAAATACAAGACATCTGATTTGGGACTAATATGAAAATTATAAGAAATTCCTTAAAAGCAGTATATGCATCTAAAAATTAAAATGTATTTATTTTGTTCACATACTTTTCCACTTCACTTATGTTATATCAGGTGATGAAACTACTTTTTAATCTTTTTTTTCCAAATTAGGACAGATTTAAAAAACTCAGGAAATGAGGTGACTCTGAAAAATAATATAAGCCTGGAAAAAAACAAACATTCTATGGAACATATGGAAGTTTGCGTTGTGATGTTCCAGTTAATTAGACTGAATTTTCTTTTATTTCGTCAGGATTATTGCTAATGAATATCTTACTCTGCTTTGCACTCTATTTAAATTGATAATAACTAGATTCGTTCAACTCTCCACAGTTGAGAAGAAAATTATTACACTCATTCATTTGTGTACGTGACAGTTACCAGAGGAAGCAAACATCTTATATTGTAGATGAGAGAACTGAACCTTGGAGATACCCAGGAAGATGCTCATAGTAATATGGTTCAAGCCAATTAAATTAAATATTTTTATGTGTACGTTACTGTTCTAGGCAACAAAATAAACAATCGTGTTCTTTGTAACCATTCATTTGCTTATTATTTATTCAAGACACAACACTAAAATATGTGTTTGACCCTGCACTAGAGCAGGAATATAAAAGTGAATAAGAGTGTTTTCAATGAGTTAGTGGTCAAGAAGTAGAGACAGACATGTGGAAGGACAAATGCAATGAAGTGTGGTATTTGCTAAGATTTATAATCACAGCATGCTATGGGAGATACAGAGTCAGTGCAACATATTTATTCAGGGAGAATTTTCTGTGGGTGATGAAATCTTAACTAAGTTGTGAAGGTAGTATAAAGGTGAAGAAAAGAGAAAAGGACATTCAAGATAAAGAATACAGAATGAACAAGTTGTGTGTGAGCACCAAAAATAGAATCCTCTTCTGTATCTATCCAATTGTTCATTCAACCAACATTTTATGTTGTTGTTGTTCCAGTGACTGATCTGAGTGAGACAGATAAGATGCTGCTCTCACAGAACCTTCATGGTGGGAAACACTAAGAACAATGCCTAGGAAAGATGTGATGAGAGCTGGGACAAGAGAAGTGACAGTAGAGGGAGATATGGAATGAATTGAAAAATATTTAGAAGGTAACATGTGTCGACCTCTTGACTGATTGGGTGTACATTCACAAGGGTGAATGAGAAGTCTATAGGTCATAGGCTTCTGGCTTGGAGAATTCAGTGGATGTTCTACTCTTAACTGACATTTGGACTTAAGGATGATGAGGTCAATTTTAGACACACTGACTTTTTGCTGTGCCTCCAGAGGATATGGATAACAGGCAAAGGGATATATAACTAAGCTAAAAAGGGGAAGAACCACGGCTCAATGCAGACCTTTTTCACTATGACCAGTGGTCTTTCTATAATTTAAAACCATAGAGAGTATCCCCGAGCAAAAGATATGATATCACTGAACAATGGAGAGTAGCCAACTAATGATTACAATTTCACAAAACACGGTCATATACATGTGATACAGTCCAGACTAACTGTAATATTTTAGTATTATTTCTAAAAATTTTTTAACGTTTATTCATTTTTGAGAGACAGAGAGAGACAGAGCATGAGCGGGGAAGGGGCAGAGAGAGGGAGACACAGAATCGGAAGCAGGCTCCAGGCTCTGAGCTGTCAGCACAGAGCCCAACACAGGGCTCCGACCGCAAGATCATGACCTGAGCCGAAGTCAGACACTCGACTGACTGAGCCACCCAGGCGCCCCTTTAGTTATTTATTTATTATTTCTAAAGGGAACCTGATATACAGAAGAGAACAGGAATGACCTTGTGAACATTGGAAATCCTGTGCACGCGTCCGTTTACACCTATATTAACTTGGTCCCATGTTTAAATAAGTTCTGGGGTAATTCTAAACAATTCCTCATACCCAATTAGAAGGTACATCCCTTAAGCATCCCATCCATGATTCTCTTTTAGACTTTAAAATGTCTACACCCTTTAATGTGTCTCAAAAATCTGCACTGCATCTCTTGCTCACTTCCATGTCAGAGTCCTGCCGATACTGATTAAATGAAACAATACTGTTAAGTATATTATGTTTTCAGGCCCAATCCAATTACTTTAGGCATATGGTGAAGATTCGGTTTTAAAATTGAAGAAATTTTCAGGATTGTCCTTTTGTCTTTTTCATATTTCCATTCAATCTGCTACCTCTGAGTAGATGTTCTTCTCACTTTGGAAGAATGGGCATCTAGGAGGTCCACATGTATCCATGAGTTATTAATAAGGCTATGCACTGAAGTTATTAAAGAGGCATTGTCCTCTGAAGATAGGTTTTTCTCATGTGATCTATCCACAACACACACACAAACACACACGATGTCAAATTTAAAATAAATATTTACCAGGGCGCCTGGGTGGCGCAGTCGGTTAAGCGTCCGACTTCAGCCAGGTCACGATCTCGCGGTCCGTGAGTTTGAGCCCCGCGTCAGGCTCTGGGCTGATGGCTCAGAGCCTGGAGCCTGTTTCTGATTCTGTGTCTCCCTCTCTCTCTGCCCCTCCCCCGTTCATGCTCTGTCTCTCTCTGTCCCAAAAATAAATAAAAACGTTGAAAAAAAAATTTAAAAAAAAATAAATAAAATAAATATTTGCCTTGCATATACCCCAAATGCTGCTCTAAATCTGTGAAGGTGCTTTATTTTCACATTTGTGGATGAATTGAAGGTCTGACAATAGTGGTAGAAGGAGAAGAGTCTAAATAAATATTCGACATACGTGAATATTTCTTTTTGGTTAAAACAATCATTGTTCAAATGTTATATGATAATATAAAGTATTTCTTAAGTTTATCCTTTAAAAGACCATAGGTGAACTATTGAGAAACTATTCTTTATTATTTAAAATAATTATACCTTGGGGCACCTGGGTGGTTCTATCAGTTAAGCATCCAACTTAGGCTCAGGTCATGATTCTGCAGTTCGTGAATTCAAGCCCCGCATCAGGCTCTGTGCTGACAGCTCAGAGCCTGGATCCTGCTTCGGATTCCATGTGTCCCTCTCTCTCTGCCCCTCCCTTGTTCACACACACACACACACACACACACACACACACACTCTCTCTCAAAACTAAATAAACATTAAATTTTTTAAAAAAAAACTAAAATAATTACATCTTTATAGTAAAAATACTTTGTAGGATACAATATAAACCTGTGTCTCAATTTTGGTAATTGTAAAATAGTTACAGTGTAAAGGTGAATTGAGAAAATGATAGTGATCAAGTTTTGAAAGTATAATTTTGAGTTAGAATTGACATAAAAATATTATCAAGCTAAATATAAAATTAACAAAGTCTAGGAAACAGTGTAACTACACCTAGAAGAATTTCTATATTTGATCGAAGGGAGATTGTGTCTAAAGCAAATGCAAACCTACGGCTATTGGTTAATTATCTAAATTCACGAATCTTCACTTGTAATGGAAATAAGGTGATTAAGAAATCAAACTATGGTGGGGCACCTGGGTGGCTCAGTTGGTTAAACGTCCAACTCTTGATTTTGACTCAGGTCATAATCAAGCAATTGTGAGATCAAGCCTGTATCTGCTTAAGATTCTCTCTCCCCCTCTCTCAGTCCCTCTCCCCCTCAAAAAATATATAAATTTTTTGTAAAAAGTGAAACTATGGATAAAGGGAATAAAATATGACTTCTAAATTAACTTAATTACTCAAAAACATTTAGAACAGGTGAAGAAATAAAGCTGAAAGAACTCTATTCACATAGTTTACCATGTAAATTTGTCTCATGTTATTCCCAATTTTTTAATATCTCCATGCCTACTTATACCCAAAAAGCTGGTTTCACTGTTTGATTTGAGTTTTAGATAATTCTATTAGGTACTGTTGAATAACTGAACATACTGAAAATATTTTCACATTCCTAGTGATTTATAAATCAACATGTTATTCAAAAGCATTTATTCAAAAGTCTATGTATGGCTAACGGATTAAAACTATTCAAAGGTAATATTTTAGCTGTTAAAAAAAACAGCAAGGGGGAGAAGAGTTATTAAATCTCACATTCACTTGGGTTAAAATCTATAGCCCCCATGGAAGAACATGAAACTATGGAAAGCTAACCGACCTATGTACTGTTTTTCTTAACATATTGTCTGCACCTGTATATAATTGTAATTTCCCAAAGCATTACTAAATAGGCCAAAGGTTGTACAGTTACTTCACAATGAACAGTCCTTTAAACCCAAAATACTAGTGTCTCATTTTAACCATGCACTCAACCTGTGCCTAATATTAGCAATGTAAGGAATGTTATCTGGCCCATCATGGTCATGTGTTATGTGGTACCCAGAGGCATGAAAGAAGTCTTGATCATGGGACCATTCAGGGAAGCTGCACAGTAAAACAGGAAGCAGGGCCAAGGAAACATATCAAAGCCCTGGATTTTTCCTTAGCTCTGCAGACATTTTGGGAAATTCATCCTAAGGGAGAGGATACAGGAAATTGAGGAATATTTTGCAAAGAGTATTATAGCCCTGTGTCTCTCAATAACCTAACACACATAAGGCTGACAATTCTAAGAAGTCAGATAATATAAACTTAATATATTGGATCTTTGAGAGAAACAGATAAATATATTTAAACTTCATTATTTATGATAGGTTACACTTAAGATACTAACATTTAGAAACATAGATTCATGAAATAGAAAGAAAAAAAACAATGCAAGACACGCAAGGTGAAGGAAGAGATAAAACACGATGAAAAAATAAGACAAAATGAGGAGAAAATAGGCCAATTTCATTTGCATTATCTTGGGATAATTCTGGTAAGTGAATTCAATGCTGGATATGTATAAATTTGGAAGTCATCAATACTTTACCATAAAGCCAGTGCCCCTATATGTAAGCAAGAAAATCAAATATGAAAGACTTGAATCAATAAACACTCCCAAAAGTAAAAACTCCTTACTTCCCAGTGACACTTTCGTCCGTATACCCAACCATTTTCTCTACTTTGTTCACATTTTGAAGAAATAATTCATGGAGATACAGTTATACTCAATTCCACTAAAAGATGTCAACCTTACCCCCTATTAAATGGCACACAGAAATAAGATTCAACATCAAAGTACTGGAAACTTATTTATACTCATAGTAAAACTCCTTGGACTCCTATGCATACTAATCTTAATTATTCATCGGCATTTAAACTCATATGTGTTTTGGAACTGTGGGGAGACAGGATAGAGGTATGAGGAATGAATGGATTTTCAACTCTTGAGGGGCTTTCCAAAATGCTGCCTGAAGAAGTGTGCAATCACACATGTGCACATGCGTGCATGCACACACAACAGATCTATGATGTATATATATATATATATTTAAATATATATAAATTTATATAAATATTACAGTGTAATTGCACTAATAATACCACAACACATACCTAAACAGAAAATAATTACAGTTGATATTCATTTCATAAATTCCAGATAAACACAAGGATTTCATTGTACGGTATAATATTTTTCAAATCCACATGACTTTTAGAGTCAACATAAGTTGTTTTTCCAAACATTTCTCCATCATCTTTTGCACGCAAGTCGTGACATCACTGTCCATATATGTCCCTTTTGCATGCCAATTTCAGGAAGATTTCCAGAGCACAATGAGTCACTCAATCTTATAAAAATTCAGGATTATGACATCATGTAACCGTAACACTAAATTCTTCAGTTTGTTGAAGAAGATACATAATAGACTAGTTCAACATCTGAATTAAATTATTTACATAAAATTTTCTAGGTTTGGAAATATTTTGAACTTGTGTAGTTCTGCTCTTCATGGTTGCAGATGTATCCTCTGTCCTGCGTCTAGGATGCTGACATTCAATCTGATAGCATAACCAATCAATCTCTCTGCTTTGGCTATTGCCTGGGTAACAAGAATAGTTTTGAGTCACAGATGGCACATGAAGCCAAGTCCCCAGTCATTCCCAGACATATGCATACTCTGTGATTCTCCTTTACTTCTATCATTGTATATTCCCACGTTGATGAAGATATTGAAAAATGCTATCACAAACATATTGAAAGAACACGCTAGTCATTTGCATTTCCATTCACAAGTGTGTTTTACAGGCTTGAGAGAAAGAAGAAACACAGAGACTAAATAGTTAACCCTATCTTCCAGATGGTTCCTTTTCTTTAAATACTATGAAAGCAATACTACCAAAATTTCATGTTAAACTGTCTTATCCAGTGTTTATGACCCATAATCTTGTTCATTTCCCTTCTTTACCTATATCAGTCTTCCCCAACCCTCTGCCCCCTCACTAATTTTTAGTGCCTCACTAATTTTTAGTTCCTCACTAATTTTCCTGCCCTCCTCACTTCATCATATGGGCCAAATTTCAAAAGAAAGGGAAAGTATCTTAAACATACTAATATATAAATGTGTCTATTTTGTTAACTTAAGGGACAGCTCCCAGGGTAGTGACTTTTATATCTCTTTGCAGTTATTTTGTCTCTCCTATATGTAGCCATGTTGTATACATATTGTTGATTTAAATTGCACTCAGATGGACATAAATGAGAACATCTTGGTCATTCAACATTAAACAAAGGAACGCTTGACTTTCTATTTTGTCTGTGTGTCTAAGCAAGATGATATAAATACTTATTTTTTTTTAAGATTCAGCTAACTCTGCAAGACACATTAAATTAATTTAAGATTTCTAAGTATTTTCCATTGAAAGTGAAAAAAAATTCTGTCTTTCTCAATTTTCACATTATGCACCTGATAATAACAGGAAAAAAAAAACCCACCATTTCCTTTTTCCTAGTGAAAGGTTTAAAAGTTCTAAAAGTATATTCCCCTGATACTTGTAATTTACTATTATTATTACTCCACTTCTGAAACTAAGGAAATCCTTTGGAATGACCTCATTTTTTATTCTTTTCTGAATGACCCACTTTGATGGAGTGTCATAATTCTTAATGGTAAGTTTAAAGACAATACTTCCAACGTTAAAGCATAAGCCACAGTTATAGTGACTACAGAAAAAAAAAATACATGCAACTCAACATTTAGCATTCTTCAGAATACTTCAAACTTATAATTTCTTTTAATGTGTGTTTGATGTGTGTTTTTGTTTTCTTAATTGCAAACTTAAGCACAGAGTTTTTGCCCAGTTGCAATCTTGAATAAAAATCTGGAAATGTTTGAAATCAAGGAGGCCAGATGCAGAAACACTGTTGAACAATCAATCTTTCCTTACTTTCAAAACCTGTGTTATTGGACCAGCTTCCTTTAGTATTCTACAGCTGCCCAGTAAAATGACCTTCACCCTTCTGTTCAAATATATATTACTATTATTAACATTGAGTATTTTATTTCTCCTCACCTGTTATTGTCCTTTTACATCCCCACATTTTTTTTCCAATTTCTACTCATTTTAGACAGTACTTAGTGTGCAGAACTCCAATAAAATGAATTTGTGTTACTCACATTTGTATAATAGAACCATTTTATTACACCAAAAGGAAATGCTTTATTAGTTTTTATATACCCTTTTGGAAATGATATTAAATTTTGACAAGGACATTTGATGCTGTTGTAGTCCAATAACAAACAACATTTGTCTTGCTACGAAACGCAAATTGGAACTCCTTGACTCTCAGCAGGTTTTGCTCCATATGTTAGAGTCAACAAGGACTTTATTAAAAAAGTTAGAAATATCCAGAGTGTTTAATCTAAGCGCATGGGAGACTATTTTTCTAGATAATCAAAAGTCCTTCTGAATGTAAGTGCCTATGTTAGAGGTACAAAGATTTTACTAAAAAAGTTAGAAATATCCAGAATGTTTAACCTAAGTGCATGTGAAATTATTTTTCTAGATAATCAAAAGTCCTTCTGAATGTAAGTACCTCCTGTGTTAGAGGTACAAAGATACATTAAAAATCTCCTTCATTATTAAAATGGTAATAAAAAATGAAAATTCCAAACCTTGGGTAATAGTATCACTTGTCGTGATTTCAAGACTACATCCTCAAGCAGATAAACTTCATTTTTCATGTTCTGGCCTGGAGTTAGTGAAGGCCATAATGATTAGCATTAAATCAGTAAAATAACACAGCACTAGACAGAATATGTGTGTGTGTGTGTGTGTGTGTGTGTGTGTGTGTGTATAAGAGGGAGGAGACAGAGACAAACAGAGAGACAAAGAGTGATGCTCAAAATCAGATTTGTTTTGAAGGTTTCTTCATTGGAGGGTAGCTTCAAACCAATGGCTGCCTCTTAATCTTCCTACAGTCTTAAAAGTTTGATGACTTCTGCTGTTTCATTCTTGACTTTCAGACACTGTTGGATTTGACTTGGGTGTTGCTGTGCTGGTAATGTAGATAATGTTCAACAGCTGAGCTGCCTGATTTATCTTTTATCTTTCTCTCAATTCTCCTGGTTAAAATAATATAAATTTTGTGGAGGGCAGAAATAACATACAAGGAATAATCATTATGACTGCAGGGAGAATATTTCCAGAACCATAGCTTATCGTAAATTTATAATTACGTACATCAGCTTAGACATTTGTTTTATGTCATGTTTTGTTAGGGTAAAAAAATGCTTCCTATTATCAAAGAGCATTATAATAAGCAGTCTATCATTTACTTATAGGCTGAGATTTCATTTTCCACCAATGCCAGTCAATGGGGAAAGATGAAGTTTGAATAGTTAAATGGCATCTCTGAGGGTACATCTGATCCCTAAAATGCTTAAGCCTCTCTATCCTATTTCTTAATATCAAATCTGTTCATCTCAGTAGTACTGTGTTTCTATATAACCCAGACTTTTCCTCTTAATCTGTTTATTTCAGGGCTCTACATCCTTATTCAGTCTTGAAGTCCTTCCATATTGTCCTCTAGACATCTCTCTCTACTATGAACTCTCTTGTTTACACATCCTGAGGCTTCTCTTAGAATGTTATCTTAATATTATCATTAACTAAAACCTGATTCTATTCAAAGAACTCTCAATCCTGTAATGTTCTTAAAGAAAGAATAGTTAAATTTGTACATTCTTTGGTTCTTGCGATTTGGAGGCAGGATCCACATTCTTTTTGTTTCATGCTTTGACTTCTAAAAGACTGTCTTTTCCCTTTTATGCAAAGATATTTTTCTTTTTCTGAGGCACATCCCATCCAATTAACTGACATTTCCCCCATGCTGTCATCTGATTCTCTCCTAGTTACTCCTCACATTAACAAAAGATATTGACCTATTCTATTTATTCCCTGCCATTATCCTGAGGGATTTCAACATCCATGTGGAAAAGCTATCTATGACTCTCTGAGTTCCAAAAAATATGAGCCTAAACTAAATTTGAACTTTGTCATCAGACATAATTCCATCTTATCTAAATTCTGTGATCTTAATATACTGGTTTGTTATTCCACAATGTTATTCCATTTTTTCCACAATGAAAACTGAGCTCCTAAATGTTCAGAATTCTCCCAATTGCTTCGTTTTCAAAATTTAACTGAACCACAACACTGCTTAGCAATTCTTTAATTTTTTCTCTTGTTGGTTCCTTCTGAGCTACCCCTGATAAAAAAACTTTCACCATATTGGCAACTTTGGGGGACCTAGTAATAGTATACTGGGACTCTCATAATATAACACACATCAAACTTTTTTCACCTACCTTTCTACATTTTTTGGTGATATTTTACAATTCCCATATTATTTCTTAACTATGCCAGATACTCTTCCCCTTCCTTGCCTGGTAACCTCCAAACCCATCTGCTAAGATCTACCTTAAGCCTATCCCCTCATTATATTTTCTGTGTTTCTCCCAAGGAGCTGGCACTTCTTCAACAAAACATTTTAAGAGTTATTAGATATGGCCGTGTCTCTAATTATATACTTTTTCAAACCCCTACCCCTCAGGGTCCCTTAGTGGAGTGCAGTTCCTCAATGACAAGGGCTATTCTAATCACATTTATATCTTTAGTGTCCAGCATAGTACCAGGCATATCGTAGGTTGTAAATATATTATCGTTACATAAATGCTTGCACATTCTTGTCACCTTTAGATAGACTACTATAACCTTTCCTTCTGGAAAGGTTTTTATGGGTTAAAATCAACTAGATTCTCCATACTTATGCATATTCCCATGACAGCTCACCCCAAATGACAGTAAGTTTTCCACATGGAAGCAAGAAATCTGATCAGTTTCACCAAACATTTAAAAGGAGGGCAAGATACTTACTCTCTCTGCAAAGCTGATTTTGAGCAATTAAGAATAATTGATTGTGAGTTCTTATTTTCTTGGATTCAAAACTGTATATAAAATAAATTATGATATTTTAATCTGAAATTCAATAGTTCAGATAATTTGGGCCTGAACATCCTGTAAATCCTGGTCTTTTGAAAAGTGCTTATCACACAAAATAAAGGATGAATGAATAGTGAGCACCAGGCTTTAAAACATATAATTTAGTTGAAGTTTGTATAGCTTCAAGTAAGTAATTTTTATTGTCATATGGTTATTATTTAAAACCATCAAGATAGCAAATTCAACCTAATTCAGAAGAAAAAAATAGGCAGTTATTAAAGAGTTCTTCTAATGAAGTAGAATCCTTTCTGTCCCACTCTCCCAAAAGAATAATAAAAAGATCAAAAACATAAAATTTGAAGGCTATGGATTTGGTGGATTTCAATAAAAGTGAATTTAAAGTTGCATATGTCTAAATCTAAGTTCCATGTTTTAATATCAAAATGGTTCTGTTAACATATGCATATATAGAAGTAAAAAATGGAAAACAAGTTTGCCAAAAAGAAAAAAAAAGACACAAGCAAGTATTAAAGCCATACATGCAAATTCAGTAGCTATGACTGAACATTAAACCTAGTTTTTGGCAATCAAGTTGAAGAAGAGAGTCATATTTTCAAGTTCAGTCAATGGAGGGAGGGGTAAAGGTCCCTCCTATCAAACAGTGTCAAAAATTTCTTACGAGAAGCATTGGGTAAGGCACATGAGTGCTGACACAGATACATTTATTTACTACCTCATTTAGAAGTTAAAATAAAACTCAATGATGCATCAATAATCAATTTTCCTTAGACTAGAAGGTAGAATGTATGGAAATGAACCATCTTCTACATAACTTCACATTTAAAGCAGCACAGTTTGGCCAATTACCGCATATACAAGACATAAATGATTAAAGGTAGCATTCTATGTGTAGACTTTGCAATAGAATTTCCATTCTAAAATGTAATTTAGTTTCTATGAGAGAAGGAACATTGACTTATGGGATCACTTAATGCCCATCAATTGCTGAACCAAGTCTTTCCGTTTGAATCTTGCTAGCCCAAGCCTGAGCAGGTTCTGTGGGATTCTTAAGAAGCGGAGGTTAAAGATTTCCAATCGAAATGGACACATCTTATTTTGAAGCAATTTAAGGGGACCAGCTTAATTGTAGGCCAAATTTCCACTTGGAGTTTACGTTATATGAAAAGAGGCTGCGGGCCTTGGGGGTCAGATCAGTCTCTTGAAAGAGGCTTTGAATTTTGAAGAGGGCTCAGAAATTAATGCTAAGTGCTTATGGAATCACTGTCTTTGATTCAGAACCATATCTTTTTTCCAGTTATCATCCCCCATCTTTTGTAGCTACTCCAAAAGGTGATCAAACTGTAAAACACTGCATATTCCTTTTGGTACATTTAATCTTATGAAAACTAGCTTTTAAAGCCACGTGTTTACAACAGAATTGAAAATGTTATGTTATCATAGTCTTTTAAGGCAAATTTAATTCCTAAGACTCACAAAATCCCAAAGTCTAATTCTCAACTCTGCTTTGGCTATAACAAGTTTGCTTTTGATTTCTTTATTTTCAAATAAAAGATGTGGTTGGCGTTCAGATGAAACCCTCGAGTTTACTTCTCTCTCCTCTGGAAAACTAAGCAGATAGCCTAATTACACATTTTTGGGGGACTGCATAAAGTATAAACATTCAAAATAAACTGTTGGAAATATTCACTTGAACTCAATTTCCTTTTAAGCAGTCTAGTTGGGCCCAGTGCTCTTCAATGGGTCATTTGTTATGTCAACCCACTGTAGAGTACATCAAAGGGGCTTGTCACTAATTGATTACATTTCTCTACCGCCATGATTCACAGTGCTATAGGGACAATTACATAACTGTTTGACTTTTGCAAAACTGTGAGTTTAAGTAAACACAATTCTGTGTTATTATGATCTCTAATGGGCATATATGCACATTAAATATCATAGTATGTAACTAGATCTCGCTACATTGTCTATCTAACTTGTGACTCACAAAAAATCCCTCTTTTGTGGCAACTGGAGTTCTGGGGAACAGCTGCTGATCTCACACTGAAATTAAAAACATTTGAGTTGTTTTGATTTATGTTACCTCCCATGGGAAGAGAGAAATGAAAAATGGATGCTTCATGTAAACAAAATACCATTTCTCCAAGCTGTATAAAGAAATTGTTCTAAATTTACTGACATATATCGTCTACTGAAATATAGCTGAGACTCTGTTACTATATTGTTAGAAGGGAAGATGACTCATGATCCTCTAAAAAACCAACTGCTAGGATTTTCTTTTAATCAACAATGTTTTGGAGGTGCAACTTTAGCATCCCGCCTCTGAAATCCAAGTCTGCATAATGTTGTTGGATGTTGTAACGGAAGGCAACCGGCAATGAAGATCATTAAAAGGATACACTCTTAGGAAAGCCTACAAAAGTCAATTTCTCTTTTTTATAGGATCTGTCAAAAGAAAGTCCAACGTCTTAGACTTCAGTGTGTCACTGTATGTGAAATCGTTTGCACAGGGATTAGTGAAATAGAGAAATATTGTTCTAATACTGATAATTCTTTAAATTAAATTCACTAGAGCTGACTTCTGTGATATGTATATATATTTTAAAATATATCAGTTTACTTTATATACCTCTTGGGAGGAGGAGTTGGTCCTTTTACGATCAGAATTCTCTTAGGATCTTGTGAAAACAGATCATCAAGAACAACCTATAACCACACCAGCTGGTGTGATTGATTGGCAACATACGAACAAAAAGCCTTTGGGTTTAAAGGTACATTCCCCTCCTCCCCCACCTAGTTCATTCTACACTCCTTATTTGATTTGTGTGTGTGTGTGTGTGTGTGTGTGTGTGTGTGTGTGTGTGTGTTTAAATGGTCCCTGACCCTGGTGAGATTGTGAAGGATCAAGCACATTATAAATGATAATATGCCTCCCCTCAGGAAGCAGGGTTGAAGAGTCAGAATTTTTCAGTAGTCCACGTTGTCTATTTTTCTATTTTATGGTCCCTTTGAAAAGACTGAACCATTCTTTTTAGCAAATAGTAATGAAATATTACTTTAGCATGGGAATAGAATTTCTTTGTTTAATTTGGGGATGTTCTGAAACAGAATGCCAGCTTAGTCTTAAACTTCCTCTAAAATAGTTTTACAATCACCAGCCAATAAGTTGTTTTTTGCTTCTTTTAATGGATTAAAAGTTTGTAAAACAACTTTTGAAATTATTTAAAATTAGTAGATAATATAAGTGAAAGTTCTTCATTAAAGCAGATTTTTAAAAAAAAAACAAGCAGAAAGATAATATGGATTTTAATGATACTACTGCAGAAATTCCATTATCTCTGAAGAGTTTTACTTGAAAACTTCCATTTTCAACTCTTTTGAATAAGGAAATTAGAGGTTAAAGCTTGTTCCTGCCAAAACATCTCAGTACTACAAAGATTTCAAGCATATATATATAGGATGTGAACAGTTCCTTTGAGTTCATTGTATTGAGAATATGTTTTCATGTAAATCTAACAGATTTAATAAAGACACACAAAGAATCTACCTTCTTTTGGCATGACTGAACTTTCCATTCCTGAGCATTATGATAACATAGTATATCATTTGAGGTAATACAGCTGTATTTCTTTTTTTAATTACCAAATGTATATCATCAGGTATACTGAAGTTTAGATCACAAGAGCAGAGATCAGTCTTCATGGTCTCAATAAATTTCTTTAGATATGTGGAATTTAGAGAAAAGAGCCTGAGCTTTGGAATTATAGAGACCCAGTTTGAATTCTCACTGCAAAATTGAGTGTCTGATGTTCAGTCAATTACTTCTCTGGATCCCAAGTTCCTCACCAAGAAAGTGGATTAATATGTGGCTTATTGGGATTTATGAAGACAGGCAAAGCACTTGGCTGAGTTTTTAACCCATGGTGAAGGTGGTGTCATTATCATTTCTTATAGAAATAAGTCACGCATGTTATAATACATTCTCTTCCAAAGGTACAAACTTTCAAATTAATACTGTTACCATTTCTTACTTGATATGATTTGAAAATAAAGCGATTAAAACTGTAAAGTGTTTGCTATGCATATACTCATTTGGGGAGGAAATATTATACATGAGGTAAAATAATAATTTTTAATTGGAAGAAATTAAAATGAGAAAACAGGATATTTTTTTTCTACATATTTACATGAATTCTTGCCAATTCAATGGAATCCATCCCTAAGTTTAAAGAGAGTTTAGAATTGTAAATAAAAGTAGCAAGGTGCATTACAAATTAATTATTTCCAACCAGAAGGCTTGTGCTTATACTTTCCTTCAAATGAATCCTTTGTGCTAAGGAACACTCCTTGTTTGTAATAACTTCAAATTCTACGCCTAAAGGTAAATACCTATTTGTAGCTTTTCACCCACTGGAGAAACCTTTTACTGTGAATTGATATTTGCCGTTGGCATGCTTCATTAGTTCACTTAACACAATCATATGCATTCCGATGGATGGAAACATCTAATAAATTTTCCAAAACAACAATAAAAGACAAATGATTATTCCAATGAGTGGAAAATATATAATAAATGTTCCAAACCAACAGTAAAAAAGAAGGGTTTTTTCCCTTTTATCTTCAAAAGCTGATAGCTATTATTTAATCATGTTAAATAAATGCATACCTAAAGGAAATAAGAAATGGGCAATATTGAGCTATGGAGCTGACCCTGGAAACAAACTTACAAGAAAAAAAGGCCATCTAACTTCATTAAACTAATATAATAGAATACAACTATACAAGCATGATACTTTTGAACAGATAGATAAAATGTTATCTCTTTTGATTGTCTGAGTTCTACCCACTCTCCATCAGCTACCATATTGTCTTGCAAGGTACATTCCACAATATTCCAATCAGGAGATAAGTAAAATGGTTAATGAGAACAGACACACCACCCAGGGTTTATTTTTATCCAAACTAAAATGAAGGGGCCAGACAAAATTCCAGGAACTGAATGTTCGTACAGGAAGTATATATGCCATACATATGTCTGAATAATCTAATCAACCTCTGCTCTCCTTTGCATACACAACTCTGCTTCCTCCTGAGCATTCCCACATTGACACTGCTCACCACCCGATATGGTTCATTATGTCAAAATAAAGTGATGAAAGCTGAGAACAGTATTCTCCCCAATTTATTCTCTGCTTTTGAGCACAACCCTGAAAGAAGTCAAGATGCTTTAAAATACTGGACTAGAATATTTATTCCTACTTAGTTCATGCTATTTTTAGAGTCAGATATGTAGTAAGTATAGTCTAAAAAATTGTTTTACTAACGTGAAACATCTCCCTAACTCCCTCATTTAGGAATCTATTATTTCACACTTCCTATGTAGGGCTAGCCTCTTGGACCAATTGTAATCAGTCCACCCTCTCCCATTTGGTTGTCTTTCTCCTTTAAATACATCTTGTCTGAAATGATAGGACAAAACAAGTATTATATATTTAGACATTAAAAAGAAAACATTGTTTTAAGACCAGTAATATTGGAAGAAGAAAAACTAAAGAGTTTCCTGTGTTCTTTGAAGTGTAAATTTTATCTACAACACTGTGCAATCTTATATAATGGAAGTTAAAATAATTTATCACAAAGAAGAAAATATTTTATTCATATCACCTATTGCCACCTAAATTGGCATCGCATGAAGAAATTACAAGGCAACCTGGGGAATGTGTATGGGCAATTACATGTGGTACTGAATTTGGTTTACAAATCTCTTTTTATGTTAGCTATAGAGAAATTTTGAACCCATGAAAGAATCCTTTCCTTCACCCATAAGTATGGAGAATACAATCCATTTTTGCTCTGTGTGAAAAAAACTACCCAAGAAAGTTCCTAATTCAATTTACCCCTGAAAGTTGGGAGGAAGGCAAGTAAAGAAAAATAACGCTTCTGTCCCATATTCAGGTGAGAACCACACAAAGCTTCTAAAAGAACGGTGGACAAAGATCTTTTGATAGCCCTCAGTTTTCATTTTTTTAAAGTCTCCTTTGTCTTAAACAATAAAAATGAGACTTTAGTTGTAAAATCCCTTTGATATGTACAGCATTAAACAGATGCAAGGGATTATTGGTTAACTAAAACAAAAGAAGCTGGAATCATTAATCCAAACGAAGTTTTTTTCTGTGATGACTTTATTCTATCTTGAAAGTTGATTAATACCCAATAAGTAACCAACTGGTTAGTGACTGGATTAATTGTGGACTGTATTTTATTTAATTTAGAAGGGGTGATGAAGGTATGTGTGTATCAGAAAAATGACAAGAATCCATGTAGTAATCCCACCTTGTATTAAACACACACACACACACACACACACACACACACACACACAAATAGGCGTATTGATGTATAGTTGACATACTGTAAACTGCACATGCTTAAAATGTATAATTTGATAACTTTTGACATATGTATCTACCGTGAAATCCTCCCCCTCATCAAGAGAATGAACATATTCATTACCTCCTAAAGTTTCTTTGTACTCCTTTGTAGTCCTTTTCTCTGATCTCTTGCCTCCTCCCCACCCCAAGCAACCATCAATCTACTTTCTATTACATTAGTTTGCAATTCCTAGACCTTAAAATTTTTTTAATGTTTATTTATTTTTGAGAAAGAGAGAGAGAGAGCGAGAGAGAGAGAGAGAGAGAAAGAGAGAGAGTGTGTGTGTGTGTGTGTGTGTGTGTGTGTGCAAGGTGGGGAGGGGCACAGAGAGAGAGAGAGAGAGAGACAGACAGAATCTGAAGCAGTCTCCAGGCTCTGAGCTGTCCTCACAGAGCCCAATGTGGGGCTGGAGCTCACAAACCATGAGATCATGACCTAAGCCAAAGTCAGATGCTTAACTGACTGAGCCAGCCAGGTGCCCCAGCAATTCCTAGACTTTTATATAAATTAAATTATATAATATATAATCATGATTTCCCTAGTTTCTTTTACTCAGCATACTTTTGTGAGATTCATCTATAATTTAGTGTGTATTAAGATGTCATTCCTTTTCATTGCTTAGTACTATTCCATTGTACAGATATACCACTTTCAACCCATTCTTATATTGATATACATATGAATTGTTTCCAGATTTGGATCATTATAATTAAAGCTGCCATGAACATTTTAGCACATGTCTTTATGTAGACATAAGCCTTAATTTCTGCTGCGTATACACTTAGGAAGTAGAATGACCAGATCATGTAGTAGGGAATAGACACTGTCTATGAAGTTCCCAAACTTTTCACCTATTTTCCAAAAAATTATAATTGCCCCAGAAGTGTGGGAGAGTTCTATTTCTTGCACATCCTAGCTAATACCTGGTATCATCATTGTTTGAGTTTTAGCCATCTTACTATGTGTATACCTATCGAAATTTTCCTTCAACATTTTAAAGTCTCCATGGCAAGATTCGCTCATCAACAAATACCCATGTTTTGAGGGAGACTGAAATTTCATCCTTTCCTTATGTATAAGAATTGGAAAAGAGAATCCTTCTTTTGAAAAAGAGATATTGTAGAAAATATTTTCAGAAGTGTGATTCAACGAAGATGAGTAACTTACATGATAGTTTTAAAAATCAGAGGCCTCCAGACCATCCATTTCTTTTGATATATACCATTTGGTGAGATGAAGGTTATTATTATTGGAAGATCATAAGGAAGCTGTGGCTGAGAAGGGTTAAACTGGTCCAAAGATTCAGCCGTAGTGATTGAGCAGCGTAAACAAGCTGCCCTGTTAGGTTGACATGAAAACAACCACATTCTCATATCAACATTAGAAAAAAAGAGCTACTACTAGCGCATAAGATATAGAAATAATTTCTTTGTATGTTACAATTTTAAAGTACATAGATGAAGGCTGGGAAAATGGAAAGGCCCTAGAATAGCAGCTGGAAGTGAGTGTTAAAATCAGAATCAATTTTGCAGAGTATTTAGTCTCCAAAACGCTACTGAAACAGATATGCAGATGCTTAAAATTAGTAACAGGATATAAATCTGAGATAGTTTTTCTCAGAGGAACAAGCAAGTTGATACTGACTGCACAGACTTTTTTAATAGAAAAATACATAAAAATAAAACAGGATGTATTCGTAACGCCTTTTTTGAGTCTCTTTTACTAATCCAGCCTTTTTAAACTTACAGTTTTTAAATGACTCTTTTTCATGATGGTTGTAAAAATTCTATTACACATTCTTAACAGAATGTGGCGTTGGGAGGGGAAGAAGATAGGTGGTAAATAAACAAAATAAATAAAACGGAATTTAAAATTCAGAAGCTCAGATTTCAATCTGGCAAGCAACATTTTTTTCAGCTCTTTCCTTCTCAAGATATCAATAAATGGTATTCTTTCATTCCCAGGACAATCACAGCATTCAACAACATATTCCATCTATGTGATAAGGTAGTTTGAAATTCTTGAAACAGGTCCCCAGAAGGAATGGAAAAATTGGTTAAATAGTGAAGCAATTTTCATTTACTAGAACCAATTAAAGGGTAAAATGGAACCTTTATTGCAAACATCATTTTCAATTACTTATAACACCCCATAAAAATGTAAAAGGAGTATTTGCACATTTGCCTGTACTGTTGGGACAGATAGCTCAATATTTATTGTGAAAGATTATTCAATGCAAATGTGTCAAATGGTTCAGTCAGTTGTTCTTTTCTCCGGAGTAGAAATATGTGAAAAATTAAAAAAAACTAGGAAAACTTTCGCAAAGTGAAAGAAAGAATCTTTATTCCCTTACACCTCAATTCTTCAGGAAAAGGAGAGAGGGGGTCAGGGAAGCTCAGAATTTGAAGAAGGACTTGCAAAAGTCATTCCCCTGCCTCCCCAAGACATTTCCTGCTGGAGAGATGGGGAGCATCGATCAGCCAGTGTTATCTGAGCCAATCTGTTTACCTCAGACTGTAAATCACCTCAGTGTATCTGAGCCCTGGACCCCTCTGAGATGTCCAGTTCAACCTATAGACATTATCCATTTCCAGACTTTTTTTTAAGTGAAATAGAAACCCTATGCATTTTAGGGGGAAAAAAACGTGTTTACACAACCAAATGATTTCACATCTGGTGAAATTCAAGCTGCCATTCTGTAAAAACAACTGGAAAGTGTACTGAGCTCAGAAAATAGTGCAATAACTTTTAAAATATCACTGGAATATAAACTGAAATGAGCTCTACATTTCAGTATTTTAATGGGTGGTTTAATTTCTTAATACTTCTTTTAATTTATATCTCTGATAAATCCAAACTTGTTCAAATTATTTTTATTAGGTAAAATCACAGAATTCCTATAAAATAAATGTATTAAATGTTATGTTTCTTGTTATACTTTTTGATAACGATTTCAATGATGTGTTCACAAAGGAAGGGTATCTCTTGGTAATATGTCAGGTGGAGAGATGGAAAGCCAGTAAACAGTAAAAATAAAGTAGATTTGTTTGCAGTTTGGGCTAATTGCATTAGGAAAAATCCATTTAGTGAACCGATCCATTTTGGAAGTAATATCTATATCGATATGAACAACATCACAGTAACAAAAAACAGAAAAATATAGAAGTTATGTTAATCACACATGCTCATATGTACTAGAAACAACTTTATAATGAAAAGCAAGGACTCTGATTTAAATTAAGTTTGTTTTTGTTTTTGTTTTACCTCCTAACAACAGTGAATGTCCTTTTTATAGGTAAAATATTTCTAGATTCTGTGGCTAATTTCACACCTACAAATTCCCAAAGCTAACAGCTACATGCAGGAAACCATCACTGTATCAGGTTACAAGAGCAACAAACGGTCTGTCTCCTTAAATATACTACATTATTTTATTATAAGTAATTATAAGAAGGTTATTTTTTCCACTGAAAAATGTACGCACTAATTAATTGGTAAAATAGAAACTACATAATTTTGGTTTGTAACGTGAAGAATACAGTTACAGGAAAAATTAAAATTCAAAGGATAAATAAAAAGCCAATACATCAAATCACTCCACACTTCAAAGAACTTAGGTTAAGGACCACAGCTGGGACAAAAATGAAATCGTTTAGGCACGGAAAACTTGCACACTTATTTGTGTTGAAAATATATAGTTCTCCATCTGTAAAACTCAAATTAAATTTCCAGGATGAACCACCAAAGGCAGGCACTGACTTTATATCACTTTCACCCATTCATTCATTCATTCATTCATTCAATAAATTCACCAGTGTGCCTTTTCTGGGCCCAGTGCTGGGTGAATTATATGGAAATGGCAGTGAGGAAAACAAAGTTCCTTTGCTCATAGACAGAAACAGGCACTATAGGATGCTAAACTATTACCATACATGTCATTTGCACAAGTTCTATGAAAAGGAAGAAACTAGGGTCAGACCACGGGATGAAGGGGTATTTTACACAGTCTGGTTTGAGAGGTCTCCTCTGATAAGATCAGATTTGAAAGAAGCCCTGCAGGCAGGGAGAAGGTGAGCATTGTACTTGTACCAGAATCTGTTATTTGGCATTTTAGGTTGTTTCTCTGTGGGATTAAATTGGAAATCGATAAGGTCTTCAAAATGACATCTCATAGTAGTTGATGTTACCTTGAATTTTTCGCGAGGATTGCTGTGTAACAATCAGATCCATTGCCAACCTTCACACATAAGAAGAATTGGAAAATATTCAAGGTTGGCTGTTAGTACTGCATTTAGAGAACAATTTGTAAATCTGAAGAGATATCTTTAGGAGATATTTCCTGATGAGTATGCAGCTAAAGCACGTCCACAGAGGACCACTGTCCCAATTCTAAGTTGGAGATTCAATGCTTAAAAACAAACAAACAAGGGGCGCCTAGGTGGCTCAGCCGGTTTAGCATCTGACTTTGGCTCAGATCATGATCTCACAGTTCATGGCATCAAGCCCGGCATTGGGCTCTGCACTGACAGTGTGGAGCCTAGTTAGGATTCTCTCTCCCCTCTCTTTCTGCCCCTCCCCCACTCACACTTTTTCTCTCTCAAGAATAAAAACTTAAAAACAACAACAAACAAACACAAAAGAAAACAACCACAATGTTATTAAGTAGTAACCAGAGTGATCTAAAGAAGAATTACCTGAAAGTTTGTGAAGGGGAAAATCCAGATCTACTTACACTTTTCTTTTAATGTTTTTATTTATTTTTGAGAGAGAGAGACAGAGTACTAGTGAGGGAGGGGCAGAGAGAGAGGGAGACAGAGAATCAGAGGCAGGCTCCAGGCTCTGAACAGTCAGCACAGAGCCTGATGCTGAACTCATGAACCTCGAGATTATGACCTGAGCCGAAGTCAGATGCTTAACCAACTGAGCCACCCAGGTGCCCCTCCACTTAAGCTTTTTAATGTTTATCTATATGTATCGCAGCATGGAAAAGGGGGTACCTCAGAGCTAAAGTGACTATAATAAACTTAAAATTTAAAGTCACTATGAGCATAAGGAAAAAGCCTAATAGTGACGTTTGTGGCAGTCTGTATTAGAAAAAGAGAATTTTAAAATGTCATGTGAAATTGTAAAATATGAATATCTTTTACATATTTATTGGAAGACATTTTGGATGAGCATACCTCTCCAAATAAATCAGGAGCATTTAATGAAATGTCGTGTCCAGGAAATAACTTAAACATTTTTTTTTGGCTATATATAATAGCCACAGTATAACGGTATATATAAAATAAAGTGTGTATACTTTATATGTGCTAAAGGATACATAAAATAATAGTATATATGAAATAAAGACAAATTCTAAATCCGAAATTCAGGTACCACTCTGAATCCTATCTAAACAGATGTGAATTTAAATCGTGCCCCTTTGAACCATATTTAGCTGTTGTCCTATTTGCTTCATTTTCGTATATAACTGTCTAATTGAGCATTCACAATCTAATAAGGTGCACACCAGGACCCAAACAGACCTCCTCTTAGCCCCTGAAGGGTAAAGGTTTTGTATCACTTCCAGATTTTCAATTAGATCCTAATTACAACATGCCTCATTTAAAGCTACAGGAATCCCGACCCTGTCAACACTACTGGACCATAACATGTCTGTCTTAATTACATCTGATTAGTTCTGGGCCCGGCTTGCATTGTGCACCCCGACTCCGTTAAAGCTGCTCATCTGTTTGGCAGCTGCTGGTAGGGAAGAACCTTATTCATCAAGCTGCAAGACAGTGTGCTCCCTCACCTTCCTCTCCCAGGATGCTGGGCCTTTTGAAACCATAGTTCCATAGGACCAGGCAAATAAGGCAGCTCACTCATCACTGGCAGGATGGTGAATCTGGGAGCAGAAATCTCAGTTGTCAGGGGCTGAAAGCACTGGGAGCTTGTCGTCCTCTCCATTCCATGTGATTCTACAGATCTAGCTTAAGTTTTTCAGAGATTGATGTATCCATGCCATGTACTCCATTAAGGTTGTAGCACAAGTTAAGACTCTATGAAATAATAGTTGTCATCTATGTTCCAAAGTCCATTTTCAAACGGAACCAATAAGTGTTATCAATTTTCTTGACATGAAAAAAAGAAGAATTTATACTCTCGACCGAAGTGTGTGATGACAATCCGTTGGGGCTTCCTCTCTTTGGCATTTTTAATTTGTTTCCTGAAGCCACCAGATGAAAATGTCTGTATTGATTTTTTTTTTATTTGATACACCAAGCTTGTTTCATGACTAATCGTTCACAGCTATCAGGACATCCTCATTTCCTCTGCTTTGTATCTGGGCAACATTTTGATAATGATTGAATTAATACTGGGCATTGACATCTTTATCTATTGCTAATGTGATTTCTCATTTAGTTGTAATAGCTGAGGGATATCACATTTACTGGTCTTCAGTAATAATAATAGTAACACATATGATGGACTTGATCTATGCTACATTCAGTTTCAGTGTGTTTACATATTTAACTTAATCCAAATAGCAACTTTATAAGGTATAAATCACTACTTAACACTTTGGAGTACATAACATAATTCCAGTTTTAAAATGAGCTAATAGAATTTGTGATCAAATAAATTGCTCGAACATGCTGCTACGGAATTGCAGAGATAGGATTTAAATCTCTTTCTACTATTATGAGCTGGCTTTATGTAAGATTTGCTTAGCTTGGATCTTAGAATTCTAGGGATAGAAAAATGACCTTTTCTCACTTATATTAGGATTAACTTGTTAAATAAAAAGTATAACTACATCTTTGGCCTCATTTTGTATATACCACTTCCTTGCTCATAAGCTTTTAAGAGCCGTCTTTTGATTTCTCACACATATCAAGTTCTCATCAACCTAAGAACTGTTGTCCTTCTTGTTCCCTTTGTGTGGAGAGCTATAGCCCTGAATATTTACAGGGGGCCCTTCTCTGTCACATCTTAGCATGAAGCCCAGTTTATATCTCACTTCTTCCAAAATACTTTCACTGACCTCCTTCCCCAAAATAGCATCTCCCCAGCTGTTCACCTCACATTTTTCTCAGCAAATATGATCTCCAATTATCCTATTTACTCCTTTTATGGAGTCTGATAAGGCCCCTGGAAGCAGAGTTATTGATTTTGTTCATGGTTGTATCCTTTGAACTTGGAAATGTATTTGGCACAGGGAGGCCCAATAAATAATAACGGACACCATGTATTAGTTACAACCTGTGCTATCCAATGTGGTAGTCCCCAAGCTTCATGAGTCTACTGAGCCATTTCAGAAGTGCTGTGCATGTAAAATGCACATTGGTTTTTAAAGACATAAAATATTTCATTAATAATTTTATATTGATTTTACATAGAAATGATAAGATTTTGTGTACTTGTATTATGAAAATTAAATTTAGCTTTTTTTTTACTGCGGCTGCTAGGAAATTTTATTTATTTACTTATTTATTTTAATTTATTTTAATGTTTTATTTATATTTCAGAGTGAAAGCATGAGCATGAACAGGGAAGGGACAGAAGAGAGGGGAACAGAAAATCTGAAGTGGGCTATGCACTGACCACAGCAAGCCCCATGTGGGTCTCGAACTCACAAACTGTGAGATCATTACCTGAGCTGATGTCTGACGCTCAACCAACTGAGCTACCCAGGCATCCCGAGAAAATTTTAAAACATATACATGTTTCACAATTGTGGCTCCCTGGCTTAGAATTTTACAAACAAATAATATTAAGCAAAAATATTCCCTTATGGGGCACCTGGGTGGCTCGGTTGGTTAAGCGCCCAACTCTTGATTTTGGCTTAGGTCATGATCTCATGGTTTGTGAGATCAAACCCCTTGGGCTCTGCACTGACAGCATGGAGCCTGCCTGGGATTCTCTCTCTCTCTCTCTCTCTCTCTCTCTCTCTCAGCCCCTCCCCTGCTTGTGTTCTCTCTATCTCTCTCTCTCTCTTTCTCAAAATGACTAAACATTTGTAAAAAAAATATTATAATACTTAAGAGTGGTTATTCTATGTGATTCTTTTTATTTTAAATCCCAGTTAGCACAGTTACAAAAACATTTTAAATAGATGAGTAATGAATAAATGGATACACTTTTACAAATATGTCTCTCCTGTTACCAGGGATGGATTTTTCCATGTTCCTCACTAATGCTGACTTTCCCACCAGATCCCATTTCTTCTCTGGGAATACTCTGACAATTCTCCCCACTCTGTCGCCTGTAACATCACAATTTTTTCTTTAAAACATCTTCTTAATATGAAACCATGCTTCCAAGCATACTATTTTTCCCATATCTTAAACAAACAAGAAACCTTGTTTTGTTTCCACATCTCTCTCTAGCCCCTGTCATTTTCAGCCAAACTCCTTGAAAAGAATGGTGTACAATTGCTTCCAGATTATATATTTTCATTCTTTCCTGAATCCATTCCAACCAGACTTTTTGCCCCACCACGCTGGCATGTTTGCTCCCATCAGGAACACCAATAATTGCCTTGTTGCTCCATCAAGTCTCATTTAGATTTAATGTGAAGACTTTTCTCAGTCACCATCTTCATTGAAATGGTTGATGACTGTTCTTTTTAGACATTTTTCTTCACTTGCCTTCTGTTTTCCCTCCATCTTCCTTCACAGCTTTTCCTGTCTTTGTTAACACCCTTTCCCCCCAACCTTTAAGGTTTCCTCATTCCATGGTTCCCTTGTCCTATCGTCACTCCTTTGAAGATCTAATCCAGACTCAGGATTGCAAATGCAATCTCTGTATTTTGCTGGTGGTTGCCAAAAGTCTATCTCCAGCCCGAACCTCTCCTCAGACCTACAGACTTTTATGTCTAACCATCCACTTGACATCTGCACTTGCAGGCTGATAGGTATTTAAAGCCTAATATATTTCAACCTGGGTCTCTTTTAACCTCTCTATCTCAGAACTTGAAATGCCATTCTTTCTGTCACTGAGGCAGAAAATCAGAACAAGCCTTGACTACCCTCTTCCTCTTATACTTCTCTCCCTTCCCTCCCTTTCTTTCATGCCACACATCCTATGTGTCAGCAAATCCTGTCTGCTCAACCTTCGAAACGTATCCAGATTTTGATCACTTTCACCTTGAATGCTTCTGCCATCTTGATTGGGGTCACTCGTCCCTCTTGCCTGGCTTATTGCAACAGCTACCAAACTGGTCTCTTGCTTCCGTCCTTTCTTTTCACTATATTTTTTCAATATAATCAAATATCTTTTCTAAATGTGTGTCACTTAATATTATTCTGTTCAAAACCACCATCGCAGCTTCATTCCCAGAGTAAACGATAACCCATAAGGGCCTATATGATCTGACCCTTGTTACCTCTCTGTTCTCATCTCTGTTCAAAGACAACTTCTCAGTGAGGACACCGTTAACCATCCTTTCTAAAATCGCATTTGCCAACTCTGTTATTTCCTATTCTTCTGCCCAGTTGAATTTTACATTTCTCCTTAACATTCATCACTATCTAACATGCTCTACATTTTCTTGTTTATCTTGCGTATGGCTGTTGTCTCCACTAAAATGTAAGCTCTATGAGGTCAGGAATTTTTTATGTGTTCACTGCTCTATTATAGCACCTAGAAGACTGTGTGACATAAGAGTTTATGGAAACTCATGCTGCACAATTAGTATTTATTGGAATAAATGAACAGGTCTTCAGGAGCCTGTATCAGTTTTTTTTTTCTTATTGGAAGCTCATCACCCAAATTAAAATAAGAAAAAGAAAATGAAAACAGTCAAAATCTAAGATGTTAAGAGACAAATGAAAATGAGGAGAAACACACACATGCACACACACATTCACACACACACACACAATTCAAGTATAGACAATATGGCCCCAACTTTAAGCTTTTATGGGAGAGTATGAGACTTCAGTAGAATCAGGAAATCATCGAAGGACAACCTACATTTACATTTTTTAAGCTTATTTATTTATCTTGAGAGAGAGATAGCAGGGGAGGGACAGAGGCAGAGAGGAGGAAAGAGAGAGAAAATCCCAAGCAGGCTCCACACTGTCAGCACAGAGCCCCATTTGGGGTGCAAACTCATGAACTGTGAGATCATGACCTGAGCTGAAATAAGAGTTGGAGGCTTAACTGACTGAAGCACCCAGGGGCCCCAACAATCTACATTTTTAAAATGTATACGAAATACCAAAGCTTCTTAGCTTTCTATGGCATCAAGCTAAAATCTGAAGTTTGGGCTGTATCTTATTCTAATTTTAGGTAGAGACAAAAGGAATTAAGATCTTTAAAAATAATGCCTGCGAATTTAAGCTGTTGAATTTCACACAACTCTATAGCCTTATACCTTCTTTCATTTATCTTCATTTCTTGTCCTCAAGTGTCTAGTTTTCTGAAGTAACTTTAAATAGCTGCTATATGACTCAAAAATGCATATTGCAGATGATATACTGCAAAAGTATTTTTTCTTTTTTATTTATTTAGTTTTCTCTAACTGGTTAGTAACCTAGCAACATATGAAATCAGTGTTCTCAGAGGCCTGTTTCCCACCTATCATGAATTGGGTTGTCAGAATTTAGTTAAATGGGGCTAAAAGAGGACTGTTCATCTACATAATGACCACAGGATTCTTTCTATCTCTCTGCACATAACTTATAATCTTTAAAAGATTAACCATATGTAATCATTCTGTTTATGGGGAGATCAGAAATTCAGAAATACTAGATTCTGAGTCTTTTCTATTTGAATCATGTAGAAAGGGATTTATAAAGTTTTGGAAGAAAGCTCCCAAAAGCACTAAAAGAAATAATACAATTTTCTTGGCTTCATACAGTAAATCCTTTTTCTGCAGACAATCCCATTGGCCTTAATCGCAAGAAAGGTTGCACACTAAGAGTAGGGCTAAAAGTTTGTGAAACAGAATGGTACTCTTAAATCTGGGCCCTTGTCAGATTTTCTAGTGAAAAGGCATAAACAGTATTTAGAGTCTATCTTCTGCCAATATTTAAAAATCTCTTTGGAATATTACTAACACTTTAATTATATATTTCTCCAAATGCCATATTTGGAATATACACAAACATTTGAAAATTTAACACAATTTGGGGGATATAAATGACAACTTCAGTCTTATTGAGTGACTTTCCCTTTACCACTCTTATGTATGTGTCTATGAATTTTAATATTTACTCTGCTGAAATTAAATAAAGATGATCACAGTCAAAATACTCTAATAATTAAGAGTGGGTGTTCTATGTGACTCTTTTTCTTTTTTTAAATCCCAATCAGCACAGTTACAAGTGAATGTTGAATGAATGAATGAATTCATGGATACACTTTTACAGATATATGTGTGGTGAAGCTGGGGACAGGTTGAGTTGTCAGTGTCTCAGCATGAATTTAAATTACTTCTATTCCAAGTTCACAGAGGCCTGAAGATGCACATTGGATGATTGATGGATTGATCCTAATGTCATTGGGATAAGTCTATTTACATGAAGGAGCTTGGTCTGAGTATAATATCTTAGCTTTGAAGAAGAGTTACAATTTTGAGTATAGTATCTTTCATTTATATATTTATTCAAGAAATAATATTTGACAATTGTTATCTGTCAGTAGCTGCTCTGGGCTCTGAAATTGACCTCAAGGAACTCATATCCCTTTGGGAATATATACAATAAACTAATAAATAAAATATATAATTCCTGGTGGGGATTTTTTCATTGAAATAAATAAAGCAAGGACATGAAATTGAAAATGGGTCTACATCTAAATATAGAGGTCAGGGAAGACCTCATTCTGGAGGTCACAATTGACTTCAGAGGAGAATATTGGGAAGATTAATCTGTTAGTATAAATGGGCAATGATGATTGTTCAAACCTTGGTTGTGTGAATGGAAATAGTAAGCAAGTAAGTACTATTTGGATTTGACAAATATTTTGGAAATAGAATTTACAGAACATAGTGACAATAATATTTTCTGAATTAAGCTTGGAGGGTTTGGGGTTGTGGGGAAGTGTGTTAATAAAGGTCAGGGGAGATAAAATTACATTTAAAAATAATTTTTCTTTGTGAAAACAAATGGGGGACTTCATAAATGTATCTAAAGCGAAGGGGTGGGTCTGGGATGGATATAGAGATTTGGAGACATTCGTGGATGTTTTTTAAATATGCATGATCAGGAGAAAGTATCTACTGAGGTAGTTTATATAAAGGACAGTGATCAACTATGGAGTCCTGCAGTGTAGGAATATTTAAATATCAGGTAGGGGAGGAAGAGCAAGGAATATGTGAAATTCAAGCATTCTGATTAGTAGTAGTCATCAAAATGAGTAGTATAAAAAGCTAGATCCTAATATGGTGTTGATGCTCATCAGTGATACCTCAGTACCCTCTTAAAGGTATTGATGGAGGTTTCGGGGAGGGGAGGCAATGGGGAGTTGGGAAACCAACGTAATGCAACAACTTAATGCATTAAAATGCTAAAACTCTAATAGTAAGCTCTGAGTTTTTCTTTTAAGTTTATTTATTTATTTTGGGAGAGAGAGAGAGACAGCAAGTGCGAGCAGGGGAGGTGCAGAGAGAGGGAGACAGAATCCCAAGCTGGCTCCACGTTGTCAGTACCCAGCCCTACATGGGGCTCAAATTCACGAACTGTGAGATCATGACCTGAGCCAAAATCAAGAGTCAGACACCCAACCGACTGAGCCACCCGGGCGCCTCTGAGATTTCCTTTTTCCTTTTTCCGTTATAATTATGGTTGACATGAAATTCCGAATATAATAAAAGAGAAAAACAAATGCCTACCACAAAATATGTCTGTAAGTACTTTAATAGATTAATAAAAATTATCACTCCTCAAATAATACAGTTTGCTGAGTGTTCTCCATAGTATTCTTAATCCTTCCATCAACTCCATAAGGTAGCTATTATTATTCTTCCTTTTATATATAACAAACTGATTCTCAGAGATATTAAATCACTTGCTTAAAGTCAAGAGCTGATAAAATATGTAACTAAGGTAGACCTTTAATATATTTTCTAACTTTGGAATAATCAGTTTCATGGAGAAACAGTTGCGATGTTTTGTAACATATTAATATGTTAATATATGCTGAATATAATTTATATTTATTTAAAAATTTTATTACTTTCTGGCTTGTTACCATCTGTCACCACATAGTGACAGTATTTTTTTCTTGTGATGAGAACTTTTAAGATCTCCTCTCTTAGCAACTTTTCAAATACACAATACAGAATTATTAACTATGGTCACCATGCTGCACATTACATCCCCAAGACTATTTATTTTATAACTGTAAATTTGTACCTTTTGACTCACTTCATTTAATATTAAAAGTACTTTTCTTATCCCAGATCCATTTAAATTTTCTTTACATCCTCTGCAAGGTAAGACAAAAACAATGCCTTAATCCTCTAATATAGGATTAAACAAAGTAGAACCTTCTGTTTTAATATATTAATTTTATATTATATTAATTATATTATATTACATATTCTAAATAAAACTATATTTAATATTGATGCTTTCATGCTTGATTCTATTAAATCTTTAAAATAACAGAGCAAGATTTTTTTTATTATCATTTCTGCTTTACAGATGAGGAAACAGGCTTAAAAATATTCCTGCTTTGGGGCGCCTGGGTGGCGCAGTCGGTTAAGCGTCCAACTTCGGCCGGGTCACGATCTCGCACTCCGTGAGTTCGAGCCCCGCGTCGGGCTCTGGGCTGATGGCTCAGAGCCTGGAGCCTGTTTCCGATTCTGTGTCTCCCTCTCTCTCTGCCCCTCCCCCGTTCAGGCTCTGTCTCTCTCTGTCCCAAAAATAAATAAACGTTGAAAAAAAAATTAAAAAATAAATAAATAAAAAAAGAAATATTCCTGCTTATAGAGGCAAGCTGATATTTACCATCGTTTTCTTGGTTACACATCTAGGTTATTTTCATGACACCATTACCCTAAATTGAGGCAAGTTTAAATTTAATACTTATAGGGAAACGTATTTTCAATCTTGTTCTATATAATAATAGCATGTTTTCAATGAAAGATATAAAATTAGACACATGGTACAGTTTTATGTTTTAGATGTTTTAAATAGTACCATATCCTGGACCACGAAGGATAAATAACACATCCTTAAAAGTTAAAAAAAAAAAAATTAAATATTTACTCTGTAATAATGGGGATTCACACAAATTATCTCATCTAGTCATTAATTATTTATCAAATATTTTTGTGTCTATTATGTGTCAGACACTTTTCTAGGTACGGAGGACATGATGTATATCACAAAGCAAAGTATTGCCTCTGAAAGAACGTGTGTTCTATAGAGAAAATACAACAGGATATTTAAGATTGTCAACTTGATGCAAAATTGCTCACATCATTATCCTTATAAAATTTAATGTTTTTTTCAGGTTTATTCATTTTTTTTACTTTTATTTATTTTTGAGACAGAGAGAGACAGAGCATGAATGGGAGAGGGTCAGAGAGAGGGAGACACAGAATCGGAAACAGGCTCCAGGCTCTGAGCTGTCAGCACAGAGCCCGATGCGAGCTCGAACTCACAGACCGCTAGATCATGACCTAAGCCGAAGTTGGCCGCTGAGCCACCCCGGCGCCCCCAGGTTTATTCATTTTTGAGAAACAGAGTGAGACAGAGCACAAACAGGGGAGGGGTAGAGAGGGAGACATAAAACCCAAAGCAGGCTCCAGGCTCTGAGCTGTCAGCACAGAACCCGATGTGGGGTTCAAACCCATGCATCGTGAGATCATGACCTGAGCCAAAGTTGGACACTTAACTGACTGAGCACCCCCCCTCCCCGGTGCCCCTATTCTTATCAAATTTAAGTGACATTACTGAAGCTGCTTATGTTTCATACCACATAGATATTTGGGGTTTTGAACTATTGTAGGAATTAAGGTAGGTAAAAGGTGTTGATTAAGCTAAACTGAAGTATTACTCTCCAATAAAATATGTGACGTGTTAAATTCTAGCCTCCAAAACAGGAATGTTTAAAAGGTTTCACTTTGCCACTTGCAGATGCAAAGTAAGTGATGCCCATTTTCATCCTTCTGTTCCAGATCAATTTGTAATGTTAACTGAAGTGAGAACAGAAGAAATGCTGCCTTTCTTTTATCTTTCCTTTTTTCTTCTTTTGAGTTCAAAAGTGACTGAAATCATTAAATATTGCTAATATATTTTAGTAGAGGGGTATTTATTTTGGAAAGGGTTTATCCACAGTTTTTCCTATGACTCCAGGTTCTCTTTTATTCTTTTAAATAATCTAAATGATCTGTAATAATAATAATAGCTAACCTATATTGAACACTTACTCTGTACCACCCACCATTCCAGCTATTTTACACATAATATCTTTTGTGCTCCAACTGATTTTCTATTTTTGTGTGAGAGTATCAGTCTTTCACTTAGACAATTATTTTGTTCATATGTGCAATAGGATACTATAATTCTTATACACATATTCATGCAGTGCGCACTCAATACATATTGGTTCCTTTTCTCGTCACTTTTTTTTCTAAATGTTTGTTAATGTTTATTTATTTCTGAGAGAGAGACACAGAGCATGAGCAGGGGAGGGGCAGAGAGAGAGAGGGAGACACAGAATCCGAAGCAGGCTCCAGGCTCCGAGCTGTCAGCACAGAGCCGGATGTGGGGCTCGAACTCACGAACTATGAGAACATGCCCTGAGCTGAAGTCAGAAGCTCAACTGACTGATCCGCCCAGGCTCCGCCTTCACACCTTTATCCAAAACTGCAGACTGCAATTCAGCAAGAATTGCAAGAGGACGAGTGCTCCTTTGAAAGCAAAGCACTATTATCACAGCCTAGAATGGTATGAACCTCATGGTGAGCAAGTTTGGAGACCAGGAAAATTCTCTTTCAGCTTAAACTGTAACTTTGTTTCCTCGGGTAGTACTGCTTCCTGTTTCTCATGTGGACCAAAGCAGAAAAAGAAGGGCTGGATATTTAGGGGTGCTCTTCTTAAGAGGCATGGGTTGTATCATGAATAAATGCAAACCAAACCCACAGGTGGGCATAGTATGATTGACTATGTATGTCATTAGTCATTCTTATTAGCTTAGGTCAGTGTTTTCAAACTTCATCAGAATCATCTGATTTTTGAGTCCAACACCCAGTTTCAGATTCAGTATTATGGGTTTAGGGTCCAAGTATTTGCATCATTAAGAAGTTCCAAGATGCTGCTAATGCTGCTGGTCCAGGAAACATAATTTGAGAACCACTGATGTACCTAAAGTGCATAAAATTTGGATTAAAAGCTGTTGGGGCTGTGGTTTACTTGAACAAAATATGCTATCAATCTAACTTGGCCCAGGTACTCAGGTAGTTCTGCATAGGCCACATGAATACAAAGTATTTTATAAGGGACTGCGGAAAAGCAAATGGCATGGACACAGTCTTCTTTGTGAAAAATGCCTCAGCTTAAGGAAGGCCAGAAATCGCTTGTTGAGAATCAGATGGGGAATAAACATAAACCCAAACTGAAAATTAGCACGTGTGAAATGGTATGTTAATTTCCACAACTATGCTGAGCTATACAGACACATAAATGAGATACTACTCTGGGAGATCCAGGAAGATTCAAGAATGACAAGATGTTTGAAATGAATCCTGGGGAATTGTAGGATATGAAAGTATCACATAGACGAGAAAAAACACCATACACCTAAACACTGTTCCTGACAAATGCCCATACTTGCTAGCAAAAAATATTAGGTCAGAGATCATAAATGGGATCATCAAAAAAAAGCCATTTCCATCACTAGAAAATACAGCTCAAATTGTATTCCCTATTTATTGACAGCAGGATAGTAATAGTGACCATTTAGTCCCATATTGGTTCATTTGCCTGTCAGATTTTTCTCAGCACTGTGTATATTTTTAATCACATCCCTGCATATGGGCAGTGATATATAGGTACTCAAGCAATCTCTCGAGAATAAAGAAATGGAAGAAAGGATATGAAAAGTATGCCATTTAAGATAACCCTTGTTTTATACAAATTCCTAAAGCAAAAACAAAACAAAACAGACAAAAGTAATTACATATACCTTTCAAATTTGTATAAATCTCTCTTTTTTAATTTATTCTAACCGTGGTAAATGAGTTGAGCAGGAAAAAATGTGGTCACTCTGCTTTAGGATGTCCTTCAGTTATTATTTCAGAAGTCTGTGTCAGATTTCTAATGTCTAATGTCCTCTATGTGATTTTTAAAGTTACTATAGCTTGTCATTTTCTGAGGTGGATTTCTGTACTAATTTCCAATTAAAATGATGAATTAAACATACCATTAGTTTATTAAGCATTTGTGCCCACATAAAACTATCTATGCAAGCATCTGTCCATGCACAGATTTACTAATCATATCATCAATTCTAAAGTCAAAGCACAAATGCGACTGTTAAACACTGTAAAGAGAGACATAGTATGCTACATAAGGTTGCGATTATGCTACTGTCCATCAGTATGGAACTGACCATCATCTGTTGAATTTATAAACTGCCATATATTTTGATATAGCACAGAATAGAAACTGCTTCTTAATAACTGTTTTTTTTTTAATTTTTGGATCAACTTGTAGGAAATTCAAGCTTTTCCTCTATTAAGAGAGCCCCGACGTAACTGCAACAGCCAGCCAGTGTTGCAAGGCAGAGGTAGTTCAAGTTCCAAATAATGTATTTTCTTTAACTGAGTAGTACACATGTGTGCCCCCCAGTAGTGTTAATCTGTTTATTGCTTTGGTAAATCCTCAAGCATTTGCCCAACTACCATAATTCTTCTGAGAAGACAAGTTCCTACAAAACTGCACAAGTGTGAACAGTCCAGCACTAAAAAGGAAATTATGATTCTTTAACTGTGAAATTCTAACAGATGCTACCTAAGTAATCAAGCCAATTAAGAAAAAAACCACAGAGGTATGTAAATGGAAAAAAAATGACTGCAATCAGCCTTGCCCTCTTCTCAGCAAGGCCTCACACTGGCATGAAACTTTAGGTAAAAGAACAGTTTTGACATTTCCCCCACTCTGATCATGCCTGTCCTGGAACTTCACAGAGATTAATGTGGAGACTTTTGAGATGAAAAAGATTCAACAGTTGAGTTCAGTGAATAGTTATTAGCATCTACTATCTGCTGAGTACTGAAAAGTCAACAACAAATCACAGAGAAGATTCATAGTCTATTAAAGATAGATAGAAAACTCTTAGTATTGGTTAGGCCCTCAAATCCTCAATATATATATAAAGAAAATGACTATGAAGAGATTAGCACCCTAATATCTAAACAACCTAGGGTGTGTGAGTGGGCAGGGGGAAGAAAGAATAGCTAGTTTATTTTTATTTTTATTAGAGAGAGAGAGAGAGAGCACGTATGAGTCGGGGAGAAGGGCAGTGGGAGAGACAGAGAGAATCTTAAGCAGGCTCCATGCTGTACGGAGCCTGATGCAGGGCTTGATCCCATGACCCTGAAATGGTGACCTGAGCTGAAATCAAGAGTCAGATGCTAAACTGACTGAGCCACCTAGGTGCCTGAAGAATAGTTACTTTAGATGCTGGAAGGGCAAAAGAGCCTGCCTCACTGGTGACACGAATTTGAAACCTGAATGATGAGAGTTCCAGGGAAAGATTTCCATCAGGGGGAACAAATGCAGAAGCCTCAGGGCATGTTCTGAGTGTTGGAAAGAGAGAGATGGCTACACAGCTAGGGTACAGTGAGCACAAGAGAGAACAGAACCAGGTAAAACCAGAGTGGACGTCAGGATTGTGTTGCATGCAGTGCCTTGTGGCCCAAGATAAAACTTGTACATTTTCATTTTTGTTCAATGGGAAATTCCAGAGGGTTTGAAGCAATAAATTGGATATTCTGATTTATGCTTTTGAAAAGATTACACTAAGGGCACCTGGGTGGCTCAGCCTTTTAAGCATACAACTTTTGATTTCAGCTCAGGTCATGATCTCACAGTTCATGAGGTCGAGCCCACGTCAGCACGGAGCTTGTTTGGGGTTCTCTTTCTCCCCGTCTCTCTGCTCCTTCCTCTCCTTTCTCTCTCCAAATAAATAAATAAACTTTAAGAAAGACAGAAAGAAAGAAAGAAAGAAAGAAAGAAAGAAAGAAAGAAAGAAAGGAAGAAAGGAAGAAAGAAAGAAAGAAAAAGATTGTATTTGGCTTCCATGAAGAAAATGGCTCTCACAGAGACAGGAGTACAAATAGGGAAGATCAGACAGGAAAATATCAGAGACTTTGGCTTGAGAGTTGGTGGTGTGGCCTTGGAAAGAGTAAAAAGTGGACAGAGAACCCCCTTATAATACAGAACTGTTGGGACCATTGTTCCTGATTACTTCTCAGATCACTTATGTGAATCAAATGAGACTGTCTGTACAGATTCCAGAAATTCTACGTACTCAACAATTATTATTACTTTAATTTGTTCAAAGGTAATTTGTACTTGAATGCACAGAGTTGGGCATTACCATATTTTAAACTTTCTCTAGGCCCACAGATCCTATATTCAAATCCTTCAAATTCTGGTTGAATAGCCAGGTTTGTTAAATCCAATAGGATGCCTCAAATAATCTCATGCAGTATCCCCACACATTATTTTATTTCATCTTCCACCCCTCAAAGACACACGTCACATACTACACTTTGGAGAAGACACAATGAGCCACATAAATGGATCATAATAATATACAAAACATTTTCTAATAAGGTAAAACAGTACGTTCTCACTGTCCAACAGCATCTTCTTGTTTAAAAAGTTATATAAATATCGGCATAATAAAATGGAATTTGAAGGAGTTTCAATGGTTGAAAATGTAAGCAAAAAAAAAAAATTAAAAAAAACACTGTGAGAGAAACGAAAAGAGAAAAAGCATTCTGAAGTGTCAGCTACATTGAGGGCTCTCTATAGATAACTGCATGTAATTTTCTCTTTCATCGAGAACAAAGATTATTTATTTAAAGTTCTTAAATGTTATTTATATTTTTTGGGTTATTGTATGATTTTGTGATGCAAGTCAATTATAAAAGATTATATCTCTCAAGGACAAATGCAACAGAATGATTCCAATATGTGCATAGGATGATTTAGGGGTGAAAAGTACTGAGTCTTGGGTTGAACTTCTTTGGTTCAATTTCCAGCTCTGCCATTTACTTACTATCCTATCTGTGTGACTATTAGCAAGGCACTTAACTTCTCCGAGCCTCCTATTTTTCCTCAGTAAAGACGGTCATTGTGTTGCTCAAATAAGTTCATTTACGTACACTACTTAATACATAATTAGCATTAAGAAGCTAGAAACATATAAATTACATATAAATGATAGACACAGAAATGCAACAAGTAGGCATTTTTAAGAAAGTAATCCAGTTATCAGGAAAGGTATTTGAGGGTTACTCTACAGCCCTTGCTTCAGAAATACTTAGATTTCAAGGTTTGCTTTCTCTGAAAAATTCTCTGAAAATTATTTCATTCTATGAGAAACACTCTAAATAGGCTCAAATAAAATATAAGTGACCAACATGGTCATCACTAAATATAAAATATATATCAATATAAAATATATAAATTTGAAATTAATTTGGGCAATCGGATATTTACTCAGAAAATACACGCTTCAATATAAATTTCTTCTTGCTAAAAAAAGAAAAAAACTTTATATATGGCATTCTATTAGAGAAAACATACTAAGCATTCCATAAAAAGTAGCTAGTGTCCTTGGGCTGTTTGATTTCATTTTATTTTTTTATTTTTTTTAACGTTTCTTTATTTTTGAGACAGAGAGAGACAGAGCATGAACGGGGGAGGGTCAGAGAGAGGGAGACACAGAATCTGAAACAGGCTCCAGGTTCTGAGCTGTCAGCACAGAGCCTGACGTGGGGCTCGAACTCACGGACTGAGAGATCATGACCTGAGCTGAAGCTGGCCACTCAACCAACTGAGCCACCCAGGCGCCCCTGATTTCATTTTAAACTTAGTGAGAGCTCCTGAGATCCTCAACTTAGTCATCATACTCAAATTACACAAACATGTACCATTGCCATTAATCAATATTTTATAACTAAAGATGAATTTCTCAAAATAAATTTTAAAAATATGGCTAGAGAACGGGAAAATATGTAATGTCCTCTATCCTGTGGAAATAAATCACCATTTGCTACTTTTCTGTGCGTCAAGCCATAAATTTCACAGTCAAAAGGTAAAGAATAAAGCCGAGTCCCCACAATCTATTCTCTAGTCCTCACTGATCCTTAGCTAAGGGCTCATTCTTTGGGAATGATTCATATGACAGCCAAAAACCAACAGACAAAATCTGCTTCTTTTCAATTCCTGCCAACAATGCCACAATGAAAAAACACAACTCTGCATGAAACTGTGTATCATGGATCTGCTCACATTTTCATTTGCTTTGGTGGGCTAGAACAAATGTAAATTTCCCACATAATAAATGTAGACCTAATGAGAGAGCCAAGGTTTATTGTTCTGTTACGTCACTTGCACAATCAAGAGCCTTTACGAAATGCATTTAATCCAAATTGTGCAAAAACATTTAAAATATGATTTATTAGTTGAATATGTTGCCTTATTTTGTATCAAAACCTGGTGGATTGAGTACCACAATCTCCCGTCTATAAAGTGAAAGCTACATCATCAGTTATTTTAGATCAAAGGAGTTAGACCTGGCATAAACTTTACTTTAAGTGCAAATGTCTCATGAAAGTAGCATCACCTGTATGAATATGCATAGGCTCCTTCTGTGATATGCCCCAATTTATATCACCATCTTTTGAAAAATGGTATTTTAAAAGGACATTTGGCAGCTCTAGTAAGAAAACTCATAGGAAAACAACCTTATTTTGTCTTCCTGTCAATCTTAAATACAGGGATAATTTAAATGTTTAAAGTGAAAGACATTTTAAATCTGTTTACCATGATTTGTTCAAAGATACTGGCAGCATTTTTCAGTGAGAGTAAAACTGAGGAGCTATACTGAGGCACAATTTTAAAGTAAAATGCTTGAAAATCAAGATAGCATTATATACACATAAAATCAATGTCTAAATACAAGATTTTTGTAACCCATGATCCAAAAAATATCCAGGATTATTATTATTATTTTTTTTAGGGATAGACAGGGCAATAAAAGAAACCCAGTACAACTTTTCCTTCATTTATGAGAATCTCCTCTTTAACAGGTGGTTTACAGGTTCTGGAACTCATTCTATGAAGGACAGACAATTCTATAGTTATATTATTCCGACATTTACAAATTCTTCTTTGCATTTTGTGTAAGGCTGTTTGCTTTTGGTTCCAGTTCTCTCTTCAGTGTAATAAAATAATCTGTTTACGCTTTCTTCCATGTGGCAAGTCTTGAAAATTTTTTAGAATTATCCTCTCTACACTAAAGCTTTTCTTTTCTAGGTCAAACATCCTTAGGTCCCTTAATCGTTTCATGAGTTACTAAGAACAGAAAACTGACTCTCCTGTTTGTATCCAGGTTGTCAATATCCCTCTCGTTACGTGTGGCAGAACAAGCCAGAAGTTTAATTGTGGCTTAACTTATTTCATTTCCCTTAACAAGTGCAAGTTAGAAGACCTGTCTTCTAGATCGACACAATCATTTCAGTTAGGAATTAGTTTCTTCTGGTAAAATAGAAATAATAATGCCTCATTCTTCAAAATATTTTGGCCCTACTTAGTACACAGAGTTGTAGTCTCAAATTTATAATAAATGCAATTGATGGTGCTTTGAAAATTGTAATGCGTCATTGAAGTCTGGAGCAAATATGTTATTACTTTGCAGTATTTTCTTAACAATTAATTTCTTTCTTTCTTTCTTTCTTTTTTTTTTTGTTATGTCTGGCTAAGTATCTACTTTCTACTCCTGAACTGTTGTCACATGAGATATAACAATACTAATTATTATTTAGTATCTAGTAAGTCCCAAGCACCATATTGGTACTTGACCTGTAATACTTCATTTAATTGACACATTTGTGAAAGTAGTACAATTACCTCTGTTTTATATATCAGAGAATTCCCATCCTGTACTTATGCAAGATTATATATTCATTCTCTTATTCAATTTCCCTTGTTGGTTTCACATTACTGTTATCTGGACCAGTGGGTTTGATTTTTTTTAAGCTTTTTTTTTTTAATTTAAATTCCAGTTAGTCAACACACAGCGTAATATCAGTTTCAGGTGTACAATACAGTGATTCAACACTTCCATACAATGCTTGGTGCTTATCACCAGTGCACTCCTTAATCCCTATCACCTCTTTCACCCATCTCCTCACCCACCTCCCCTCTGGTAACCATCAGTTTGTTCTCAAGAGTCTGTTTCTTGGTTTGCCTCTCTCTCTCTTTCTCTTTTATTGTCCCCCTCCCTTTGATCATTTGTTCTCTTTGTTTTGTTTTGGATCAGTGGACTTTAAATCTTTTTTTATTGCAACTCATTATTTGTTAAAAAAATGAGTGAACTTTCAACAAATGTGTATATTTTTTGTGTATAAATTAAATTTATAGGTACTAATATATTAATGTGTGCATTAGTAAAATTAGGAATTTAAGAACAATGATCTAAATTTAAATGAAATTTAAAATTTTCTCAGTAGATATCCTGTTTTTCTACAAATTCTAGGCAACATGCTTTAAAATATCCTTACCTTTGTTCTAGACTAAGGGTTGGCATACTAAGGGCCAAGGGCTAAATTTGGCCCACAGCTTATTTTTTCCAGTCCACAAATTCAGAATGGTTTTTATTGTCAAGTGGTTGAGATAACTCAAAAGAAGAAAACTAGTTTGTAATACATGAAAATTATATAAAATTCAAATTTTATTTTTATAAAGTTTTACTGGAACACAGCCCCAGTCATTTGTGGGTGTGTGTGTGTGTGTGTGTGTGTGTGTGTGTGTGCATGTGTAGTGTCTATGGCTACTTTCACGTTACAACTACAGAAATGAATGCTTGTGACAAAGAATGTATGGCACACAAGCTTAACATATTTACTACCTGGCATTTAAAAAAGAAAAAAAAAAGCCTCCAACTCCTGCTGTAGACCACTGAAATATTACTTATATCAGAAGTACGGAGACCAGCACTGGAAATAACAACCTTGTGTAGTCAGGGCACTGGCCTCAGAGTTGAAGACTTAGGTTGTACTCCTACTTCTGTCTCTTACTAACTACATGCCTCTTGGAAATGATCCTCAGTTTCTGGTCCTTTGATTCTGCATTTGTAAAATAATGATTTGTAAATCATTGCATTGAATGAGCCCTTTATGCTCCAAAGTTCTTCAGTTTTATAACTCCTGCAATGTGCCATGCATATACAAATACATCTGATGTGCAGGCATCACAATAAGAACCAGGCTCCTCTGGCTCAAAGAATCTTTCTAGACTTGATGGAATAACTAACTATAGTATTAATGAAAATAAATCTCAGCACTGATAAAACAGTCGGCATCATTTAGTGTGCTAAGAAGTGCATTTTCAAATTGTTATGCTTGAAAGAACAGCACTGCAATTTAGAAAAACGAACATTTCAGCATAAATAAATTATGACCTCCAAGACCATAAAAATGTAAATCCAAATTTAATGAGAAATTAACCACCCTAGAATTTACCATTAAGTCAACAATTTGATCTTGATATGATAACGTTTATTTCACCTTTTAGAGAGTCTTACAAGTTTTTTTCCCCCTCATAGCTCTCTAGTTTACTATCCAGATTTACTTTACCTATTCAGTTTTGTTTTTACTCGGGAAATAATTAAGACTAAAAACAGTCATATAAGCAACTGCTGTATGAAATATATTATTAAAAGCAAACCATTTAAAAAGAGATTTGGTATTTTTCTTTTAATAAGTAGGAATAAATTTCTTGTCTTTTTAGGAAGTATATGTGCTAATTTCAACTTTCTGAATTATTTCTCTGGATTAGCTTATTAACAGTGGCAACAAATATAGTAGACCTTCTAGTACAAAGCATGTAATGGTGATTAAGAAATTTTTTCACCCAGAGCAGTTACAGCTTGTAAAAGTATTACGGGAAAAGTATGCCAAATAACAGAGGTAGATTTTCCAGATGCCTAGGAAATCCCCCCTCTGTGTGAAAGCATTTGGAATCTGAATAAATTCTTTGAGGACAATAGGTTACCAGTTTCTCTCCTGCCTTAGAGTCATTGTCTGACTCAAGTTTGTTGGTGATAATGAAAGAGCACAACATTCTCAGACATTGAGATTGTGACTCTATTTGTGTAGTGACCTAATTTCAGAAGAAAAAAAATTAGCATACAGGTTCTAACAAGTACTGACATATTTAAAAATACAAGGAGGCAGATACTGAAGGCCAGTCTTGTCCCAGAAAATCTAACATGTGCATTTGCAACAAATGAATCTTAAAAATGAGTATACCATGGGACAAATGGGTTTATATCATAAACAAATATTCTAGGGTTCTCTGTTGAAACAATTCACTGCTTGCCATCAAACAAGGAAACAGGGAGAGAGAGAGTTGACACAATTTCCAACTTCTAGAACAAGAGCTAGTCTACTAGAATACAACATACAACTGGAAGGTGCATCGATACATTTTGCCACTTCTGTGTCCCTCTGGATATGCCTCCAGAAGCATGACAGCTTGCAGCAGGCACTCACTCAGTAAACAGTAATTGAATAAACAAGGGTGTAATGGAAACTGTTCCACCATTAGACTCCAATAGCCTCAAAAATCTACACTTTATCGGGGTTGTGAAAATGGCCACTTTGCCACATTGCCTTAAGTGATCTTTCCTGGTAACAAAGGTCTTGTTTGAATTAATTAATTAATTTCTAAATAATTCTTGAGTATCAATTATTCACAAGGTGTTTTTCTAGGCACTGCAGATAAAGCAATGAACCAGACACATTCTCTGACCTCATGGATTTTATATTCTAGTGAGGGAAGTCAGGAGATAAATAAAGAATACACTATCACCCTGATGTAAACTGTGGACATAGGGTAACAAAAATGTGTCAGTTAGGTTAATTAGTTGTAACCAATGTACCTTCTGGTGTGGAGATATTAACAGTGGAACAGGCTGTGCAGATGGCGGGGAAGGGGGGTGAGGGGGTGGGGGGCGGCCAAGGGATACATGGGAACTCTTTGTACTTTCCATTCAATTTTGTTGGGAACATGACTGCTTTAAAAAATAAAATCTATTAAAAATATATTGTTAGGTCAGGTGGGGATAAGTACACTAGAGAAAAAAAAAGAACAAGAGGGAGGATAGGAAATATTGTGGGAATATTTAAAAGGTACATTATATGGGGCGCCTGGGTGGCTCAGTTGGTTAAGCATCTGACTCTTGATTTTGGCTCAGGTCATGATCTCGTGGTCATGAGATCAAGCCCTGCATTGGGCTCTGCACTGACAGCATGAAGCCTGCTTGGGATTCTCTCTCTCCCCCCTCTCTCTGCTCCTCCCTTGCTCTTCTCTCTCTCTCTCTCTCTGTGTCTCTCTCTGTCTCTCTCTGTCTCTCTCTCTCTCTCCCCCTCTCTCTCCCTTTCTCTCTCTCTCTCTCTCTAAATGAATAAACTAAAAAAATAAAAGGTACATTATGATTACAAAAGTCAGCTTGAGAGGTTTTATATATTTTCCTCCCTTTTTGATTATTATTGTTTTCTTGCCATTTCTCCTTACTCTATGAAATGTCTTTGATCGGAAGCATAAACATTAGCCAAGTTGACAGCATAAATCCTTATTAATTATCAAGTCTTAAGTGTCTCTCACACAGTCTTCATCAGCCACAAAGTCCCATATGATCTGCATACCACCCCCCTCACTCCAGCCTCACATTATCCCTCCTCCTTCATCCACCCACACTCTCCTCAGGGCTGCTTTGTCAACACGCCAAACACTTGCACACCTCAGACACTTGCCCCTGTGGTTTCTTATGCCTGGAATGTTTTGGTTATGTTTAAACATAGAATGTGGAAATAGCTGCCTGGGTTAAATCTGGCTAATAGCCTACAACCTTGGCCAAATAGCTATTCCTCCCTCAGTTTCCTCATTTATAAAATGGAGTTATAGAGGCCCCTGGGTGGCTCAGTCAGTTAAGCATCTGACTTCAGCTCAGGTCATGATCTCACAATTTGTGTTTTTTGAGCCCTGCATCAGGCTCTGTGCTGACAGCTCAGAGCCTGGAGCCTGGTTTGGATTCTGTGTCTCCTTTTCTCTCTGCCCCTCCCCGACTTGAGCGCTCTCTCTCTCTCTCTCTCTCTCAAAAATAAATAAACATTAAAAAATTTTAATGGAGTTATTACCTAGATCAAAAGCTGACTGTGAGAATGGACTTATTACCTAGATCACAAGCTCACTGTAAGAATCAAATGCATTAATGGAGGAAAAGCATTTAAATAGTGCCCGGGACATGATAAAATTTATATAGGTGTTTCCAGACTGGCACACAACTGTCCTTCTTTTGCCTTATTTTTCACACAGGGAGATCTGCTGTGACCTTCTCGTTTAATATTCCAGCCTCCCCACCACTTTCTATGTCTATTTATATCGTATATACTGTTCCATAGGACCTGTCCCCCTGTAACATATTATCAGTTTTTTCTTTAGTTTAACTGTTCTCTATAACTGAAGTATTAGAACCATGAAGGCAGGACTTCTGCCTGGGTGACTTGTATGCCCTAATGCAGTGCCTGGCAATAGTTGGTGCTCAATAAACCCACGTTTAATAATGGAACAAATGTATATGAATGCGCACACTCAATGGAGAGGACCTGAAAATGTTTAGATATATCTTCGATCCAGCAATCTTTGATCCAAAGATATACTGGAAAACCCCAGTAGGTTAAAAGATTTTTGGCATCCAAATAATCCTTTCAAATTTGAAACAAATCTTTTTTTTAATTAAATATTTATTTTTTCACTTTGAGGGAGAGAGAGAGGGAGAGAGAGACAGCACGAGTGGGCAAGACGTGCAGAGAGAGTGAGGGAGAGCATCCCAAACAGGCTTAATGCTCTACACGGATCCCACAAACCATGAGATCATGACCTGAGCGGAAATCAAGAGTCAGACACTTAACCATGTGGGCCACCCCAGAGCCCATGAAACAAATCTTTAATTCACTATTTTCTGCTATATTAAGAAAAAGCAAAACTGTTTTCTCTTTGATCTTACTAAAGTTTATGGGTCTGCTATTATAAATTAACTTTAAAAGAGTTAAAGAAACCAGTTTAGAAGTATCAGAATCTAAAAAATATTTAAGATCTTTAGCACCAATTCATTAAGTATAGTATTTTTATAATCCTCTTCTATATATGTATGCCACACCATAGAAAAAAATGTTCACTCAAGAAACTCATAACAGGAAATGCTGGAATCATATTGATATAGAAATGATCTAGAAATGGCTTTCTTATAATGATACTCTATCAAAATGCATATAGAAATACTTATGTAACCAAACTGAATATAAGCCAAATAGTATGATTATATCCCCACATGATATGCTAAAATATTTGCTGCAATATTGCAGCAGCAAATATTTACCTGGAAATTGTAACACAATAAAGGGATGTTATCACAGAGAAAAGAATATAAGTCATCCTTATAATTATTTAAATAAATTATTATATTAAAAAGATTTCAATACACTCAAGAAACACTAACACTATTTTCTACAATATTAATTATAATTAATTATTTCAATAAATTATTATATTAAAAAGATTTCAATACAATCAAGAAACACTAACACTATTTTCTACACTATTAGCAATTGCCTTTTGTTAGTTAATAGTTTGCATAAATAGTTTATAAAATATAAGGAAATAGTAGGCTATGATGTTAAGTCGGTAAAAATTATAATAAAAAATGCATTCAGCCCTACATGTAAAAAGGTCAAAATCAATTATAATTATTAATTTGGATTGTTTTCAGTACTTTACAATTTAAAATTCATTTAATTTCTAAAAATCAAGAAAACAAAAACAAGCCACCGAATGGGAACAGATATCTGAAAATGATATATCTAATAAGGGGTTAGTATCCAACATATATGTAGAACTTATACAACTCAACTTCAGAAAAACAAATAATCCCATTAAAATATGGGCAGATGGCATTAGCAGACATTTCTCCCAAGAAGACATACACATGGCCAATAAGACACATGAAAAAATGCTCAATATCACTAATCGTCAGGGAAATGCAAATCAAAAAAATAATGAAAGATCACCTCACACCTGTCAGAATGGCTAAAACAACACCAAAAGCCACGTATTGGCAAGGATCCGGAGAAAAAGTATCCCTCATGTACTGTTGGTGGGAATGCAAACTGCTGCACCAGTCAGTGTGGGAGACAGTATGGAGGTTCCTCAAAAAATTAAAAATAGAATTACCGTATAATCTACTAATTCCACTACTGGGGATTTACCCAAAGAATGGGAAAACACTAATTGGAGAGGATATATGCACTCTTATGTTTATTGCAGCATCATATACAATAGCCAAAATATGGAAGCAGCCCAAGTGTCGATTGATAGATGAATGGACAAAGATGATGTGGTGTCTACATAGAATGGAACATTACTCAACCATAAAAAAGAATGAGATCTTGCCATTTTCAACAGCATAGATGGATCTGGAGGGTATAATGGTAAGTGAAATAAGTCAGTCACAGAAAGACAAATACTATATGATTTAATTAAGACACAAAACAAACAAAGGAAAGAACTACGAAAAAGAAATGTACTCAAATATAAAGAACAAACTGGTAGTTGCCAGAGGGGAGGAGGGTAGGGGGGGATGCTTGAAACAAAGGGGTTTAAGAGTACCCTTATCCTGATGAGCACTGGGTAATGCATAGAATTACTGAATCGCTATATTGTATACCTGAAACTAATGTAACACTGTACCTTAATTATAACAGAATTTTAAAAAATTATAAAAAGTAAAATAAAATTCATTGACTTTCTAATTTTATCTAGTTAAAAATTCCAGTAATTGCTTGATGTTATCATTATTTGTTGATTTGGAACCTGAATTAAGTAATCCTACACCAACAAAGAGGTAAATTTACTTATGAAATTCGGGCGTAAATTGTACAGATGACTACCTTTAAAAATTACATTTAATATTCTTTTGCCTCTGTCAAACAGAACCAGTCATGGTTTCAAAAGTGATTTATTTTACTCTCATGAACAATTCTCAGAAAACTGCCAACTTCATTCCTGAAATTGCCTATTTGCTTACTGTTGTATCACTTTATCACACATAGTATGATCATTTTGCACAAAATATTTGCTTATTTCTAATTTTTCTTGCCGGTAACTGTGTCAACTACTTACCAGATTTGGAGTTAACCATATAGTTTCAAGATATGTTTTATTTTCGTTTAACGTAATTCAATAAACATGGTGAAGACCTTTGGTGAGTGAACTATGAATACAAAATTATAGAAGTCTTTGTTCCAAGAGAACCTACTCTCCTACTCTGTTGTATTAAATATGAGCTTCACACAGAAAGCTGTTATCCAGAAGAGTCTAGATCAGTCTTCCCCTTGAAAATGATGATAACACCTATGTTGAGCTATAAATCACAAAATTCATGTGAAGTTCTTGGCTCTTAGTGGTATTCAATGAATATAATCATTTTTAATGATTTTCTCCAGGAACTAAAAATAACCTAGTCAAGACTACACATTGCAGAAGATTCCATCATATAATAAGATAAAAATTAAATATTTTATTTCATGTTGGTTAGGAGGCAGTAAATAATTTTAATAATGTCATTTTTTCTTTTTTTTTCTTTTTAGAGTTTATTTTTCTTGAGAGAGAGGGAGAAAGAGAGAGCGAGGGAGGACAGAGAGAGGAAGAGACAGAATCCCAACCAGGCTCTGCACTGTCAGCACACAATCCCACTTGGGGCTCAAACTCACAAACCATGAGTTCATGATCTGAACCGAGACGGAGCTGGAACACTTAACCGACTGAGCCACTCAGATGCCCCAATGACGTTGTCATTTTTTAACACAGTTTGAAAAGCTACTCTTTGAGGATTATCTCCTTAGTAGGATAAGCATGACAAAAAAAATTAGTATAATCTCTATAGGCGCACCTTATGTTTGCCAACAAATGGTGTTCTACTGTTTGCTCACCTTATTTACAACCTGTATCGCTAATAACATTGAATATTCCCTGAATTTTGGCAAAAATTATGTTCAGTAAAAAAAGAAAACAGAACCACAGCAACAAAAGATACTAAGGTCACATACTAAATATTCTTCCATGTTGCCAAATTCACTGTAGTTTTGTCCTTGGATCCTTCCCATCCCTTGATACGTCTCTACATGGATGCTAGGACGCGTGCCTCTCCTGGCTTTGTCCCTACGTCTCTGTCTGCCCCTTTTCAGTCTCATTTTATTTGCCAGCATCTTCTCAACTTCTATGCACACACTGAACTTCTTCCCTTTTCCATTTCTATACTCATCGGCTTGATGATTTCCTCTGGCCTCATGAATTTAAATACCAAGGAACGTCCTCAAATTTATATTTCTATTCCGATTTCTCACCTGAACTCCACACTGTGGTGTGCACCTGCCAACTTCACATGTCTGTGTGCATAGCTAATAATGTCTCAATTTCACCACATTCAAAAACAACTCGGATTTTACATCTCTGCAGCCTTTTTCTTTTCGGTAACAGGCAACTCCATTCTTCTTGCCATTCAGGCTCAAGACTTTGAAACCTTGACTCATCCTCTCACCCCACAAACAACCCTCCAGTTCAACAACAAATACTACTGATTATATCTCCAAAAGGTGCCTAGATTCTTCACACTGCTGGCTCTTTCTACTACTCCAGCCACGATCTGAGCCGCTCTCGCACGGCTTGTTTATTGCAATAGCCTCCAGACGGTTCTCTCTGCTTCCACCCTTCCATCTCTTCTCGATGCAGCAGAAGCAATGATAATTTTCAGTGCAAGTCAGCTCATAATACTCTTCTGCTCCACGTGTTGGTAGTAGACTGCAAGGTCCTATTTGATCTTCCCTAGTCTTACACCTCTGACTTCTTGTGCCCTTTCTTCCCCTTAGTCATTCTTCTCCACACACTCTGGCCTCCTTGCTTTTCCACAGAAACATCAGGAACATACCTGTGTGCTACTGTCTTTACACTTGCTGGCGAACACAGGGCTCACTCTCTCTCCGTCTGCACGCATGTACAGTTGTCTTATTCCCTAGTCAACAAATGTGGAATTACAACCTAATCCTTCCCTCCCTGAGGACACCCCCACTTCTCTTTTCTGCTTTGTTTTTCTCCTTGGCACTCATCAACATCTGAAACACTATACACGTTACTTTTTTTGTACTTTTGTATCGTCCACATTCTCCCAGTAAAATGTTAAGCTTTCTGAGGGCCAAGATTTTGGTTTGTTTATTGCTGTATGCTTGATCAATGCCCATGTGCAACCTCTAGAAGGCACTCAAAAATATTTGTTATAGAAGTGAATAAAGTTTACAACTTTTATAGTTATTTAAGGAACATATCTTTTATTCCTGTTTTGTGTCTTTAACACTATAGTTTCTGTAGGTCTAGAATATTTCTTGTTCTTTAAATTCTCTCCGATGACGTTGATCTTATAATTTAATGACAGACCCATCTAATTCCAAATTTATACATTCCCTGCATCTTGGACCCACCTACTTGGCAGGTGGGATAGCCTGTTTGCTCTGCTGACCTTGTCTGAAGTGACTTGCTGTCCCAACCACCCAGTGTCTATCATTGAGTTTCTCCACACCAATTTACATGAGCCTGGCTGGAGTTTTTTCCATCAATTTAATGGACTTGTCTATCTTACGTCTGGATGCACCCCAAAAGATAGCACCTGCCTCATCCCCAAAGGCATGTCTGATTCCATTTCTCTGTTCTGTGGAGCCTGCTTCTTACTGTTGCAATTTTCCCCAGTTATGTTGCAAGATCCAAGTTTGCAGAGTGCCTGACTCCTGCTTTTGTGATTTTTCTTTCACTGCCTCAGGTACAAGCCAGTTCAGGTGAACTTGGATCTTGGCCCGAGTGAGGGAAGGGAGAACTTCTGGAGCTCAAAACCTCATGTTACCAGGAAAAGGGAAATGTGAGAGCTCTGGGTTCAGGATACAGACGACTGTGAGTTGTAGTTCTGAGTCCGACAGACCCCTTGAATGTACACCTAATGGTGGTTTGTCTTGGCTCTCTTCACCTTAAGAGAGAGAGAGAAAATCTCTCCTCTTAGGATGTTAAGAAGAAAACTTCAGCCAGAAATGTATCTTTGTACTACCTTTTACTATTTCCCATTTCTTAGAAGCTAGGAATGCAAAGTTGTTTTTCTCTTTTCTTTTTGTTTCTTTTCTTTTCTTTTCTTTTTTCTTTTCAAGACCAGGTCTTGTGGGAAAAACATACATAAACACTCTTCATGAATTCCATGAAGTGTTATAATTAAAACGTGAAAAGGAAGTATATTGGAGTTTGGCAGGAAAAGAAAAAAAAAACATGTGCACACCTAAGGAGGCTAGCAAGATCCTAGTATTTCTGGGGGACTTCTAGAGTTCAACATGGCTGATATAGAGTGAATACAGGGAAGTAAACAGACTAAGAGTTAGGCAGATTTGATTAGACAATTCCTAGACAGAGAAGCCAAAATAAATCACTCTGAGGTATTTTAGAGGATACACTGATTCCTCAGTAATTATATAAATGCAAGTAAAATCACAGTGTGATATCATCATGCACCCATTCAATTAACAAAATTTAGAGATAGGTAAATCCAAGTATTGGTGAGGGCATGGAAAATCAGTAACTCTCATGAATTCCTAACTCATAGAACCATCTGGAAATAAATCTGGGTGTACTGAATGCATTAGGTATGCATGCAGCATGTCACTGGAATGGAATCTCTGGTAGAAGTGTTTTTGCGCCATAAGCTCAGGAAATGACTGCTTTGAAGAAATCAGTAGTTGGTTGGATGCAGGAATTATGGCTGTAAAATAATAAAACTAATGTCCATGCACCACCAAAAAGGTTTCTGGGGAGGATTCAGATTAATTTGGACAGGCAACTGAGGCTTTGATTTCTTGTGTCATTTCCATCTGACATTGTACTCCATCACCACATTCATTTCACATCTTAGCAGTTACTCCTGTATTTTTCTCTTTTTTTAATGTTTATTTTTGAGGGGGGGGGGAGAGACAGACAGAGTGTGAGTGGGGGAGAGGCAGAGAGAGAAGGAGACATAGAATCTGAAGCAGGCTCCAGGCTCTGAGCTGTCAGCACAGAGCCCGACACAGGACTCGAAACCACAAACCTTGAGATCATGACCTAAGCCGAACTCTGATGTTTAACCAACTGAGCCACTTAGGCAGCCCAACTACCATATTTTTCTTCATTCATTCATTTCCTACTGGCTCTCTCTGTCTTGTTGTCTCACTGTAATGTTTACTCCAACTACCGTACTTACATTCAACTTTTAACCCATTTATTTGTAATATTTTATTTCACATACTTTTCCATCAAAATTCTGATTGATATTTTTATTCCAGTAATTCATTCTTTTTATAACTGGAAAAATAACATACCATTCATACTTTATTACATTAGAGGCTTCTTCTGTTATTTCTACCCATGAAAATTATAGTCCGGTATGTTATTTTTTGTTCAATCAGCATAACAATTAGGTGGAAAATGTAATCAGGAAATCTTCCTGAAGCAGGTGACTTGGGAATAAATGAGAAAGGAGGGCCTTCTAACTGATGGGAAACTCAAAGGCACACAAATAGGTAGCATAGGATGGAAAGTTGGCTAGATTTAGCTAGAGGGGAGAGTCGGTCTGTAGTGGGAAAAGATAAAATTAGAGAGGTACAAAAGTGCCAGTTGACAGAAGACCTTGAATTAAAAGCCAAGAGTTTATACTTGATATAGTAGGAGTAGCTGATTCTTGAGCAGGAAGGTGATGTGATAAAAATGGCATTTGCGGAAGATTATTTTAGCAGCTTACAAAGGAATAATTGTAGCAAAAGGAGACAGGAATTAGGATCACCAGCAAAGAAGTTATTGTAACCCTTGTTTGAACAGAATAGGTCTGAAGTCATAGGGAAAAGGCAAAAACGATGAATATGTCAGATGCTATAAAGCAAGAGGTTTCAAATCTTGGTTCTTAGATCACCTATTTCAGAATCACCTGGAATGTTGTTAACAATTCATATTTTTATACTACATGCCTAAACTCTTTAATGTTGTTCTTGTCAGGAGAGGACTGGGAATGAGCATTTTAACAGGTTCCCTGTGTGATTTTTTTTTTCACATGCAAGTTCGAGAAGTTCTGCTCTAGAGGAAGAATTAAGAGAACACGGTAGCTATACTTGGGGATAAAGGAGGGAAAAAAAGAGTACAATGATTATATGGCAGCCAACGAGGACTCAGGAAAACATGATAGAGCAATCAATAGAAAAAAATTAAAAGATATTATTTTTTAGAGGAGTTTTAGGTTTACAACAAAACTGGGCAACAGTACAGAGAGTTCATATATACCCCCTGCCGCTATATACCCACAGCCTCCCACATTATTAACATCCCCTATTGAGCAGTGCACTTGTTACAATTGGTGAACCTATGTTGATACATCCTTCTCACCCAACATCCACAGCTTACACTGGTTTCACTCTTGGTGTCGAACCAAATATCGGTTTGGAAAAATTCATACTGACATGTGTCCACCACTATAATGTCATACACAGTAGTTTAGCCCTAAAAATCTTCTGTGCTTTGTTTATTCATCTCTTCCTCCTCCTGAACTCCTAACAACCACTGATACTTTTCCAGAATGTCATATAGTTGGAACGATACAGTATGCAGCCTTTTTAGATTGGCTTCTTTCACTTGGTAATATGCATTTAAGGATTGACAGCTCATTTCTTGAGGTTGCTGAATAACAGTCGATGGTCTGGATGTACTACAGCTTATGTATTACTCACTTACAGAAGGGCATCTTGGTTGCTTCCAAATTTTGGCAATTTGAACAAAGCTGCTATAAACATTCATGGAGAGATTTTTGTCTGAATATACGTTTTCAACTCCTTTGAGTAAATGACTGCTGGATGGCATGTGTAGTTTTTTAAGAAACCACCAAGCTGTCCTCCAAAGTGAAGGTACCCTTTTGCATACCCACCAGCCACAAATGACAATCGAAATTTAAAGTCAACTTTTATCATAGCACAAATCATGGTAGAAAAGCATTCATGGTAGGAAAGATGCTGAGGTGTGTTACTAACATATTAGTATCAAAATGGACAAAAGTCCTCACAGAAATAGACTTGAGACAATGAGAGAACTAGTGGGAGTATTCAGCATTAAACACAGATATTTTGAAAGTATTGCAGTATTGATGACATCTGAAGCCATTAAATACTGGATGTTGTTTTACATGAAAATATAGGGTCTAAGACATAGGTGTCCCCACACTAAGTGGTGGACAGAAGAAGTGTCAGAAGACATAAGTTGCTTCTTTTCCCGAACTTGACTTGAGACAGTGAAACCTTGGAGTGCTTACAAAAACTCAGCTTCCAGGGTCCCAATCCAGAATTGACTCAGAATGTCTAGGAGAAAAGTATAGGAATTGGTACTTGGCAAGTTTCTCAGGTGACTTTTATGATTTCTCAGAGGCTGATTGTTTCCTATTGAAATTCATAATTTTAGAACAGTCCACAGAAGGATGGATGTGGTATATGTTGAGATAATACAGGTATAAAATATAGACGTTTTTCTAGGCATGGCTAAGTGACATTCCATAAGGTGCAGACAGAAGTACTCTTCCAGATTAAAATGGAACAGTGGTTCTCCGTTTGAGGTGATTTTGTTCCCCAAAGGACAGTTGGTAACATCTGAAGACGACTTTGATTGTCACAAATTGGGGTGGGGGCAAGTACTTCTTGCATCTAGTGGGTACAATGCAGTGATGCTGTTAAACATCCCACAATGCAAAGGACAGCCCTCACCTTCCCACAGCAAACAAATGTTGGCACAATATATTGACAGTAATAAGATAGAAACCATAAAATAAAGAGGAAAAATAGTTAAATTCAATATGTGAATCTAGTTTGGATTATAATTTAAAATAAAAAATAATACTGGGGCATCTGGGTGGCTCAGTTGATTAAGCATCTGACTCTTGATTTCAGCTCAGGCCATGATCTCCTGGTTCGTGAGTTTGAGCCCCGCATCGGGCTCTCTGCTGACAATGCAGGGCCTGCTTGGGATTCTTTCTCTCCCTCTCTCTCTGCTCCTCCCCTGCCCATGACCTCCCTCCCTCTCTCTTTCTATCTAATAAATAAATAAATAGACATTAAAAAAAATAACATTGGCAGCAGCTATAAAAGACCTTCTCAGGACTTTTGGGGTATTTGTGCAGGGGCTATCCAGTATATAATAGAATCACTGTTATTCTTCTAAACTGTGATATAATTATGGTTAGAAAAATGAACACTTTTCTTTAGGATATGCATGTTGAAGTCTGAAACTAGTTTCAAATGACAGAGCAAGGAAAGCAATGTACACATATGCATATGTATCTTTAAAGAAGAGATGACATAATTGTGATAAAATGTCAAGTTTTAATACAGAAAGAGGAACATAAACGTTCACTTATTTTTCTGTCAATTTTTTGGTATGTTTGAAATTTGTCATAAAAAAGTTGTGGAAAGTACCATTCGATGTATTTTGACAATGTATATTTGGGATTTGAACCAAGGGGCTCCTTATGGTTTGTTTGATCCTGAAATCATTTTTTCCTGCCATCTTTCTACTGCATTAGACCATTCCCACCACCACTTGTTCTCAGTCATTTAAAATCTCTGAGATGCATTTGCTGATAGGAACAGAGGTATAACCAGGGCACATGTGACTCAATGAAGAATCTGACAGCTATGGACAGTCTTTTATTTCATGTCTCTTCCCTCTTTGTTTCATCTAGATGGCTTTTGCTCTCTGGGGGCAAAGGATCCCAGACTGCCTCACTAGAGGGAAGTCTTTCACTTCCACTCTCGGGTCTAATTACCTGCACGGTACCTATGAGTGGGAGGTTACCCAGTGGCTTTCAAAACATGTCCTTGGGGCAACAAAATAGGAAGAGAGATAAAGACCCACATGGTTTTGCTTTCACTGGAATTATCTAAACCCGACCACAGCCACTTCCTAATCGTGAGGTGATAACTCGAGTGACTGCATTCCATGGTGAAGCTGTCACCTCTCTGGCCCTCTCCTTGCTCTGTCTTGCATTCCAGGGCCATCAGCAATTTTGCTGAAACAGGTCTTTCAGCTTTAGACAGTTTATAAGCTTTCGCTACTTTTATTAAGGTTACTGTGGCTTTTTCACTGTTGCTAAAACTCTAAAAATATTTCTCAGTGTTTCATAGTGCCCTCACATACTGGGGTACTTTGTAGATACTTGATGCTTTGGTTGAGCACACGTTTGAAATATAGTAGATTCTACAACTGGCCAAAATATTCAAATACTAATGATAGGTTAATATGAGGGGGATTCATTGAGAATTAGGTCAAGAGTAATTTTTGAGAAGAGTCTGATTAAAGTCAGTTTCATATACACCAAATCCTAGATAAACAGATGCACTAATATAAATTTATAAATTTATGACATATATTATATATACATATATATACATGCATGCATATATGCAAATGTATATATAACAAATCCTAGATAAATAGATGACCGATATACATTTGTTGAATTTATTTTCTTGCTTTTGATGTAAATGGTTATATGTTGGTTACTATTTATATTTGTAGAGAAATATAGTCATCCCTCAGTGGGATGAATAGAAGTATGTTGGAATTGCTTTTGAATTCCGTTGTCATGATGATATAGAAAATTATGTCTTAAACAGGTAGGCTGGTTCTTAGTTGCATTTTATATGACTTTTATCAGAACATGAAGTACTTTTTTAACTCTTCAAAAAAGTACTTTTCTTTTTCTTATGTCTGAACACATGATGCTTCAAACAGTAGTCTCCGTAAATGCTGAGTAACTAAGTGAATATTCCCAAGCTTTCTTCTCTTTTTTTCTGTGTAGGGATCAAGTCACTTCTTAAAAGATGTACAACGTTATGTGAGCATCAAATTTCTAAATGAAGCCCGACTCTTTAAATAAGATTTCCTAAATTAAAAAGGTTCCGATACGTAGCTCTATTTCCTAAAAAGAGCTACACAAATATGTTCACCATCTTAGATCACTGAAGCATATCATATAAAAATTATCATTTTGCAAAATGACACATATTCTAGAATCATATGTATATGTATTTTACTAATGATTATTTTAAACAGTCATTCAGAAAGAAGAGCTCAGTTATACTTTACATTTAGAGATGAAAGTTTTCTAATAGTTACTTTATTTCAGGCTATGATAATCATATATGATTTAAATGTAGACAGTCAAAACATACAATTTAATTTAATGCTTTCCTGGAGTTCATAGTATGGTGATACGTAAAGAAAATACAAAAAATAGTATGTAGGTTTTTTGTTTTTTGTTTTGTACAGCAAAAGCATGTGTAGATATATATTGTTTTATAGACAGAGGTCTGGAAAGGAATATACCCCAGGGATTGATAATACAGAAGGAATAGGGGGTGTTGTAATTCTTCTTTGTGTTTAGTTTTATTTTCTAAGTATTTCAATAAACATACATTAAATAGTAATGTGTGTGTCTATGCCTTAGGATTCTGTGAAAAATCTAAACCTCTCTAATGTGTCGGCATGTTTGTTGGACTTAAAATATTTTTGATGCCAGTCAAGGTCAAATATTAGTTTGCCTGTGGCACAGCCTAAATTATCCTCTCAACAAACTGTACCAAATAATAATGATGTGATAGGTAAATAGGGCTCGTTGTCACTAAATTAAGAAAGGATTTAACTTCTAAGTAAGATCTGATCCATCAGACAATTTCAGTATATTGAAGTACAGACAATAGATGGCAACGCAGTTTGCATATTGGCAAAAACATCTCAGAACCCTTGCGGTTGAGGCAGGGTCAGAGAATCCCTGGCAAACAGGTGAACCTACCGGGAACCACCACAAGCAGAAGCAGAAAACGGGGTGAAGTTTCGCTAAAGTGTAATGTCAAACGTAGAGTATAACGTTCCAACGTCAAGGAAGAAAAGTAGTTGGCTCATTCGCCTGAGCACACCAATAATAAATAAAGAGGTTCATTTCCAACAAGAGTACTGAGTGAACCATGAACTTAAAACCCCATGGAGTATACTGTGAATAGAAGACTCAGGTAGGACAGAGTACAGACTATATTATTTTTGTTACATTGAGGTATGCATAGATAATAACACATATATCAGAAACATCTTGTATCACAGTCAAAATGATGATATATGCATTTATTTGCACCTCTTACCTGTGAGGTAGTTTTCCTTCCAAACATTCAGCCTTTTTTTTTTTTTGAGGTGGGGAGGGAAGATAGGAGAAACACAACAGTGGAGAAAGCGTCATAATATAGGTGCGTACACAGTGATTTGGAGACAGAATCAAGTAATGCTAACTGGGATTTGCAGAAGGCCTCTCATCGGAGGTCATGTTTGTACTGAACTTTGAATTATAAACTGTTTTCAATCTCTAATGACAACCATCTCAGACGGTCATTTGGCTGTCAGCAGAAGTTACCAGTGAGTCATATACTTTATGTTTTTGAGGGGAAAAGAGACAAATACGTTAGAAACTTCATACGCACGTGGTGAAGCTAATGTTTGCATGCGTCCACCCATTTCCAAAGGGACAGAACACACGAGATTTATTATCAAAGTTCCAAGTTTCTTCTCCAAGACAGGCTTAATTATGACCAAAAATAATTCAATTTAAAACCCCAAAGTCTCATTGGAAAAATAATATCAATGGAATCTACATATTAACATTCCTCAGCTTTAATAAAACATTCAAACAACATATTATTGTTGGCCAAGCACAATAATTGGCCACAAAACCAAGCCAAGTCTTTGTTTTTATTTCAGATTCTGACTCTACTTGAGGAGGTAACGCTGAAACACCTTTGTAAAAGAACTAGAATATCTGTGGTATTTTAGCATGAGCATTCATGAGCTACAGATTTGTTTCATTTATGACCTATGTCTAATAAAAGTGATAGAGTCAAAGAGCGTTAAGAAGCCCATGAAGTAAAGACTTGTTCATATTCATGAGGATATTGAAGCCCAGAGAGAATTTCAGTAACTTCTTCATCAAATATAGCATTAACCAAATGTTTATATGGGTTCAGCACTTCAATAATTGTTGGGAACTTTAATACCTTACTTTTAATAATGGACAGTCAACTAGTAAGAAAATCAACAAGAAAATAGGAGACTTGAATAGCATTATAAGCCAGCTAGAACTAACAGACATCTATGGGATACTCAACAACAGCAGAATTATATATATTCTTCTCAACTGTGCATAGAACAATTTTTTAGGATAGACCATATGCCGGGCATAGAACAAACCTCATGAAATTTAAAATAATAATGATAATATAATAATAATAATAATAACAACAACAATAATAATAAGTATTCTCCAGTCATAATGGAATGAAATTAGAAAACACTAACAAAAAGAAATCTGGGAAACTCATAGTTATGTATAAATTATACAACACAGTCTTAAATTGCCAATGGGCCAAAGGAGAAATCGCAAGGGAAATCAGAAAATACTTTTGAGAGGAATAAAACTAAAGACATACAATGTACTGAAACTTACAGGACTCAGCTAAAGTAATGCTCAGAGGGAAATTTTATAGCTATAAATGCCTATATAGACAGAGTATATATACATATAAACATGTATACATATATGCATATAAATACATATGCAGAAAGAGAGAGAGAGAGAGAAAGATCTCACATTAACAACATAACCTTCTACCTAAGACACAGGAAAAAGAAGAGCAAAGTAAACTTACGGAAGCAGAAGGAAGTAAATAATAAAGATTACAGTGGAAATTACTGAACTACAGAAAAGAAAAAAAATAGAGAAAATCAATGAAGCCAAAAGCTGATTCTTTGAAAAATTCAACACAATTGACAGACCTTTAGCTAGACTGAGCAAAAGAAAGTGGGGGTGGGAGTAGGAGGTGGGGGGAGAAAGAGAGAAGATTCCAATTACTAGAATCAGAAATATAAGCTAGAACAGTGCTACACCTTTAAAAAATTACAATAGTAGGATATATGCCAGTATAGTAAATAACTTAGATGAAATGGACACATTCCTAAAAAGAAACACTTTAAAACTGACTCAAGAAGAAACACACCTGAACTTCTAACATGCAAAGAGACTACCTTAGAAATTTTAAAATACCCTCCCCCAAAAGTTTAAACCCAGATGGTTTCACTGATGAATTCTACTAAACATTTTAGAAAAAACTAATACCACCTTTTCACAAAATATTTTTAAAAGCAAACAAAGAGGAGGAAAACTCCCCAACTCATTTTAGGAGGTTAGTATAACTCTGATTCTCAAAACCAGACAAAGACATAATAAGAAAAGAAAAAGGATATCACTAATGAATATCCCTTGTGAAAATCTTCAACAAAATACTAGCAATCTGAATACAGCAGCACACACACACACACAGCACTAAATGGGATTTATCCCAGGAATTCAAGGTTGGTTTAGCATCCAAAAAATCATTAAGGTAATACAACATATAAGTGGGACAAAAACAGAAACAAAAACAAAAACCATGATCAACTATATAGACACAGAAAAAACATTTGAAAATATTCGAAACTCTTCCATGCTAAAAAAAAAAAAACTAAAACAATAGGAATAAAAAAGATTTTCCTCAGACTTATGAAGGACATCTACAAAAAACCCGTATCATGATTAATGGTAAAGGCTAGGTGCTTTCCTCCTAAGATCAGAAAAAACGAAAAAGATGTCTGCTCTCTTCACTCCTATTTAATACCGTACTGGAACCTATAACAAGGACATGTAGGCAAGAAAAAGAAATCAAAGGCATCCAGATTGAAAAAAAATACAAAACTATCCTATTCATACTTGATATTATCTCATTTATAGAAAATCGTAAGCAATCTATAGAAAATCCTACGATTGGTCTTTTCAACAAATGGTGCTGGGACTTTTTGTATATTTACATGCAAAAGAAATAAATTAGACCCTTATTTCACAGCATATACAAAAATTAAAAGTAAATCAAAGACCTAAATAGAAAAACTAAAATTATACAACTCTTTTAAAAAAAATTAATGTTTATTTTTGAGACAGAGACAAAGTGCAAGAGGAGGAGGTGCAGAGAGAGGGAGACACAGAATCCGAAGCAGACTCTGTCAGCACAGAGCCGGAAGCAGGGCTCGAACCCACAAACCGCGAGATCATGACCTGAGCCGAAGTCAGATGCCTAACCAACTGAGCCACCCAGGCGCCCCCCAAATTATACAACTCTTAGAAGAAACACAGGGATGAATCTACATGACTTCAGATATTACCATGGAGTCTTAGATATGACAAAAGTGTCAACAACAATAAGGAAAACAGATAAATAGGACCTCATCAAAATTAAAACACTTTGTACTTCAGGGGTGCCTGGGTGGCTCAGTCGGTTGAGTGTTTGACTCTCAGGTCATGATCGCACAGTTCGTGACATCAAGCCCCACGTCAGGCTCTGTGCTGAGTGTGGAGTCTGCTTGAGATTCCCTCTCTCCCTCTCCCTCTGCCCTCTCCTGCTCTTGCTCTCTCTCTCAAAAATAAAATAAAAATTAACAAAATAAACAAAACCAAAAACACTTTGTGCTTCAAAGGACACCATAAAAAAGTGAAAATGGAACCCAAAGAATGTGAGAAAATATTTGTAAATCATATATCTGATAAGGAATTTGCACTTAAATATATAAATAATACTTAGGATTCATAATAAAGAGACAAATAGACTAATTAATAAATGGGCAAAGGATCTGAATAGACATTTCTTCAAGGGGGATATGCAAATGGCCAATAAACACATGAGAAGATGCTCAACATCATGGTCATCAAGGAACTAAAAATTGAAACCAAATGTGATACAAATTCACACCCACTGGGATGGTTATAATGGAAAATACAGACAATAACAAGTGTTGGTGAGGATATGGAAAAATTAGATCTTTCATACATTACTAGTGGGGATGTAAAATCCTGTAGTAACTTGAACAACACCCTGGAAGTTCCTCAAAATGTTAAACATGGAGTTTTGCCTTAGCAATTCCACTCCTAAGAAAAATGAAAACTTATGCCCACATGAAAACTTGTACACAAATATTCTCTGCACCTTTATCACAAAAGCCAAGGTGGAAACAACATCAACTGATGAATGGTTTTAAAAACATGGTATATCCACACGATGGAATATTATTTGGCCATAAAAAATAATGATGTACAGATACACACTACAACCTGGACAAACCTTCAACACGTGATGTTAAGAGAAAGAAAGAGCCTAGGCACCAAAAAACCTTTACATGATTGCATTTATATGAAATAGACAGAATAAACAATTCTATGGAAACAGAAAGCAGATCTGTGGTTGTTTGGGGCTGGTGGAACTGGAAAATAGATGTGCGATAGCTGAAGGACATAGGATTTTTTTTGAAATGATGAAAATGTTCTAAATTGGCCATGGTAAATGTTGTATAGGAGTATTCTAAACCACTGAGAGCTATATACTTTTTCAAATGGGTGAGGTGCAAGGTACATGAATTACCTCATAAAAATCTTCTTACAAATGCTATTTTAGGCTTCTAACCAGACAAATGCAAACTGTGATTAAATAAATAATTTTGCTTTACAGTTTTGTATTGTCCCATGCATTTCAAACATATTAGTTCCTTTGATCTCAGAGACAACCATGAGAAGTAAAATTAAACTAGACGAAGTAGTTTTGGGAGCCACCAATGATCACTCAACTTTGTAGAGCGGTTTACTTTAAAAATATTTTTTTTAGCATTTATTTATTTTTGAGAGAGAAGGGGAGAGAGAGAGAGAGAGAGAGAGAGAGAGCAAGTGGGGGAGGGGGAGAGAAAGACAGGAAGACAGAATTGGAAGCAGCTCCAGGTTCTGAGCTGTCAGCACAGAGCCTGAGGTGGGGGCTTGATTGAACTCACCAACCAGGAAATCATGACCTGAATCAAATTCAGAGGCTTAACCCACTGAGCCAGGCAGGTGCTCAGGAGAGGTTTACTTTAAAAGACAATCTATCTGTGGGGGGTCCTGGGTGGCTCATTTGTTTGAGCCCAGATTCTCCATTTCAGCTCAGGTCATGATGATCCCAGGGTCCTGGGATTAAGCCTTTCATCCAGTGACTCGGGGCTGAGGGTGAAGCCTGTTTAAGATTATCTCTCTCTCTCCTTCTGCCCCTCTCCTGCACTTATGTGCTCTCTCTAAAATTAAAAAGTAAAAAAATAAAAAAATAAATGACCAACCGTAAAGGGAGGGCACAGACAACTTTAGAAGGGAGCTGGTTGAGAAGGCTGCACCCGGTAGGGAGGCAGCCCAGAAGCACCTGTATGACCAGCCACACCATTTGGGCTGAGATCCTCAGCCAGCCTGAGGAGGACATCAAGAAGGTAATGGCGGACATGCAGAAGGTCCAGAGAGGGGAGAAGCACTGGCTGACTTTGGGTGACACTTCCCTTCCTTTCTTCAGTGATGGACCCCCAGGAGGAAGAGCAATGGAGGAGGGGGGGCAGCAGAGAGATCTTGATGCCAGGAGAGGTGGGGCAGGGGCTCCAGTCCCCACAGGGGTGACCCTCTGATCCTGCTGGGTCTCAATGAAAGATTAACCAGATATTTCAGTATCCAAATGAGAACAACCAGAGTTTCTTATTATGAAGGCTCCCTGCAAGAGGGCACTGAGTCCTGCCCTGGGGGCACCTTCCAGTCCAGCCACCCTGTGTCACCTGCGAGACCACCGGAAGAGGTCTCAGAGGATGCTCAGCCCCCACAGCTGGGACGAGAGAGATCCCAGGCACATAACTGCAGGCAGCAGCAAGAGGATCCCAGGGGTGTAACCCCAGCAGCCCTGGGGGGCCACCAGTGGCTGACCAAGTGCTGACCAAGGAGGAGCCTGTTCCAGAATTGCTGGAGCCTGGGGCCCCCGAAGCTTATCCTGTCTTTGAGCCAGTGTCCCTTGTCCTTAAGACAGCCCAGGTTGATACAGAGGACTGGTAGGGTACCCTCTCCCTCAAGCACATCTGCCTAAATGTCCCCAACCCCTGAGAAGCCGGACTGCCTGTCCTGTTGTACCAGGGGCCCCTTTGGCATTTTACAAATAAAGACCCTTTTGCCAAATAAATAAATAAATAAATAAATAAATAAATAATCAACTGCATTAATTGATATTCTTTTAAATGTCAAAATTTCATTCAAAGTTAAATTGCCGGCGTGCCTGGGTGGCTCAGTTAGTTGAGTGCGGGACTCTTGATTTTAACTCAGGTCATGATCCCAGGGTCATGGGATAGAGCCCCACAATGGGATCCACACTCAATGTGGAGTCTGCTTAGGATTCTTTCTCTCTCTCCCTCTGCCCCTCTCCTCTGTTTCCCCCTTAAATAAAAAAAAAAAATTAAATTGCCTGTATAGTTGGTAGTAATTAAGCAGCCCATAGATTTCTGGTTATGTTCCTTACATTAAGCAAAATTCTTTTTGTTGTTGTTGTTTTTAATTTGTTTGTTGGATTTTGAATAACGGTAAATAGAATGCCAAAAGGAGATTTTACTTTTCCAAAATCAAATTTTTGGTTAAGTTCCTAACCATTTTAGGATAACATTTCCCATAGTTGTTTCCATATAAGATTTTTGGTGAGTGTTCGATTCATCCCAGTTCAATTCAATTGTTTGAATACTATGTCTATTTTTATGACATCGTGACCTTTTTTTTTTAATGAAAGATAAAGCTATATAAAAGGTAACTAATTATCCAGTGATTATTTCTAATTAAAGGGATCTGATTAAAAAAAAAACTTTTGAGAAATTAAGAGTGCCGTGTGTCCTCTGCATACATGTCTGTACTAGTTCCCGTAGCTGGGAAAATGATTTAAAGTACAGTACGTGCAACCTGTTTTTCTGGTAATTACAAATCAAGACATATGTCTTTGCAACAGGAAGAAGCCAGCTGCCATTTTAAGCATTCCTCTGTCCCTGCTGACTTAATTCCATTACACAAAAGTCCCAACAAAGGTAATTTCGAACAGAGCATCCTCCTGGAAGATCTTTCTTTTGCTGAATTTCTTGAGTTTGAATTGTGGGACTACTAACTCGAAATGAAAGTATCCCATTAAACTGTTAGGTTTATTCTCCATTAATACTCTAATCATCCCAGAAAGTCATAGAGGAAAAAAAAATTCTGCACAATGTCGAGACAAATTATATTTTGCTTTTCTGTTCTCTTGCCTTTATCATTTAATTCATGAACTAAAAAGATTTATGAAAACTCCTTGCTTATAAATTTGACAGATCCATTTCCCATTTATACACGTTTTAAATTCAAATACACAGAATAAAACTATTACACATATTGAAGAGAACTGAAGCTATTTTTAAATTAGTCAATCTACTGATATTGTAGTATTTAGAAGGAGTTAAGAATATTAACTTTTAAACTTGTACGACTGAATAACATGAACTCTTCAGTAAGAAGTAGGCAGTTTGTTTTACTGACAAACTATTTTCCTAAGTGTCTGTTCATGACAGAAGTGTGAGACCAGAGCTAAAGTACATTGAGACGATATAGTTCATCGAATGTGTTATTTTCTTTATGTTCAGACTGTAGCATTCGCTATTTTCCAAACGTTTAGCTAGCCGATATTAGATATGAAGTACTATTATGAGTCCTTGAGACAAATTGTTAAGGATTTAGTGGGAGAGACAGACAAATTGCTAAGTTATGCGAGAAATGCTATAGTAGATATATGATTAAATCAGAAGAGAAGGAAAAATTCATTCTGACTAGTTGAATCTGAATGAATTAATTTCACAGAGAAGAAAATGCATGCATGTGCGTGCACGCGCACACACACACAAACACACACACACACACAGTAATTTCCAAGTATGAGAAACCATACTTGGACTAGTCATGTGATTGCTTACTCTCATATAGAGTGATGGGAACTGCAATATGGTTGTATCCTATGATCTTTCACCTGCTTAATCCCTCAGTTCCCAAAAGTGCTAGGGCTAAATGCAGAGGGTTCTTTGTTATGCCTTGTTAAATAATTCTGATTTATTCAGTCAATGGGAAGTCACTAGGAAGCTCATAGGAGTTTTAGGCGGAGGGCTATCCACAGTGGAAGTGTGGAGGATGTACCAGAAGTTAGGTTCCAAAGGAATAAAAAATGAGTTATTTCCATAGTCTAGGAAAGGCACTACAATGCCACTGCTGCTCTCACTACGTCTACTTACTGCCACCACCAAGACCACCACCACTATTGGATAGAGTTCAATGAGTACTCACCATGTGCCAGGGACTCCTCTCAACTTTTAACACATATGATCAGAATTGATCCTCACCACAGTTTATACAGCATGGAGAATGATAAGGAACAGTCAGAACTACTTCTTTTCCCCCATTCTTTTCTGCACTATTGACTACCTCTTGGTCTCATCCAGATATCCAGGCTCTTGCCTTCTTCATGTGATCTCAGTCAACTTCCTCCTGACCTTTTCTGCTCCTTTGCTTTCCAAAGGTCTGATTTACTATCTGCACTGCCCTCACACACGTACCCCAATTACTCCATATCCCATCATGCCACCAGAGCTGCCTACTAGAATCCCAACATCAGATCAGTGCCATACCCCACATCACTGCTCTGCAATTACACATCTGAGTGCTCGGGATTATATCACTTAAATATGTTGATTGGCACAACAACAGTTCAAGGTTTCCAATCACAGCAGTGCTTTCGGCACCACTGACCAACTTTACAGATTTGTCATCAGCTCCGCGCTTACTTCCTGGCCTCCTTTGACACATTTGCCACAGCTCACGAGTTATCTACTCAAACTGGTAATGGACACCACTAAGCAGTGAATTTGTTAAACCTAATATATTCCTTCCCTACTTAAGGGTCTTTAGAAATAATAATAATAACAATAATATTAATAATAAATAATAGGTCAAATCTAGAGATGTAGATTTTGGAGTCACTGGCATATAGATCTTAGTGGAAACCATGTGAGTGAGTGGAATCACCGTTTTCATAAATGCATTTTATTCTCAAAAACACTACCCACAAATAGCATTTCCATAAATACTACCCAGGAGAGTAGTATCACACAGGTGCGGGTCTATAACCTGACATCTAAGAACTCCGAAAGTCAGTTTCCCATTCATACAACATCCACAGTACTTATATTTTTATTTAATGGCGAGAAGACATAGTTTTTTTCATTTTAGAAGAAAGGCTAACAAAATTAATCTTTGACCGGAATTAATCAGTGACCAGAAGAGATTTTGAGGGCCTTCAGGGAAGTTTCATCAGACCAACCAGAAAACTACAACTTCCCTGAGTTAATACAATGTTTTCAAGACTCCGCTAGTTGTGCTCTGGCTTTAGGCCATTTCCTTTTTCTGGATTAATACAAAAGTTCTTTGTTCCTAGGCACTTTCAGTTTTGGCTGAAAAGGATTGATTTCTTTTCTTATGTATTCACATGAGCTGGGCAATGTGGAAGCCATGATAGGGTGTGTGTGTGCAACTTCTAGATTCATTAATTTGTCCCTCTATACCCGCTTCTGGAGGAGTTTGCCTTCATGACCATCAACATAAGATCAGAATACTACATAGAAGAAATGAGGAACTTTACCTTGAAGTTTAAGAAAATGTTTTAACCGGGGCACCTGAGTGGTTAAGTCAGCTAAGCGTCTGACTCTTGCTTTTGGCTCAGGTCATGATCTCACGGTTCATGAGTTTGAATCCCGCACGGGGCTCCATGCTGACAGCATGGAGTCTGCTTGGGATTCTCTCTCTTCCCTTCTCTCTCTGCTCCTCCCCACTTGTGCACACACATGCTCTCTCTCTCAAAATAAAAATCAACTTAACTTAAAAAAAAAATAAAATCCCTTAACTTAAAGAATATCCTTCAAAAACATGCTCTTCTTTGTCTTCTTTGCCTGTTTCTAACAGGTAGCAAAAGCACACATTTTAATGATATTACTTTTGGTTTATAAAGCGGTGATAATAACTGCTCAGACCTTAGCAGTTTGTAAGTCGAGAGGCTTCTATATACACTTAAGGGACAAGCAAGTGTGTTGGACATCTCTCCCGTGAGCAATCACAATATGCGTTTCATGGCAGAGAGTTAATGGAAATGCCTCAGGTACTAAGCTAAAAAGTGAATCATTATGTCAATTAAAAACATTAATTGAGGTAATTACAAGAAGATCATAGTTAATATAGAATTTAGTTATAATTTAACCAATTATCTTCAGTCATACAGAAAAAATAATGGAGCTGTTTATCTAAAGTATTTACCTAACTGAAAGTTGCAACTACAGAGAGGCCACATTTACGCAGTGAAAATACGAATCTGAACTAGACCTTCCACAAGCCTCCTTGTAAAGTAATGAATCCCCTGAGGACAAGGTGGTTTGGAGAGAATACAAGACTTCTAAAACCATGATGATATATCGCCAAATCAGATTCCTTAATTTTGACTTTGTTTGAAACGAGTCTCATTTAAGTGTAATTGCTAACATCTAACACTAACCCTCTCTGGTTGTGGAGCCGGAAGGTATTTCTGTACATATGAAATATGAGATCTAGTTCCTGATTTTCTTAGGCTGAATAAGTGGAATAAAATTTCATTTATAGATCAAGGAGCAAAAAATGAAATTAAAAGATAGCATTCTACATATAAACTTTTGTGGTTTCTTCTTTACATTCAAAGAACAGTCTGTTTGCTAGTCTGTTTTTGGTGGTTTCAAATATTGGTTTTGAGCCGTCTCTGGAACAGACTTCTTTGCTTGAATTCTGGCTTTATTGCTTATACAGCTACATGATCTTGGTCATATTGGCTATTCTCTTTGCCTTAGTTTCTTTACCTGTAAAATGTGATTGTGAAAATAATACCCCCCCATATGAACATTACAAAGTTAAATGTTCTAATAGCTGTAAGACACTAAGAAAAGTGTTTGGCACAAAACAAACACTATATACCAAGCACTATATATACCAGTACAGGGAAATGAAGTACAATTCAGGAGTAAGCGTTAGTCATCAGGGGTCCGAAGTAACAAGCAAAGGTCAGAGAAAAGATTCTACTTGACTATGATCTCTGTCTCCACTTTGGATCTGATTTCAGAAGGCTGATAGGTGTCCCTAGGGCGTCATAATTGGTTATCCTAGAAGGATATGAAGCCAATAGTGCTTTGTGATTGGGGAAGGTCCCTTTAATTTGCTGATTCTCCAGACAATACTTTTTGCTTCTATAAATCTGTCTTAGGATTTCAACACATGTATTGGAATCCAAGGTGTGTCTGGGTGTGTTTTACTTACATTTTCCCATGATGAAGTCTTACTTCAAGTATTTTTAATAGTACTTGCATATTTGAGACCTAGTTTCCACTTCAAAAAAGGAGACAGACTTCAGAAATGTAGGAATTTTAACTAAATCTCTTCTTTCTCAAACCTAATCTATAATTTTTACAATGGAATAGTAGTCTTCTTGCATACGGGAGGGCACGAATGAGTATATAATATTATACCCATTCACACATTTTGCCATAAATGTGTGCACTACTAGCAATGTACTGCACTACTTATCATGTATTTTATTGCCTTCAACCTTTTTTTTTGGCCATGAAATTGAAAAATACTGCAAGTTTGGACATGTCATGGCTAAACATCAAGCTCCTTTTCCCTCTACAAATATCCACTTATATATCAATGAATTACTATTTAAAATGTACTTCTTTAGACCACCCGTCATATCAAGTCCTCTGTGTTACTATGAGATTACCTCTTTATTTATCTGTGCTGCTAAGTTAATTATAAAAATGCTTGCAGTGAGCAAACATTTTGCTTGCCTAGTCAGCATCTTAAACTAGATTAATCTTCTAGCAACACTTAATGGAAACTAAATCACACATCAACATGCTATAACAATATAATGATGAAACAGCAAATGAATCACTCAATTAAATCCTTGATAAATATCAAAAACATACTTTGCTCCTATAATTCATAAAGTCAAAATAAGCTTTCTACTTTCTCTCTGCTTTAAAAAAATGGCCAAATTCTGAAACATAAACATCAAGAAATGCATTTTGCTTATATACATAGTTAAAAAAGAAAAAAAAAAACTACTTACTTCAATAATTGGTTAAACTTCCAAACAAAGGGGGAACCATATTTGATATATGACATCCTATCACATGTAATGTCAACATTCGCAGAAAATATATGGTCAATCATTAAAATGATATATCTACAGATACAGACACATACATAAATTGAAGTTGTTTCATTTTCTGTCTGTGTATGAAATGTTTTCACAATAGTTTTTGTTATTGCTGGATTGGTGGTTAATGTTGACCTTATTTCAAGGGTTTTAATTTTCAAATTTCCATGATCCTGATAGTTCAAGTTTTATTTCATTCTAAATGCCATATTTGTTCACTTTTTGCCCACCCTATCAAGTAAACTATGAAAATTATTTTCCAAGCCTCATTTTATTAATCTAGAATTTGCCAGTTTTATTAATATAAACATATCTAGGGTTATGAGAAAATCCGAAAAAAAAATCTGTGTGTGTGTGTGTCAATTTTTTATTTGCATTGTAGTTAGTTAACATATCATGTAATATTGGTTTCAGGAATAGAATTTAGTGATTCATCAGTGACATACAGCACTCAGTGCTCATACAACAAGTGCCCTCCTTAATGCCCATCACCCATTTAGCCTAAAAAATTATAAGCAACATGGTAAACTTTTTTATTAAAAAGCACACGAGGGGCAGTGCCTCGGTGGTTCAGTCGGTTGAGCGTCCGACTCTGGATTTGGGCTCAGGTCATGATCTCGTGGTTCCCCACTGTGCTGACAGCATGGAACCTGCTTGGGATTCTCTCTCTCCCTCTTTCTCTGCCCCTCCCTTGCTCACGCACGCCTGGTTGTGCTCTCTAAATAAATAAATACATACATACCTAAATACATAAACAAGCACATGATAGGGGGTCTAGAATTACTAACTTCCATCAGTCATGGCTTTTTGTTCTCAATAAGTGTACAATCCAACTGGGATGTAACAGCTATATATAAACACAAGAGGCCTAAAAACAGAGGGAGTATGGACCTTGGAATTAGTGGGTTGGGGATCTTCTGAGGATTTCTGGAGTCAGTGATCCTTGAGCTGAGACTCCTTCAGAAACTTTAATCACCAGATAAAGAAAAAAAGAAAGATAATTTCAGGCGAATTGTGGAATATTCTTTGGATTCCATATATGGCAGTGGCACCCAAGACAATAGTATGAAAGATCATAATATATGTGCTCTGACAAAGTTTTGGATGGAGTTCAAACATTCCCAACTTCAGGTTTCAGTAAGTTTTAATTACTAAATGTTTCTTTTAAGAAGAGTTTAGTTATCTCTTAATTACATGATATTGGCCCAATGTCTTGATGATCATATGAAAATGTAAATCCTTTATACATGAAATACATTTATTTTTTAAAAAAATTTATAAATGGGAGTTCTGAGCAAATTTTAAATGACAATGGAAAAAAAAAAGAAAGAAAACAACATGAAATCAATTCTTGACCATCCATAAGTGAATTGACTCTAAACGCTTGTAAAATGTTTGTGAAGATTTTGTGTTTTTATTTTTTTCTATTTTTTATTTTGTTTTTTTAATTTTTTAATGTTTATTTTTGAGGGAGACAGAGAGAGAGTCAGAGCATGAGCGGGGGAGGGGCAGAGTGAGAGGGAGACACAGAATCCAAAGCAGGCTCCAGGCTCTGAGCTGTCAGCACAGAGCCTGACGTGGGGCTCAAACACACAAACAGCGAGAACATGACCACCCCACGGACCATGAGATCATGACCTGAGCCAAAGTCAGGCGCTTAACGAACTAAGCCACCTAGGCACCCTTTGTGTGCTTTTATAATTGTTACTTCACCTTCCCCAGCTTTGTCTTTATAAACTTTAATCCACGTGACTCTCACCCAATGTAGTACAAAACTAAAACTAAACATAGCAAAAATAAATAAAATAATTACAAAAGTAAATTTATACAAACTTGAAGCTTATCAATACATAGAGCAGCTATATGTTTGCAACAGTACAAATGATGATGATGATAAAAACAACAGTAACAACAACAACAACAATAGCTCTCCCCTATTGAGGACTAAGTTTCAGTCATTTTACATGGATTAGAACTGTTATTCCTCAGGACAACCTCTTATAAGATGGATACTCTTATTGTCACCATTATGTGGTCAAGAAACCTGAAGGACAGCACCATAACTAACTTTCTTTAGTTCACAGAGCTAATGAGTGAAAACGCTGGGAGCAAGCTGGCTCCAGATTCCAGAGTGCTGAGCCATGGCGCAGGATATTTAAATAAGATGATGCTCTTGAATCAAATCTCCTCTTTGAAGACCAATCGTTCTTATCTTTGGCTGCATCCCAGAGCGGTCTTTAAAGCCTTTAACCACAGATGGCTGTGCTCCCAACCGATAGTTTCTGATTCAATAAATAGATCTGTGATGGAGATTGTGTTTTTATCCTTTTAAGAAGCTCCACAGGTAATTCTGATGCACACTTCCAGGGTTAAGAACCTTGATGTAGATATTCTGAAGCCCTGTGGTAGCTAATGGCAATGTCATATCCTAAGCTAATTTGCTATGTCATATTTGCCAGGCTTCATCCACATGAGGGCAAATTAAGGCTTAACCAAGACAAATATTTCCAGTATTTCTTTGGATATATTTTACAATGAATCTCAATTTGAAGGGAATAAATGACTGTCTTTTAAAAATAATAGCATTTTCTTATTATGCATCTTTGTGTTGGAAAAAAATCAACTTCCTATCTAAAACGTGATCCTGATTGAACCAGAAATTCAGGTAAACAGGGCACAAGCAAATAATTATATGAGATTTGTTACAGGTAGCTAAAGGAGAAAAGGCAAACAAACATTTTCTCTAAAAAGAAGTTGATAGTCACACTTAAATAACTAGGGTCTATTAAAGAACTTAAAAAGTTTAACTCTTGGATCAATAGTAAAAAGGAATGGACAACATTTTAGAAGACAATAATGAAATCTGGCAAGCCTGAAAATGTTTAAATTCAATGTTGAATTCTACTTTTTTGGCATAAACTATAAAGTTGAAGGGATAAAAATGTTAGTATAGAAAAGAGCAATACTCACTTGTTTGTTGTTGGTCTCTTAACTTTTTATGGTTGCTCTAAGCAATAGCAGATATTTGTGAATACTAAAACTCATTTCAAACTTAAAAGCCTATTGGTTTAAAAAGGTGATATATTTCTTGATTAAAATAGTAATTGCTCTCAATTAAGCAAATGTACTTAGCAACTTCCAAAGGCGGATCAGTGCCATCTAGTGGCGAAACCAGTTAACAGATTATCCTTTCTGATCAATGTCAGTAGAGGGTGCCTATGATAGATACTATATATATATATATATATATATATATATATATATATATATATATTTTAATGTACATTTAGTTCCTAAAGAGATTTAATTCAGTGTACAATAATGAGACAAACATACAATAACTGCACTAAAATAAAAGCTTAATATTTAATGATTTAGTAAGGAATGAGGAATTATGTGTATCTAAGACATAGACATTGTGTGAAATATATAAGAAAGAAGCTTTAATGTATAAACAAGACCTTATACAGGGAAAGGATCATCAAATAGTTTTTTAAAATACAGTAGAATAAAGTATATTTTCAGTGTCAAGAGTGTGCTTAAGGTTATCGTAAGTAGGAGGGCTAATAATTCACAATAAAAGTTGATAATTTGTTTTTTTCTGTTTCCTTATAGGAAAGACTGGACAAAAATTTGATAGAATTTCAAACATGGCATTTAAGCTGGAGAAAAGAAGTTACCAAGCAAATTGCTTGATAACCAGAAGACTCCATGGAAAGCTATATAATTTTTCTCACTGCAGATCCTGGGTAATAGATAAAAATGTATGCCCCTACAGATGTTCATGAACTCTCTTACCATGAGGAGAAAAGAATGGACTAGATAAAATTAAGTTTCCTTTCAGGCTTTAATTGCGTTAAAAGCCACGTATCCTCCCTTATAATTCATCTTTTTGGTTTTGAGATAATATGCCTGTTTGACCCCACTGAAGTTCTGCCTTTTGTTAGTTCTCTTCCTGAGACTCCAATTAACTTTACAAAATTTCTCTTCAGTGAGGAAAATCTAGGCAAAAGGATTAATTTAGCTAACAATGCTCTAATATAAAAATCTCTGCAGGAGCTTTTTCTGACCTATTCCAGGGACTCTGCCAACTCAAATGCCGTGATGATGAAAGAGCTCTTCTTAGCCCAGGAGATAAGGGAAAAACCCATTGCATCAGATCCAATTGCTCTTAGAGGAAGTCAAAAGAATCCAAAATAGTCTTAATGTCTAAAATGCCACATTTTCTATCTAGAGACTAGGATCCAAAAGGGTACAGAAGGTTGACTTATCAGTGATGTAATTTTCTCAGCCTGATGAGGAAGGCTTTTATATATTCCAAACGAGCTTTGGAAAGGGAGAGCCATTCTTTTTCTCAGACACTCAGAGGAAACAATATGGATATGTGCGACACAGAGCTATGAATAAGACCACTCATGCAGCCTCTCTTGCCCCAATCCTAAGCATGATGACTTCTCTTGGTCTGCCTCGGAAACACAGAAGCAGCTGCAATTTCTTTCCTTCTCAAAAACCACTCACTCTTCAGTGAGACCCTTTGTTCCTTTCTTGCCCTGTATTCAACATGACCATGACATATAAATTAAGAAAGAAACATAAGGAACTGTGGTAATGTTGTCATTTTAAATTATTTTAAATTATTTTAAATTTCCTCATTGATGATACCAATGATGTCATAACTTTTTGAAACCACTTTTACACGGACCATCTTCAGATAACATATCATGATCAGGTACAAATGAAAATTACATGGTTATGGTTACTCGACAAATTTTACCTGGAAGCCCACATAAGTATAATGTGCATAATTAAATCATGACTGCTAATTCTTTGCAAAGAATGATACCAGAGGGCCTACGATAGATATGCACACACATGTACACAAGGCATACACATGTGCTCCTGCACAGGCTCACATGTGAACACCTATGCATATTTAGACATGCACCTATGTGCTCATGCAGACATATCTACCCTCATATTCCCTTCCTCTGACTTACAAGTTGAAAGCCCCCATATCATATTTATAATAAAAATAACAATAATCATTTTGGTGATCAATTTGCAGAGGCAATTTTCACCATATGGACCTTGGTCCAAATTCTAAAGGATTTGAATATAATGAATATTTAAAAATAAAGTTTTCATTTTAAATATGTGAATCATTTCATTCTAGAATATTATGAATTTTAAGTCATTGATAACTATGTATTGTCATAATTTAAATTATACAGTCACAATTTTCAGGGATTAATCAACCCGGTTTTTGTATAACATTGGTTCTTAACCACACTTTGCTTTTGTTGTTACTTAAAATATTTTCATTATCAAAAAACTTACTGACATTGAAAACTCATACAAAACATTTTTGTGACATTCATGTTAATCACATAAAAATTTAGTTTTAACATGTTTAAGCATGTACATCTCCTGAATGTATATGACTTTTCTAAGGAATTGGCTGAGGATATACTGTGGTACCTGATGCAACACTGAAGCCATGATAGTAAACATTCTTAGAAATAGTATCCTTTAGGGGCTACCTTTTCTCCTAATACCTGGGGGCAATTTCCATTCTGGCTGAGGTCTAAAATAAGTTAGTCATTCTTCACTCTAACTACAGCCTCATTCAATTTGCAAACAAAAATAAACATGGAATGCATCTGAATTTCCAGTCCTGAGAATCTTCTAGTTCCATTTTGTCTATTGACTCTCTCCTTGCTTCACTTCCTTTCCCCTCATGATTAAAGTCTAAGGTTCATCTGTGACCATAGCCACATTGTACCACTATTCTCGGTCTCCATGTGCCATTAATCTCCTTTCTCACTTGCTTGGCAAAACCACAACCACGTATCAGTCCAGCTCTTGGACCGCACATCTGCACATATGTATTAAATTCATTGTCAATAACCTTTACTTGGTCCTGAAGGAGAACAAGCAAATACAATTCTGTAGTAGCTCCCTCTCCCATTTCCAGGGGTTGAGACTATGCACCATTTCCCCCTCAGTCTGAAATCTTGGTTCCTTCATATCTCTGCTCTATCATCATAGGACCTTCAACTTATAAAAAAATAGAAACCATTGCATGAAAGTACCACTGATCTCCTCCACTGAATCTTTCAACTTGCATCTGTACTTCTACTTTTAGCTCTCCCTTCTATTAAAATGGTATTGCTTTGCCTTGAATAACTGGGTATTCTCTCTGCACTTCTCCATTGGATTACATCGATTCCAGACTTCTAGGGACCTGGAACTTTTGATGATAAGCCCTCATCCTTTTATGTTTAATTCTACCTATAGAGAAGCTGCTTAGGCTGACTCTGGAATCAGACAGACCTGGTGCTCTTTACAGTCTTGCTGCAATCCAGCTTACAATCCAGGGCAAGTTTACCAGCTAGCAATCCAGGGCAATATATTTAATGTCTTCAACCTCAGTTTCCTTACCTTACAATGGGAATAATAGTCGCAAATAAATACCTCACAGGATTGGAGTGATGAATGAATGAGAAAAACGGATCAGGTAAAAACCTGGCATGAATGTTTTTTTTTTTCATAAAATCTTGCTATTATTGTGCTTCCCAACTGGGTTCAAATAAACTTGTCCTATGGGGGGTGTGGGAGGACAGTAGTCTCCCTTAAGCTCAACACCTCTTGTCAATTACTATCTGATTTCACTCTTCTACTTCACTATGAAATTTCTTAAAAGCAGTGGTCTATTTCACGTCAATTGTCTCCCAACCTACTCCTTCTGGCTTTGACCTTCACCACTCTACTGCAAAGCCTCATAAAAATCACCAACATCAACTCCCTGTTGAAAGACTCTTATCTTAGTTGCTCTCTTGATAAGACAATGTTGGACATGCCTTACTTACTCATCCCCTCTCTTTTTTGGCCTCTCTGGACTCTGTTCATTATAGAATGTCCAGCACTCAGCTGGCACAATATATGACACATAATAGACACAGATACACAGATAAATATGTGTTGTATGACTTAATTAACATATGAATGACAGCTCCAGGGTCAAAGTCACCATTTATTTCTATAGAGTTTTCAGACTTTGGAATGGTCATTTCACTTAAGAAACAGCTGGAATTCTGAATTCCTTCTGAGGCAGTTAATTTCATATTAGACTTCTGGGGAGAGGCTAAAATCACATTAGTCTCTTAGGAACACTCTATATTAAGGATGTCCTAGAAAGAGAGAAGCCTTTAAGTTTACATTATGTAGCTTTCAAAGCTGTTGCACTTGGTCAGAAATAGGAAAGAGAAATGGTGAGATATTTCCATGAAGGCTCAAATTACACTATTTTGCAAAGTTTAAAATTTGCCCATCATTACCCATAAATTGCAGCTATACATTATAATTATTTAATCTACATTTCTTGTTAAACACTTAAATTATGTCACTTCACCAATTTACAGAAATTATGTGATTAGGTGTAATTATACTAAATAGCTGAACACAATTAAAAAATCCTACACGCGGGAAGTGTCATCTATAGTACAGTAATTTTTTTTTTCCCTCTTGACTCACTGTCCTTGGTCTCTGTCACAAGGAGATAAAGGCCGGCTCACTTCAAATGGGCTAAGAGAATTTCCAGCTTTCAGGTGACCTCTGGCTCAGGGGCACCTACAGCAAGTCTCTCCTTGCGGTAAGCATTATTTTCAGGCAACATGTGTGCAGTTAGTCCCGGAGCTTCTAACCAATAATAACAGCTTCAATGATGCTGACTCTGGTATCCTGTACAACTTGAGGGGCAAGCAGACCTATGAAGGACGGAGGGTTGGAAGTTTATCTTCAGATTTCTCTGCTTTAGAGACCTGTCAGAATGCTGGCTGTTCCCTCTCTGTTGTGAGGCAGCAGCATATGGTGGTTAAGCATACTAGAGCTGGGAATCTGGTTCAGATTCATTGCTTACTAAGCCATGTGAATGGACAATTCACCTCAAAGCAACTTTGTTTCTTCCACTATAAACTATGGGTGATGATCAGGGACAATGACTGTGGCCAATAACAGCACCATTGTAGATTTGAGTATGTATCACTATTTAAATCTTAGTTTAATAACACTTCCTCAGAGGCCTTCCCTGATCAACACTTTCCACTCTTCTGGCAATGTGTAACTGAGGGTTATGGGTTTATTAGGTTACTACTGCTCTCTTGTATGAGGCTCTGCATTTCACGAAAGTAGACAGGAATGATGTTTTCTTTTGGCCAGTACACTGCCCAGCATATAGAGAATGCTGAATGGATGAACAAATGATGAATGAATACTATACGTTTTCTTTTCTGCACTTTTCTCTTTGCTTTTCCTTTGTCTTTGGCCACAACCAAATAGTCCGTGTGGCTTCAATAGTGACCTGACAAACTCATTCATACTAAAGTCCTAGGGACGCTTTGCCAGGATCACAAGCATGACTTTGTAGAAAATCACTTTCTAAAAATATCTGCACATCATTATGCAAGCGATAGATGCTATTACTACCATCTGCACATTAAAAGAGAGTAGACTGTATCTGCAGTCCATGGATACCAGAACTCAGTGGGCTCAAGGGTTGGTGATAGAGTTTTCTGGGGGCTCAGCGCTCCCACAAACCAACCTCCTAAAATTCTGCCAGGTGTGAGACTGTTATGCCTGGGAACCAGGCTTGCCCTAACTAACCACAGGAACGGGTTCTGTTGCTGCAAACATCCACTGCCGTTTCTCCCCCAGGCATCCTCAGCTGCTTGTCTCACTCCGCTGTCCTCACTCCTCCCCAACATCCGACTCTGATTTCAGCATGTGGTTTCAACTATCTGTTCTGATTTTGACCATTTAAATCCACTTCCACTGTTTTTGCTCTTGTCTCACCCAGGAAAAAAAAATTACTAAATACAGGCGAATTGTACTTTTAGTCGCTTGGACACGCCCGAACAGATTAAAATATTAGTTCACATTTCATACCATAAAAGCTTTCTTTTCACAGACTCAGCAATGATGCCTTAAGGAATACCTGTTCCTTTGTGCATTTCTTTAATCTGATTTGACTAATACATGTTTAATTTATACAAAACTTTGCAGGAAAACACCTACTTTGCATAACTAATACCTTCAAATACCTTGTGAATTCATAGAGAAGTGAGTTTACACAATCTATAAGGCAATCTGAACAGCGAGAAGCGAATTAGAAAATTTTTTCTCTTATACACATCATCAAAATTAATGTCTAAAACCAATTGCGCTAGTTAATGTAAAGACATAAGAGATCCACAAAACTAAATTCAGAAAGATATTGTCTTTTTCTTCTCTCTGCTTTGAAACATAGCAAGCTATAAAAAATCTGCAAATTCTTGGTCACATAGAAATCTAAATTCTCCCTGTAGACAGAATATAATAGGAGAAAACCCAAATAAGTTCCATGTGTGAAATCCCTTTGGCCCACTTACCCAAGCAACTTCCCTTACACATTTTAGGAAAAGTCAGTTCATAGCACTTACTGAATACCAGGCTTCCGGTCTATTTCAACACAAACGAGATCCTTGGATTTTGCCTACCAAAATCCACACAAAAAAAGAAAAGTGATTGGTAGTGGGTTTTTCCCTTTCCTGACTCTCCCTTCTCTGACCTCACACAATTCTCACAAAGGTAGTTTAGATAATGCTTTGCTTTGATTTTTGCAAGTACGATGAGAAAACACCTATTTTCCATTTGCTACATTGTTCTGCCATCTGTAGGTCAGTGAGCAAACTTCTCAGAAAAATCTTTCATGGCACAGTTAAATGTAACCATTTTCATAATTTCTTACTTCTTGCAGAATTTTTCTTAAAAGGGTTTTTTTTTGAGGGGGTGGAGATGGTCGTAAATGAATGTGTAGATTTCTTGTATATTTCTAACAGTATGCCATTGTGGAAAAGACACTGTAATATGAAAAGGTCTGTCACTTATTCCTTAATTTTTTTCAAGTAAAACTGAAATCTTTACTAAAAATAATTCATCAAATTTTCATTTCTAAAAATTTTGCATATAGTTGCTAAATTTAAATGTAAGGTAAAAATATAGATAAAATGTAAGTTAAAAATAGAAGTGGAAATTTTCAAATTCTGATAGAAGTGGAAGAGAATCCTGCTATACTCAATTTTTTGAATGTATGCAGTTCATATTCCATACTTGTTTATATTTCTTTTAAAACAAGGAAAATATATGAAACCTGTTCCTATGCTTAACTGCTTCTTTAAACAATAACTAACTTTTGTGTGTTATTTTTCATATATCTTGTTTCCTTTTATCCCTGCCACAACCCTATCCATGGGTAGGACAACTATTATATAACTTCCAAATTTTTGTGAAATGGAAACACAAACTCAGTTGGCTCAACACTCAATGAGCACCCCAAGATCATACATCCACAAAGTGTCAAGCTGGGATTGATATCCAAGTCTTACCAATGTACTACATTAATTTCTTCTCATCTCCTCTATTTCTTCCAACAGAATGTCAGGATTTGCATTCAGTGACAATAACTAACCAGCCTGCAAGATATGTCTTCTGGAAACATATTTGAATATCTATCTCCATGAAGACAGAATTTCAAGTTTCACATGAATATAAACCAATATATCCTTTAGAGAATCTAGAGACATGTAAAAGAAATTAAAGTACTGTGTAGATATATTCCATTTATGTAGAAGATAGAAAATGATGTACAAGAGAAAATAAAGTAGATAAGAAAAGCCAGATTATTCATAGTAAACATAAATCTGGTTTAGGAAAGTTTAAATTCATATAAAGGTACCTAACACCAAAATACAAATGCACAAACATAAACAAAATATGTTGGTTTCTGAGGGAATATGAGGCATAAGGGGTAATACTTAAACACTGAGGATTGAGAGAGTACATGAGACCCAAAAAATTCATATGCTGAACTGTAATTCCTAGTGGCTGTATTGGGAAATGGTGCTTCTAAGGAAGTAGGGTTAAGTAGGGTTAAGATCATACAGGTCAGGCCCTGAACCAATAGGACTAATGCCATTTAGAAAAATACAGCAGAGTGCTCTCTCTCTCTCTCTGCCTCCTGATTGTGCACAAAGAAGAGATCACATGTACACACAGCAAGAAGGCAACAATCTGCAAACCAGGAAGCAAGCTAACACCAGAAACCAAATTTTCAAGCACCTTACTCATGGACTTGGCAGTCGCCAGACAGTGAGGAAACAAATATCTGTTGTGTAAGCCACCCAGTCTGCAGTATTGTGTTATAGCAGCGTAAATCGACTAAAACATAGGCTGAAGTTATGTTTAATACTAAGGTTTAGGGTTTTTCTTAACAGACAAGGAAATCCTAACTGTTTCACCTTCATTAAAACAAAGTGTTCAATATTTTTGTAACCAGCAAGAAGCAAAGCTAATGATGGCGGCTTCAACTTGCTTTATATATATATATATATATATATATTTTTTTTTTTTTTTTGGGGGGGGGTCCTATATGTAAGCTATGTGTCTTTTGACTGAGTCCCCTGTCTACCCTTTATTCTTTTATTTTGCCTTACTTCTGACCCAGAATACAGATAGCAAATGATCTATGGGTTATGATCTCTCTTACAACACTTGAGAGACAGTGTTATTAATTTTGAATAGCTTACAGAGAAGGGGAATAACACATCTCAAATGTGTTTCTATTGTCGAACCTTGGAAGCATAGCTAGTCAAGGGAGCAGTATCATCCTGTAGTCTACAGAAATACACAGAATGACTACAATTCTACAGAGAACAATAAATAAATGGTCAAATATTGAACCACTGAAATTCTGCCATTTCCCTAAAATTATGGCTTCGTATCTGATCTTTAGAATTTTATAATGGGGCCGCTTCCATCTTATCTGACAAGATCTTCTAAAGTGAATTTATCGTGTGCAATTTATTCCAGACCCTGACTGAATTAACTCACTTTGAGTCTTCCTTGGATGTGAACCCAAGAGGGAACATAGCCTTCTAAGGATCTTTTAGTTCAATAAAAGCTCCCAAATGGAAAATTCAGCATTCTAGGCCACTATCTGGATTTAAAACATCCCCTGAGGAACTCTGGATCTATAAACCAATCAACTGATTACTGTTATCCATTTATACTATTTTCTCTCATGCATCACTTCCATCTGGGGTTTTAATTGGCTTTTTATCTCATATTGACTATTTAATAGGACCATCATTCTTATTTTTTTATTTATTAATGCCATACATTTATATTAAAAGCAAAAACAAGTCTCAGTTCATTAACATAGAAAAGTGATGGGAATGAAAGCACTTTCTAAAAAGTGTAATTTTTCTCAAAAAGTATCAGTCATGAAGCCTCTTACAGGTGAAATTGGGAGTGTAAAGAACTTTATAAGAAGTGGGACAAAAGAAGAGGTATCAATCATGGAGCCACTTAGGGGTGAAGTTTGGAACTTGTTCCTTCAGGGTATAGAGGCTAATGTTTCAGCTGAATTTAATTTATCATCCTATTGGAGTGACAGTTCCAAATGTGTTAGTCCCTTGTGGAATATGCAAATGAATGTCATGTTAAGAGTCTGAAAATAATTTCACAGACACCTGGATAAAAATATATTAAAATAGATAATGTTACAGCTCAGACATTCTTTCACATAGATGTGTTTAAACATAAAATGATGAATACATGTTTTAAAATGCAAGACTGTTTCTTTTCTTTGGAAAAGAGGATACCTATCCCCAAGCTACCTAGTGACACTGACCAATGAAAATAAGCAATTAATTTTTAAAAAGAAGAAAAACAGAGGGGCACATGGGTAGCTCAGTCGTTTAAGCATCCGGCTGTTGATTTCAGCTCTGGTCATGATCCCAGGGTTGTGTGACCCAGTCCCGCATCCTGCTCTGTGCTGACAGCGTGGAGCCTGCTTGGGATTCTCTCACTTTCTTCCCCCATACCCCTCTTGTGCTTTCTCTTTCTCTCTCAAAATAAATCAATAAACATTTTTTTTTTAAAAAGAAGAAAAACATAATATCTATATTTCACTTCTTTGGGAGGGACAGTCATTAAAATATAAACAATTTTGGTCTAATTTAATACTATTTTGAACCTTAAGATACATGCATATTTTAAAGAGCCATGCATAAAATAATTAGTTGTCACATAAGCTGGTATTTGATATACAAGTATTGGCCATTTGTAAGATACTTTATGGTATCGCTGTTTAATTGTCTTATGCAGGAATGCAGCATCTCAAGTTCAAGATTTTTTTAATTTTTGCAATCTTGAAAATTTGATATTTTAAAAGTTATTTGAACTCAGCTCTTAGTTGGAATAATGGTTGGGCATGTATTTCATTTTTCCTGTTCATATTAATAGAAATTAATAATACCTTTTTTCATACTTTACTTGATAGTCAAAAGTGGTTTAAATTCAATCCTGGAGAAAATCTGTCATCCTCTTCAATAGCTTTCATTGGACGAACATTTGAAGGTCATATGCAACAATGAGAATTAAAATATACCAATCAATTAGCTTTGGCGGTAAACTTTTGCCTTACAGTTCTTTGTTCTTATTGAAAAGATACGTATTTAAGGAGGATTTTCAATGTGATTTATGCATTTGTCCATTCTCTGATTCATTTATTCAACATTAATTTATTCGTTGTCAACTGTAGTTAAAACATAGTCTTAAACATCACAGGAAGAAAAAACTTGTGACTTCAAATCTATTAGGGAAACTCAGATAGTCAACAAATGCATGATAAAGTGGTATAAACTGGACATGAATCTCACGTTTAGGTATGTGCAAGATGCCTCTTAGTTGGAGGGGCAGGGGAAACTTCTATGGGTTGTTAAGGCTCATACAAGTAAGTTGGCGACTCAACAGTCTGATGAGAACAAGATAGTTTTGAGGAGGTGAGGAAAGGCAACAGGCTCATGCTAGAAGGATTGGGCCTACTGTGGATGGACTCCAAGCTGCAGAGTAATCTGCGGCCCAATGGGGTGAAGTGAAATTGCTACTTCTTAACGATGAGATTGTGACTGCTCATTAGCCAGAAGAGTGCACCTCCCTGCCAGTTCCAGGACAAGGGCAAAAGGCCCAATAAGAGAAATATCGACACTTCAGTTCCAGGGCTCAGAGTTGAAAGAGTCACCAGCCAGTGGCCCTGAAGATAACGGCAAAGTCTATCTCCTTCTGAGAAATTCTATGATTCTTAGGGGCCCCCAGGGCTGCAGTTCAGGTTGGGACCAGGACAGAAGTTCACAAGAGGAAACTTAGGCGAACTGGGAATACCCCTGGAAGAGGAAAAGCTGATGTCTGTAGATGGTTAAATAGAATAGCATTGGTCTTTAGTCCTCCCAGCACTGACAGCGTTCACATTTTGCAGACTAGGAAGCTACAGCTGGAACAAGCTAAGCGATTAACATCACATAAGCAGGAAATGATACAACGAGACCTTCAACCCAAGCCTCCTATTTCCCAAATCCTGTTTCACTCCAAATACAGTAGCATGTTGCACACCAACTAATGTGAAATAAATCTGTTGGGATATTAGAAGTTTAGATCAGATGGTCTATTTATATATTGGAATAGCTTGAAAGATCTACCAAGGCTTTGAGCAGACCATTAACAGGCACGTGTCTATTAAATCAGCATTTTCCACTGGCATTGAGAGTGTCTGAAACATGAAGCCACAGTTGGCCGCTGAAAAATGTACGGATTTAATTAGAAGCCAAAAGCTGAACACTGATGAACATCTGAGACGCTTCTCTTCAGTTCTACTAGATAATAATAGTATTACAAATTTTACTTAGAAAACAGGGATTTCTACATTTACAAAAAGGACTACTGATAAATGTGAAAACATGATACTGTAGCTGGTTTGTATTTGAAGCTTAAAATGCATATGAAAGAATTAAGAGCTTCCTCAGAAGTGCATAGCAAGTATACATTATAGACTGGATTTGGGCCTGAGTGCCATGAATTTTCACAGAAGTTAGAGTGCAAGTGACATCAAAAAGTCTGGAGGGTTTATCTTCTCTGAAAAATGTCTGTTCAGGTCGTCTGCTCATTTTTAAAGTGGATTGCTGATTTTGGTGTTGAGTTGTAGGAGTTCTTTATATATTTTGGATATTAACCTTTTATCAGATATATCATTTGCAAATTATCTCCTCCCATTCAGTAGGTGGCCTTTTTGCTTTGTTGATGGTTTCTTTTGCTGTGAAAAGCTTTTTATTTTGACGTAGTCCTGTTAGCTTATTTTTGCTTTTGTTTCCCTTGCCTTAGGAGATTATCTAGAAAAATGTTGCTATGGCCAATATCAGAGGGATGACTGCCTATGCTCTCTTCTGCGGTTTTTATGATTTTAGGTCTCACATTTAGAGTTTTTGAGTTTAAACTCCATTTTAAGTTTATTTTGTGTATAGTCTTGGATGGCCAACAGACACATAAAAAGATGTTTAACATCACTAATGAGATTATCAGGGAAACACAAATTAAAACCACAATGAGATATCACCACATACTTGTCACAATGGCTAAAATTTAAAAAAACAAAGAATAACAATTATTGGCAAAGATGATGAGAAAAAGGAACCCTCATACGCTATTGCTGGGAATGTAAATTGGTACAACTACTGTGGAAAACAGTATGTGGTTCCTCAAATAATTAATAATAGAAATACCATAGAATGCAACAATTCCACTACTGGGTATTTACCCAAAGAAAATGAAAACACTAATTTGAAAAGGTACATGCATTCCTATGTTTATTGCAACATTATTTATAATATCTAAGATATGGAAGCAGCCCAAGCGTCCATCAATACATGAATGGATAAGGAAGATGTAACACACACACACACACACACACACACACACACACACACACACTGAAATATTATGCAGCCATAAAACAGGATGAGATCCGGCTATTTGTGACAACGTTGATGGACCTAGAGAGTGCTATGCTAAGTGAAATAAGCCAAATTGAGAAAGACAAATACCATAGGATCTTACTCATACGTGGCAAAAAAAAAAAAAAAAAACAAATGAGTAAACAAAAAGCAGAATCAGATTTAAAAATACAAAGAACAAACTGATAGTGGCCAGAGGAGAGGGGTTTGGGGATGGGCCAAATGAGTGAAGGGGAGCAGGAGATACTGGCTTCCAGTTATGAAATGAATAATTCAGGGGACAGCATAAAGAATATAGTCAATGAGGGGGGCGCCTGGGTGGCTCAGTCGGTTAAGCGTCCGACTTCAGCCAGGTCACGATCTCGCGGTCTGCGAGTTCGAACCCCGCGTCGGGCTCTGTGCTGACGGCTCAGAGCCTGGAGCCTGTTTCCGATTCTGTGTCTCCCTCTCTCTCTGCCCCTCCCCCGTTCATGCTCTGTCTCTCTCTGTCCCAAAAATAAATAAACGTTCAAAAAAAAAATTTAAAAAAAAAATAAAAAAAAAGAATATAGTCAATGATATTGTAACACCTTATATACTGACAGTTGGTAGCTACACTCTTAATGAACCTAGCACCATGTATAAACTTGTGGAATCACCAGGTTGTACACCTGAAACTAATGTAACATTGTGTCAACTATACTCAAATTAAAATGAAATGGTCTGGAGGGTTAGTTTTGCTTTGGGAATCAGTATCCATATTATACATTATTTCCAATGCATTTAACTTTATTATTTTAAGTTTAACTAGCTAAAGGTTGCTATTTTAATATATTTTAAAATATATTTTAATATATTTTAATATCTTCCAAATATTTTCAAAACCTCTTCCTCTTATCTAAGACTGAACTTAATTCATTTTTGAGTTTCCCAATCAATTGGGACCCATGTAGAAACTACACAGTCCTTCTTCTTTCCCAAACCTCTGCATTGTATATAACACCGCTTACATCTAGTTACTAATGAAGGGTCCACCAGAAGCCGACATTATGACTTAGGTCTCTAGAATGATCGTCTTCAGAAGCTTTTGTCAGAAGTTCTTTTTCAAATATGTTTACTGATGCCTCAAGTTCTAAAATTTAAATCCACTCATTTACTCCATGTTAAAAAGACAATATGTAATGACTAGTATTTTAAGCTTAAAAGTAGGAAAAACGAGTTTAACAGTTATTATTCAAACTTGTGTTTAATTGAGGAGAGGCTGGTTAGAAAAGAATGGACGGAGCGATTATTTCAAAGTAGGAAAAACGAGTTTAATAGTTATCATTCAAACTTGTGTTTAATTGAGGAGAGGCCTGGTTAGAAAAGAATGGACGAAGAGATTATTTCAAGGGAAATCAAAAACAGGAGGCCAAGATTTAGGGTAACCGCCTCCACTTTAATTCATCAAATGGCAGAAACACATACCATCAACAACTGCACTGTTTGGGGAACATTAAAAATATATGACTAGATCATTAAGCAAAATATATAGCAGAGCTCTAAGATGATAAGATGATTAAGAAGTCAACCTGCTGAGAAAAGCAAGTTTTTCAATAGACCGAACAAACCTGATGGCTGCTTATTGTATTTGCGGTCTTTTAAAAAAATATATTCTTTTCATCTTTATGTGGTGACAGCCATAATTTAATAAAAAGAGGAAAAAATACACAAGTCTTTCAAATAAATGTCAAGCCGTATTTAAAGATGTTATTTAATCGGTTGCCAGGGTATTAAAAAGTTCATTTTCTTGCCACCTAAAGTGTTCTGGCAGAAATTAAAAATTTAACAGCTTTTCTCCAATAATTTCTTGACAGAATATAACATTGTACAAATAATCAAATCCTGCCAAATATCTTTAAGGAAACAGCAAGGGTATTTAGATAACGTTTCTATTTATACAATTATTCTAATACAAAATGATTTTTAGTAGTAGTCAGGGACTTAATTGAGCAACGAGCAGAAAAACCATTGCAGAACCACTTTCCAGTAGAACTGCACTTCTTTTATTCTGAAATATTACTCCCTACTTTATTTCTAATTAATTTATTAGATGTAGTTTCTGCCCCACATGCATGTTTATACTCTTCATTATCTCGGTGTCATATATTATTTTGTCCATAGTGTCACTTAGTAATTCATCACAGTTTGCACTAATGAGGAAAGGTGGTCATTAAGAGCAGCTAAGTGCTGTTCCCTTGATATACACAGCGGCCTCGCTCATCAGAGCCCAACTGCTCTGGTTCTGTGTGTTCCAGCCACCCTCCTCTGTTATCTTAATTTCCAGATTGAGTGATGTGTTCCTGCCAGCACATCAACGATAAACCTGAACATGTCAAATGTTTAAAATTTGATAATCCAAACAATATAGACCAAGGACTGGACTATTTTAACAAAGCAGATTAGCAGGGTTTCCGTAACAAGGTAAAATCCTGACTAATTGGCGGGACGGTTCTGATGCTGACTCTCATGAATTCTTCCTCAGTGCACCTCCAACCCCACCTCCACCACCGCCCACATTACCTCCTCCATGCACTTACACTTTTGATTGCAGAGAAAGTAAATATTTAATGTGCTTTTAAGTTATATATTTGTTTAAGGCAGATATGGAATCAACTTCCTCCCCACCTGTTCCTCCCTCCCCCCTCTCTCCCTCCTCCCCCCTCTCACAGGCGTGCAAGTGCGCGCGCGCGCGCGCGCGCACACAAACACACACACACACACACACACACACACACACACACACACACACACCACTCTAGGTCTTAAGTAGGGTTGCCTTATAAGCATCCAGAAGTAAGTAGCTGGTCTGGGAAGTCTCTTTTCACATGCCCTCCACCTTGTCCGAAGTGTCTTGTCCTGTGTCTAACGTTGCAGCGCCCCCACCAGGCATGCCTTCCTAGCTGCACTTTAGAATCAGCACTGTTACCTCCCACTCCACTAAAACTTCCTGTTTCTGTCCCTGAATTTCTCAGGATTTTGCTTGGCTTTCACCCTACATGTAAGTTCATACACTGGGGTGGAGAATCTATGATTGATCCTGAGAATATATAAAAAATTCTTCTCGTATTCTCTTTTTCACAAAATGCTCCAAAATTTGTTCTAAAACACTGATTAATAAGGCATTTCATCAAGCTATTTTAATCTCTTTCTCTATGGAATTCTGTTACTTATCGCAATTAATCAGAGGCTGCCTTGGGAGGTCTTTTTTTATGTTCCTATTTTTTTAATTGCATGCATTAAGTGTTATAATTCCATGTCTTTGCACTTTATATGCTCAGAAGAAAAGTAAACTTCTTGCAGGAACAACTAGTTGCAATACTGTTGCATCCTTGATTCAGTGTAGCATGATACTTTGGTGCCCAGCAGAATGCAAAGAGCACTGGAGCAGGGGAAGGCCTGAAGTCTAGCACCAGTTATGTCTCTTTCTGTGCAAACTTGAACAAGCAACTTAACACCTTAAATCTGAGCTGGCCTTTTGACTCTTATTTTAAGTAAAACAATGTGACAGTGTGCCCTTGCCATGTCAAGGCTCTGAGAAGCCTTGAGCACTTCTGCTGATTCTCTCTTGGAATTATGCCCCTGCTATAATAATAAGACTAAGATCCCCTGCCTGAGGATGAGGGGCAATGTGGAACTAAGACAAATATCCAGCGGAGGCCTTCCTAGATTAGCCAGTTTTCAGCCAACTCTCCAGTTGACTGAAGATGCATGAACAAACTCAGCTGAGTTCTGGTGAGTGTGGCTGCTGAGTGTGGTCTCCATCAGCAGAGACACCCAGATGACTCTAGTTTTGTGAAATAATACAAATGGGTTGTTATAAACCATAAACTTTAGTATGATTTGTGATGCAACAATAGTTAACTGATCCAGAAGTAATTTGGTTTTGGTTTTTTTTTGTTGTTGTTTTTTTGTGTTTTTTTTTCAGTAGGATAATTCTTGGCTGTGTGAGACACTGTCACTGTTTCTCCCTCCTGGCTAACTGTGCCAGTTTATCCTGCATGTATTCAACCGCCACTTCTATGTTCATGTCACTTTTAGTATCATCTTCCACCCTAATGTCTTACCTAATCTCTAGCCTCATATAATGGAGGTGCACTCAGATCATGACCAAGGTCCAATAACAGGACTTAAGGCAAAACTGTATACTATGAAAACCATACTTGAAGCTTTATTATTTTGCCTATAAATGAAAGAATTCATGGCCTTATATATGAAACTCTATACGTTAACATGCATGTATAAATATATATTTATAGTGATATGCACATTATCAGGAATACATGTACCAAGTGTAGTTTTGTATATCTCCTCAAATTTAATACGTTCAAATGGAACTCATTATTTCTCCATAAAACCCAGCTCTATCCCCACAGCCTCATTTTCTCATGTTTCACAATCATTTTCTAATCTTCAGTTCACCTCTTCTATTTACTTAGATATCTTTATTCTCCATTTTACTATCACCAGTTTAGTCTAACTCTTATCACTTCACACCTATATTATTGCATCTTTCATCAGGCAGGAAGATAAAAGAACAGATCATCGAATCAGATCTCACATTAAGTTGGAGAAAGAGGTAGCACTTTGAATGACACAATCAGGGAGCTATACCCCATTCTTTTCCCCTAAACATCAAAGAGTTGGAATAGTGATTGAAACTAGGAAAAAAAAAACTTGATCAAGAATGTATTTGAAAAGCAGTGCACTTAGTGACAATGCACCTACTGTACAATATAGAATTAATGACTTTTGGCAAGAAAAAAATCAATAGAGGTAGGAATAATGATAGAGGTATACTTAAAGAAAAGTCGACAGACTCATTTGGCTAAGATAGATTTGTGTGGCAAGGCATTTGGAACATAAATTTTGAAAGATATGATATGACCGGATTTTCAAAGGTTTTGATTTTCAAAGGCTTAAGATGTTGGACACAGTTACAATAGATGCTGTTAATTAAACAATTTTCTGGTAAAATAATTTGACGATATTGAATATAGCCCCAGGATATAAAGAAAGACTTAATGTAAGGAAAGACTTAATGTTTCCTAGGCCAGATGTTATTAAAATTGAAGCTGAAGTTATGATTCTTAGTAAGGCTGATACTTTCCTAACATTTTCTCTTACACATGTGGTCACTGAACCAAGTTTCACTGCAGTCTCAATTTATACCCTTAAGTTTTTTGACTAATAACTGGTCTCTCATGATATATGGTGTCTGTTTCTCTAAAACAATGACATCTAATTTCTGTGCATTTTTTTATCTTATTTTATTCCTTCCATTCTAATTCCTTTTAATCAATTCTTAGTTGTCAAGGTGCATAAGCGATGAGATATGTATTTAGATGCTGGCATTTTCCAGCAGGCCTTTGTATTTCAGCTATTTTCCCCTTGTTCAGAATCTACCTCCTAAGAAACAGAAAGAGGAAACAGCTCTAGGGAGGACTCATGTAATCGTAGATACCAAGGACAGCTGAAAGAGTTGATGCTAATATATGATGGAAGACAGAGTTCACATTAAAAAATAGGAGTCCTCAATGGGCTGCTAGGGAAAAAAGGAATTACCTATTAGCAATTCAAAAAGAGCTTCCTATTATACAAATCTTTATATGTAGGTTAATTGCCTGCCAAGATTTCCTTTTAAATCAAAGTTAAAGTATGCAAGATCGATGCCATACAATGAAATGTCATTATTTTTGACTACCTCGAAAGCTGCATAGAGCTTTTGTACTGATTTTATTCCACTTGGGAGCTGTAAGTATTCTTTCTTTCCTTTTATTTATTTATTTATTTATTTATTTGTTTGTTTGTTTGTTTGTTTGTTTGATTTATTTACCTAGTTACACACACACAAACACACACACACAACTTTTAACTGTGAAAAGTTGATAATAGGATGAGAAAAAAATTTCTATAACACTGTCCATGTTTGAAAATGTGAGAATAAGTAATTTTATCTACGTTTTTTCTAATTGAAATGTAATAATTGGCATTGAACAGTTAGAAGCTAAGTAAAAAATGGACCTGGTGGCTCGGGCTCATGGGATTCTTAAAGATGGTGTATTATAAACACATCCATGACAGCTAGTCTCATCTCTCTGTTCCTTTCAGTTCTGCTCTTCTTTGAGAACTGGAATTAAGCCACATTTTCCACCTTTCTTTCCTTGGCCCAATTGTCGCCAGAAAGAAACATTTTTTAGTCTGTTAAGCTATATAGCAAACCTGGATAAGAAAAGTAGGCATGGCAGTTTCCATGTCCCTTTCAAAACCCATGTACTCACATAGCTCATGTCACATTTAGCTTCTACACGAGTAATTTCCTCTTCCTTCAGGTGTTAAGTTTCATTAAATGAACTGCTGGTATAGAAGATGGGACAGGTCAGTTAACTGCCCCTTTAACTGTGAGTAGCTTCGTGTTTGTTTGCTTGTTTGTTTGGTTTTGTTTTGTTGTTGTGTGTGTGAGATTTACAATGTAAATGTGATTTTTTTCTAAAAAAGATTAGACAATACACCAAAGTAACAGTTTGTGCCATATGCCTTATATATTTATTTAGTTGTTTATTTGGGGAATTGTTGGTTTAATTTAGAGATAATTTCAATTTTTTTCATAGCAGATGGACTGGATATATCACATATGCAGTGCATCAAAACATCTTATTCACTTATAAACAAGCTATTGAGAGCAGTCAACTGATGCCAAAAAGAAAATGCTGGTGGGTTAACTGACAATTTAATAATATCTCAGAGCTGTAGAAAATAGCTAATCCTTTCATTACTTTGTTTTTTGAAGTTAAGACTCTTTCTACTATTTCTATACCTGATACTGAGTTTGAATGTGTTATTCTTCAAATAGTTTTATCACACTGTATCCTCTAAGTTTAACATTCTATTTTTGAATTCTACATATGCATAGAAAGCACAATGATCAAAATTATTTTCTTAGATTTATGTCTTAAAATGCATAGAAAAAATAAATATAAGACATATATCCAACTGAACACACTAGAGATGAAAACACTATATAAATAGCCATTCATCTGTTAGATGTTTATATCAGGGAGTAAAGGCCAGTTACATAATAATTGGAAAAAATTAAGAAGTTATGATAAAGAGAGCATATAAATCAGAGAAAATTCAATTAGGCCCAGAACAGATTTTTAAATTATTATATTACGAGCTATATGAGAGTTTATCACTAAACAATAAAGCTGAGTTTAATTTTGAATACTTCCTTCTCAGGATTACTTGCCTAATCCCTTTTAGCAAGTCAAATATGACATTACGCCCTAAATGTTGCTTTAAGATCTATTTATGTTTAGGTTATGAAAATTATATATACACACACATTGTTTTCAAGTATTTATGGACATATTCATGATTACATAGAAGTATACATTATGAATCTGTTAAGAAAAATATGGTCTCAGGGGCGCCTGGGTGGCTCAGGTGGTTAAGCATTCGATTCTTGAATTCCACTTATGTCATGATATTATGGTTGGTTCCTGAGATTGAGCCCTGTGTAGGGGCTCTGCATTGACAGTGTGGAGCCTGCTTGAGATTCTCTCTCTCCCCATCTCTCTGTCCCCGCCCCCTGCTCATGCTGGCTCTCTCTCTTTCAAAATAAATAAATAGACTTAAAAGATAATTAAAAAAAATAAGATGGTCTCATAATACCTATTTTAAGAAGAGAAGGCATGAGGTGCAGTCAGTCATTCCTTGGAAAACTTTGTCCAATAGAGGAAAGTTCAGTAACTTCTCTTGCTTTCTTCTTGTATCAAATTTCATTGGCAGACTAGTTTCAATTTGATGATACTGTGACAATGACAATAATGTTGCCCTAAAATTAAGGTCAGCTACTCTGAAATGAGGAGTGCCCAAGAATGCTTGGTTGTCTATAGTCATATGTTCAGAAAGATCCATCCCAAATATGGGTGAGAATAATTTTCATTCATAAGAACTTTGTATTTCTTAAATTTTGACACTTGAAGTTAAGTTTGAATTAAAAAGCAAAAAACAGAGAAGAAACCCAATATGTATTTATCAAATATTAGATGGTTTTAGTTACCTTTAAGTTTTCTGTATGTATGTAAGTCCTAAATCCTATAGCTTCTTTTGTGCAAGTGTCACAAATATTTGGAAATTCCTTTTTTTAGGGCTGCAAATTCAGGAAGTTTATGACCATGGCACCGGAGCTGAAGAGCATAGGGACTGGTATGTTGGTCAAGATAAAGTCCTGCTGAACAGGATTTTTTTTTTTTATAAGTCAGTATCATCATTGTAATGTTGCATGGCTGCAGAGAATATCTCTGTGCCTCCGTGGGTTATCTTTCCACAAGACCAGCTAATCCTAAAGGCGACATAAAGTTTGCTGGATAAAAATGTGAAACCTGAAACTCTCATTCAATAATCAGTCGTGAATTTGAAACTACTTATGAAACCTCCCCGGGCTAGAGCTGGACTGTGAAAAGAAACACTCTCACTGGGTCCTTTTGAATGAGTTGCTAGCTGGTAAAATATAGAAAAAAGTAAAAATGACTTAACTGACAGATGCAAGAACAAATGGACAAATAAGCAAACAAAAACAGATATGCAAATTTTCTAGTGAAGAAATAGAATACTTCAAGGAGATAGCTTCCAGAAATATAGATCTTCAAGGGATAAAAGCTATAATAAGGAGTCAGCTTGCATGTTGCAGATTTAGAAACAATTAAAATGCTCTTTACAAATTAAACATTTTAATGATTCCTTTTTGTAAAATAATTGAACAGGGCAAGATATTGAATCCAATGTGCCAATGTGAATTTCTTGTTTCTGACCATTTCAGGAAAATAGTTGAAGATTCCCCATATCAAATGCCTGGGTGCTATGGGATCACAGTATTTTTTTACCCACTATTATTACCTGAGATTGTTTTTCACATGAGCTATTTGAGGATGTTTTAATTAGAAACAAACACAGCACATCAGAATGTGTGATTTACTTAAAAATATATGGGAAAAGAGCCTGCTGTGAACAGCAGTTTATACAGAATTCCAGAGATTCTGTCCACCTACTGATTCATTTACCCAAATACATACATACATATACATATATATGTATATATATTTTATATTATATATTATTATATATAATATATGTATTATATTTATATATTTTATATTTTTACGTATAATGTATTTATATACAATAATATATATTATATTTATATATTTATGTATAATATATATCATATATAATATATTTTTATATATCTTATATATGTGTCTATATATATTATTTTCATATAAACTTACCATGTAATGGAGAATTAAAAAGACAGCAGGGAAGAAAAAATAAGTATTACTGCTATGCTGGTAGTATTGAAGTTGGTCCATTTATGAACAGAAGAAGACATAACAGATACGAGAGCAAAAATCCCACTCGTTGGAAATTATGGAAGACTTACTATCGACCAATAGGGTAAGGTCAAGAGTGAGCTCCCAATAAGATCTATGTTCTTTGTCAATTACTGAGCTGGATGTGAGGCAGCAAACCATGGTTCAGAGATGCTCTTCGTGGTCCTGTTACAGCTGACAGGGTGGGCAAGTGGAGGCCTAGCGTGGACAAAGCACCAATGCACAGAGGCTGCCTGGGTCAGGGGATGGGGAGCTCCGCTTCCAAATAAACTGCCTGTGCTAAGGTGAATAGATTAGAGTCATGTCACAGAGAATTTTGAAGCTGGATAAAGGACTTTGGGCTTCATTATCCAGTGTGATGGAGTACACACATTTTACATAGTATGAAAGGTTATGTCTTGGGGTGTAAAAAGATAATACTGGAACTATTTTTTTTTTTTTGGTATCAGTAGACCAGAAAATAGCAATGGAAACAGTAGTAGCAGTAACTTATTAATACGAGATTGAGTTCTTCATCAATGACATTTTAATTTTTTAATGTTTATTTATTTATTTTGAAAGAGAGAGGGTGAAAGCACAAGTGAGGGAGGGGCAGAGAGAGGAAAGAGAGAATCCCAGGCAGGCTCTGCAGGGTCATCACAGAGCCTGATGCAGGGCTCAAACTCACATGCGGGGCTCAAACTCACAAACGGGGGGATCATGATCTGAACCCATATCTTGATGAACTGTGCCACCTAGGCGCCCCCATCAGTATTATTGAGTAAAAACAATTCCTATACAAAAATCAAAAGAAGATTGTGTTCAAAGTGCTATTTAAAATACAACTTTACCTGCATGTATATATGTGTATATACATATATTGCCTTTAAATAATATATATCATTCAAATATTTATTATAGTAAAATGCCATCGTGGTTAGCAAGATATTTTTGAAATGACTTATTTCATATTGATCTCATTTAAAAAAATAATATTTATTTTTTTGAGAGAGAGGCAGCGCACAAGCGAGGGAGGGCAGAGAGAGAGACACAGAATCCAAAGCAGGCTCCAGGCTCCGAGCAGTCAGCACACAGACCCATGCGGGGCTTGAACTTACAAACCGCAAGATCATGACCTGAGCCGAAGTTGGACACCTAACTGACTGAGCCACCCAGGCTACCCTTATTAAAAAATAATAATAATGTTTATTTCTTTTTGAGAGATTGAGAGAGAGAGAGAGAGAGAGAGAGAGAGAGAGAAAGAGAAGACGAGCATGCTGGGGTATAAGCGGGGGATGGGCAGAGAAAGCAGGAGACACAGAATCGGAAGCAGGCTCCAGGCTCTGAGCTGAGAGCAGAGAGACTGATGTGGGTTCAAACTCACCATCTGTGTGATCATAACCTGATGGTGGACTTACTATCGACCTGAGCTGAAGTTGGATGATTAACCGACTGAGCCACCCAGGTGCCCCTGATGTCATTTTTTATGTCATTCGTTTTTTATTCTCTATTGTCTATTTTTGTATATTTTACTATGCCCACCAGCACAATGATGCATATAGGTATTTTATAAATGAAAAACAGAAGTGCAATGAGAAGTTGGAAAGCCATTAAAACTTTTAGAGTAAAAGGACCAAATATTCAAACCTTTGCTTTAGCCACATTATTCTGGTTGCCTTGTATAGGATAAATTAGGAGTAGGATAATGGCTTTGGAAGATGATATCAAAGCAGAGTCGATGTGACCTTACAGTTCTTTGCAAGTTGATGCTGTTTTGCCTAATATTTGTCTATCCAGTGATTCCCATAGTGCCATATACCTATGCTATGTGGTATGTATAGGCATATAGGCATGGCTGATACATCCTTGTTAAATTGAATGAAACATTCACAACTAATTTCTTGGTTAATCTTAAAAAAAAAACCACTGTTCACAGCATCTTTTGACTGATCCTTCATACTGAAATTAACACCTTCCATATCTTTTCCAGAACATTTGGCATTTCTGCTACAGTCCATGTACTGTTCTGCCTTATGCTATAACTATCCATGCAACACACAAATAAGTTTTAGATACACTTAGAATGTAAAGTCTTTAAGAGGGGAATACACAGTATTTATCTAACTACTTAAATGAGACTTTATGTGTTTGTATGATTAAACAGGGATAGAGATATCTATAGGGATAGATCCGGGGACTCTCTCCAGTCCATCGGTAGCTCCCTCTCCCTCCCAATCCCCTAATCAGCTTCTCCAAGGGGAATGAGGGAGAGGGGCAAGTGGAGAGGAATATGTGTCTGCCAGAATATCTTCACTCACAAGACAACTCTGTGAAAGAAAATAGAGTATCTCCTAAGATTGTGTGTTTGAAAGAATCTAAAAAATGGACCATTAATAAATTAGAATATAGGCTACTTCTGGAAAAATCACTCTCGTCAGGTGAATAAATGGCTCTGTAGTAAACTCCAAAAGGGAGGTACTATTTAAGCCCACTTTAGACAGCTAAATGAGATCCACATGCACAGATAAAACGGGGGGAAAGGAACCTAAGTCCAAGCTTGGAATTTGTTATCTGCTTTATGTTATGTGTATATGTGGAGAGAAACTCTATCATCTGGAGAGCTGATATTCCCCTACATTTGGACTAATCCTAATATACTAATTACAATTGAAGTATCTGATATAGAGGAACAATAAATAGCAAAAACTATATTCATAATGGCAAATATTCTGTACCACAGTTAGAATAAAAGATTAGAGTATCGATACTTTTTTAAAGACACATTTGGGGGTGCCTGGGTGGCTCAGTTGGTTAAGTCTCCAACTTCGGCTCATGTCATGATCTTACAGTTCATAGGTTTGAGCCCCGCGTCAGGCTCTGTGCTAACAGATCAGAGCCTGGAGCCTGCTTTGAATTCTGTGTCCCCTGTTCCCTCTCCCCCTCCTCTGCTCATGCTCTGTCTCCTCCCTCTGATTAATAAACATAAATAAATAAATAAATAAATAAATAAATAAATAAATAAATAATTAAAAAGACACTTTTGTTGATGTCGGCCTAATTTAAAGAGAAAAAGAACAAGAAACTTCTAAAAGTACAACAATGAAAGAACTGGCAGGTTTTCATTAAATGATTAAATAAAAATGAATAGTTATATGTTTGCCATGATTTCTAATGCATTAAAATTTGAATGGGAGCAAGTTTTATTAGAGCATAACTTTTGACATGTGTATTATATAAATGTTTTCAATATTCAAAAACAATATTCAATAAAAAGGAATGAAAAGCTAACCTTGAACTGAAATATCAACTCTGTATCAAGCAAGTAATATAATCCCAGAGAAAAAGAATTTATGCGACTCTGATTATAGGGTCCTGACTGGACTTCAGCAGCATAGATTCTAAGGACAAAAAGAGCTACAAAGAAATCTGAAATGCACTTAGTATGTTTTTTGTTAGTAGTAGATATTTTGTAAGTATGTTGTAGTGTAGAACTAATAAACGCATATATTGATACGGTTCGGGGCCAGCATTCCCACTATGGAAAATGGAGCTGCAAATACGGAACTGAGGTTGGGGAATACAGAAAATAAGTAAGACAACATAGAAATGCATAATTTGATTTCCAGTAGTGATTGTATCTAATGTAAAAACAAAACAGAGTCATATGATAATAAGTGAGGCAATATTACCACCAGGAATGGTCATCTTGAAAAACAGTAGTGCACGATACTAGTGGAAGCTGGATTTAGAGCAATAGGTGTGGTCCAGGTTAGAAAGAATCCTGAGGCCAAATGAGGCATTTGAATTTCTGTCTGAATGAAACAAGTGTTCCATTGGACAGCTTTAAGTAGTGGAGTGATGTGATTCTATTTAGGTTTTATAAAATTGATTTGTTTTTGTGTGAGAAATGGATTGTAAGGGTAGAACCATGGATCAGAATGATAATAGTGGAGATGGAGAGAGGTCCATTAATTTAGGATATATTTTGGAAATAGAGTCAAATGATTGGATGAGAGAGAAGAAGAGGTATAAATGATAAATTCCATACTTTTATTATAAGCTTCTGGGTGAATGGAAGTGCTGAACACTGGCATGGCAGAGATAGAGGGAGGGCCAGGTCGCAAGGGAGAGGCAGAAGAATTAAACATTTTACTGTGGCCACATAGTGTTTGTAATGCCTACTTTATATTCAATTGGAAATATCTCAAAAATAGTTGGATATAGGATTATGGAGAGCTTAAATAGAAAAAGGAAGGCAGGAAGGCAGGAAGGCAGGAAGGCAGGAAGGCAGGAAGGCAGGAAGGCAGGAAGGCAGGAAGGAAGGAAGGAAGGAAGTCCAGAGTTAGAGATACAAAACTGGGAATTACACACACACACACACACACACACACACACACACACACACACACAGTGATATTTATAAGCAGGCAACTATAAGAGATCTTTTAGAGAAAGGTTGTAAACAAGAGGAAATAAGCACCAAGCCCATGGTTACTCCAACATTTAGATCCAGGAAGAGAAGGAACATAAAAAGGAGACTGAGTGAGAGTAGTGGACAAGGTAAGACAACCAGGTGTGTATGGTGTAGTGGAAGCCATGTTTCTTTTTTTTTAATGTTTACTTATTTTTGAGAGAGAGACACAGTGCAAGTGGAGAGAGGCACAGAGAGGGAGACACAGAATATGAAGCAGGCTCCAGGCTCTGAGCTGTCAGCACAGAGCCCAATGCAGGGCTTGAACCCATGAGATGTGAGATCATGACCTGAGCTGAACTCGGATGCTTAACTGTCTGAGCCACCCAAATGCCCTCATGTTTCTTTTTTTTTAAGTTTATTTTTGTTTATTTTGAGAAAGATACAGAGATCAAGCTGGTGAGAGGCAGAGAGAGAAGGAGACAGAATCCCAAGCAGGCTCCATGCTGTCAGCACAGAGCCTGATGCAGGGCTCGAACTCATGAACCACGAGGTCATGACCTGAGCTGAAGTCAAGAGTTGCACACGTAACTGACTGAGCCACCCAGGTGCCCTGAGATGCAAATGTTTTAAAAAGAAATGGACAATTGTCAAATGATGCTAAAATGTCATGGTAAGATGAGAGGTAAGTATCGTATTTTACAATATGTAGACAGCTGATGTTCTGAGTAGAATTGGTTTCAATGCCCTGCTTAGTGTGGGTGGCTATCAAATATGATGAGGAGAGACTGTAGTGAGGATGGGACAGGGGAAGCATAAATAGCTCTTAAGAAATTTTGCTGAAAAGGGGACCACGAAAGAGACATTATTCTAAGGAGAGACATTTTCCCCTCCCTTTTAAAGAAAGGATCCTAGAGCATGGCATGAATGATCCTTTTGAAAGAGAGATATTAATGATGTTGAAAAGAAAAATGACTGAATAAAACATATTCCCATTCAGGTGAGAGATGATCAATTCAGAGCAAAAGTAACTTTTAATGCAAATAGTTGTACGGTACAAATAGTTGTTTTCTGTTGCACCAGGAAAGAAGGAAGATAGAAAGCATGGATAAAATACAGATACAGCTGAGATCTAGATGAATACACTTTGGCAGATTTGGCAAAGACAAGATGAAAATGATTACTACTGATTACTTTCCAGAGTAAAGTAGGAGAGTGTATATATCATCACATACATGCCTCAGGCTGGGGCAATGATGAAGGGAGGTTTTGGAAGCCTGAGGAGATAGGGAATGTGGGAAATGTGACCAGGACAAAATGCAGCAGGACTGGCAGTCAGTTTCAGTATATATCTGCCCTCTTCACAAAGCAATACTTTTAGTTTTGGTACTTTCAGGGAATGGATGATAGTATCATATCTGGACAGCTGTGTTCTGAAGACCTGGAAGGACACATTCAAAGATGGAAAAGGAGGAAGACATTTTTAAGGATACCCCAAAGCACCATTTTAATGAGATGGCATAGTTCTCATTAAATTATTAAAAATAACAGCAACAGACCATAGCAAAGGTCTTACATTCATATCCAATCAAATTATAAAGTGAGGAGCAACATGTTTTTTGACCATATACTAATGTTTTCAGTCAGCAACTTTCCAGAATGTCCCACTCCCCCATTCTTACCCCAGTATAACAGCCCATTGTCATAGTTTCTCCTGGCAATGCACAGAGCTGAAATGTTCATTATAATTTGCAATGATACATACCTATAGAAACCATATATGATATCCTTCTAAATTAATCTGAGGTATGAACTTTTGATGAGTGGGGTTCATTGCTGATGTTATCCGTAGGTGCATAAGAGGGACAGAGAGATATGTCATTACGGCCACAAGACGTAACTGAGAATCAGTTAGTGAGAGTTACCGTAATTGTTTTCTATACTTAACTATCATGTTTGCAAACTGATGTTTCCGTTTGGGTTTAAACAAAGTTATGATAAACGGAGAGGGAAATCACCAATAAAATGAACCTGCGGCTTCCAAAACGCAAACCAACATGCATAATTTTCCGCTTAATCTTTACCCAAATTGGCTCCTTAGTTAGTGTGTCCCCACATGAAGATGTGTCTGTCACCTCCTATTTTAAGGCTGAATCACTACAAAGCAATCATGCACAACTGCACCAGTAGCCCAGATAGCTTTCATTCAGCATTCCCCCTGAAAGGGGGAAAATGAAGTAAAGCACCCCCCGCAAAGTGGTCCATTTATTGCTTATCACCCAAAGAATTCTCAGATTCTCTGAGAAAGTGTCAAAGAAGCAATCCCAGAATGAGCATCCAAAAACGTGGCACAGGCCTACCAACTATCGAAACAGGTAACTTTTATCTTCCCCTCAAGGCTTTGCCATATCAGTTGGACAAACAGATCTCAGCCAAAGAAACCATTTTGTGTTTTACTAGAAGAATAAAGCTTGCAGAGCAAGTTACTTTCAGTAGGAAATAATTACAGTTTTGGGGAGAATGCTGTAAGCCGCATAATTATAAGGTCAGATGAATCGGTTACTGCCTTAAACCTCTCTTAACAGCACTTCAAGAGAAAGACATTAAAGTAGGAAGGATAGGAATGATATGCAGGAAATTATTTGAATGGATTTTAACTTCAGGGAGAAAATTATTCCAAAAGTGGGTGGCATTGTTTTACAACAGGCAATGTATTAGTGGCCTGTCTGGTTATCAAAAGGAGAAATGTATTTCTACAGCATGACCAAAGAAAAGATCTCATATGAAACTTCAAACACTATGACCCATTTCATTACCCCGTCAATATTTTCATGTGGTTGTTCCCCAAGTCAATAATAGGACTTTGGTTTTTTCTCAGAGACAGTATATCATCCAATAGAATAATGCAAAGCCTAAGCAAATATTTAAACCTATTTTTTAAAGTTACAACTGGAAGAAACATTACGGATCAAACTTCTCATTTTACAAACAAAACAATACAGACTGAAAAATTAAGTGACTTGCTCAAGGTCACAAATTATGAACAGCTGTCAACATCAGGCCTAACCTAGTCAAATGTGAAAAAGTCTCGTCTTTTCCCTTTGAAACATAATCCTCTCCACTCTTCCTAGTAGACTGTTTCTCTTCCCTACCCTTTCCGTGTCTACCTGTGACAAATTACTCAAGACCTTTCTTCTCTGTCCAGAAGTCACTGCCCCATTTGGCCTGTCTTCCATCCTTGCCTCATAAATCATTGGTTACAGGTAGAATTAATATGCCTTTCCGATGTCATTGTACCTCTCTGGTACAGTATATTGGAAACTCAGAGATGCTGATGTAGAAAAACATAGCTTTCCACTTTGAAGGATGTGGGAATTTTGGCAATCCCCTTTTGAGGAGATGATCACTCCCTAACAACTCAAAAGAATTGTGGCAATTTTTAGCACAATCTTAAGTGCTGTGTTGGTTATTCTTAATAGATGAGAAAATAGCCAATCTTCAGTGGATTAAAAGAAGAGGCTCTAAAATAGTCTGTGTGATTTGAATTTATGTTCCACGTTTTATTAGTAGTCATTTTGAGCAACTACTTCTTCATAAGGACAGTTTGAGGATTGCATTAAAATATTTAATGTAAAGCACTTACAATAAAAATACACACACAGGAAAAGCTACATTTTAGGTTGTCAATACTGTATCTACTGGGAATTACTCAACTCCTCAATTTGTTGTCATCCTGTTGAAATCTAGCTTCTTCTGTGTCATTCACTGAACTGCTCTTGAAAGGTCACTAATGATCAACTAAATGACAAATTCAGTGGCCCATTTTTAGTACCTGTTCTATATCAACACAACACTTGACACTGTTTATTTCTGTGTGTGTCCTCAAATTCTATCGTCTTTTGACTTCTGTGAACCCCCACTCTTCCCAGCACTTTATATATTAGACCATTGGTTTCTGCCCTCTCTCCCTTTTTTTCCCTGATGATGTTATTTACTTCAAAGCTCACAACCATCCCAGTATGCCAGGGACTCTGATGTACATTTCTACTATTTATCTAATTCCAGAGATAGATACAGACCTAATTTCAAGCTGCCTGCTGTATATTTTTATTTTAATGCATGAGATCAGAAAACAGAACTCAGGAAAGTTTCCTGGAACTAACTTCCCTGAATTTCCTATCTTCAGAAATTCTATCTCCATCTATGCCACTGAAATTCCCAAAGGTTCCTCTCATTCTTCTTTCCAGCATGACTCGAATGACAAATCATCCCTGTTTGCTTGGGACAGTTCCAACTCATACCTGCCATTTCATCTTCACTATTAATAGAAACCTCTTTTACTCTCAAAAATGTTATGATGTGGATAACAAATTATATGATTATCGTAATCATGTTAGGCATCCAGTCTATCTCACAGTTGTCATCAGTCTTGGTATTTCTTTCCAACCTCTATAGTGTAGGGTTTTTTTTTTCTTTCGGGAAAATATTAACAGCCTTTCTAAGGGTCATTGCTACCAATATATTTCTGGTTACTATAGTCTCCATAAGGCCACTAAAATGATCTTCCTAAAAACAAGTCTAATATTGTTATTCACCTTCATAAAGATTTTCATTCTTTCTCAGTTTCTTACAAGACAGAGTCCTGCACTCTTCTATTTTCCATTTGTTCATCCCCCTTCCCTGCTTTTAGATTAAAGTAGGGTGACGATCTTACATTAGAGAATATAAGTTAAATAAAGAGTAGACGTAAAGTATTGGTTTCCTACAATAATACTGATGGAATAAATGCTAGTGGACTACAGCATTTCTTGATAGTACATATTACACATTTCATTAAGGCAACTGTAAAATTCAAATGTGATATGTGGGCATGTTTAGATCACCATAGAAGGTACATGACTATTGTTTTAGTTGCTGATATTTATTTCTCTCTCTCATGCCTAATTAATTCACTATAGTTTACTATTAAGAAATGTTTTGGTCAAAGCTAGAAATATTGAAGAGTTTCTCTGCTACCCAAAGGGGGAGAAACTATATTCTCTAAAAAATAAATTTTGTGAGAATTCCATTATTAAAATTGTCTTTCTTTGATATAAAACTATATATTTAGGACTTGCAATTTCTCAACTTTTAATAGCAACCGAAATCATTTCTTTGACTATAAAATTTAATACAATCTTTCTGATTTTTGACATTTTACAAATTTATAGACGGTGTACTTAGTTTCCTGATTGTTGAGAAGTTTTACTTAAAACATTCTCTTTTTTTTTCAGCGTTTATTTATTTTTGGGACAGAGAGAGACAGAGCATGAACGGGGGAGGGGCAGAGAGAGAGGGAGACACAGAATCGGAAACAGGCTCCAGGCTCTGAGCCATCAGCCCAGAGCCCGACGCGGGGTTCAAACTCACGGACCGCGAGATCGTGACCTGGCTGAAGTCGGACACTTAACCGACTGCGCCACCCAGGAGCCCCTGAGAAGTTTTACTTAAATTCCAGTTAGTTAACATACAGTATAACGTTAGTTTCATGTGTACAATATAGTCATTCAAAACTTCCAGGGGCGCCTGGGTGGCTCAGTTGGTTAAGAGTCTGACTTCGGCTCAGGTCGTGATCTCGTGGTCCATGAATTCGAGCCCCGCATCGGGCTCTGTGCTGACCGCACAGAGCCTGAAGCCTGTTTCAGATTCTGTGTCTCCCTCTCTCTCTGACCCTCCCTCGTTCATGCTCTGTCTCCCTCTGTCTCAAAAATAAATAAACGTTAAAAAAAATTAAAAAAAAAACCCCAAAACTTCCATACACTTTGTGCTCATCACAGCAAGTACCTCTTTAATCTCCACCCATCTCCCTTCTGCTATCCATCAGTTTGTTCTCTATGGTTAAGAGTCTGTTTCTAAAACTATCTTTGGGTAAGTCAATATGTCATTAAACATATGTCTAAACTTAATCATCATCATCTCTAGAGAGCAATACATGTGCATATTAAGTGCAGTCCTTACACTCTAGCATTTACAATACAGGACTAGGGATGCACATAAGCAGAAGACACCAAGACCAATAAGAATACTAGAAATGCAGAGTCAGTAAAACATATGTGTACATATACATTAATTCCATACTCCAAAATATAAATGTGAATGTTTATCTTTTATTCTTCCCTTTTAAGTACTTATTTATAAATTATATGTAACTTATATACATAAGTTAAGGGATTTTAGGCATTACCGACCAGATGCTTGTGCATGACTTAGGTTGAACCATACAAAATTGCCTTTTTTAAAAAGTTTAGTTGAATATCAACATTTTCCTATGGTTCAATCTAACAGCAAATGAGGACTGGCTATGAGAATTTAATATGCATTACTTGTGCATATACAGTCAATTAATTTATGACAAAGGAGCTGAGAATATACAATGAGGAAAGGACAGTCTCTTCAACAAATGGCACTGGAAAAACTGAATAGTCACATGGTAAAAATGGAACTCGAACACTATCTTATACCACACAAAAAAAACTAACTCAAAATGGGTTAAAGACTTGAACATAAGATCTAAAACCATAAAATTCCTAGAAGAAAAAAATAGGTGGTGAGCTTCATATTGATCTTGGCAATAGCTTTTTGGAAGTAAAGGCAACAAAAGCAAAAATAAACATGTGTGGCTAGATGAGACTAAGAAACTTTTGTATAGCAAAGTAAACATCAAAAAAAAAAAGAAAGAAAACTACTGACTGGGAGAAATATTTGCAAATCATAAATCTGATAAGGAGTTAATACTCAAAATACAAAAAAAACCTCACACAACAACAAACAAACAAACAAAAAACCCAAAATAATCCAATTAAAAAATAGGCAGAGGATCTGAATAGACATTTTTCCAAAGAAAACATATAGATGGTTAACAGGTTCACAAAAAGATTCTCAACATGACTAATCATCAGGGAAATGCAAATCAAAACCACGAGATGATATCTCACACCTGTTAGGGTGATTATTATCCAAAAGACAAGAAACAACAAGTGTTGGCAAGGATGTAGAGAAAAGGAAACCCTCATTCACTGTTGATAGGAATGTAAATTAGCGCAGCCATTGTGGAAAAGAGTTTGGAGGTTCCTCAAAAAAGTAAAAATAGAACTACCATATGATCCAGTAATTCCATCTGTGGGTATTTATCCAAAGGAAACAAAATCACTAATTTGAAAAGATACATGTGCCCCCATGTTCAGTGCAAGTATATTTATAATATCTAAGACATGGAAGCAATCTACGTATTTATCAATGGATAAGTGGGTAAATACGATGGATACACCACATCTCTTTTTTATTCCATTGTATGTGTGTGTATATGTATGTGTGTATGTGTGCATGTGCACATATATGTTTGTGTGCATATATACATATATGTACATATACATATATACACACGTGTACATGTACATATATATACATATATATATATATATTTCAGCCACAAAAAAGAAGGAAATCTTGCCATTTGTGACCACATGGATGGATCCTGAAGGCATTATGCTAAGTGAAAGAAGTCAAAGAAAGAAATCCAATATGATCTCACTTATATGTGGAACCTAAGGAAAAAAAAAAGAAATTAGTTGCAAGTGGCAGAGGGTGGGGCAAAATGTTGAAAAGGGTCAAGAGGTACTAAAATAAATTCCAGTTCTAAAATAAATAAATCATGGGGATGTAATGTACAACATGGTGAATATAGTAATAATACTCTACTGCATATTTGAAAGTTCCTAAGAAGGTAAATCTTAAACATTCTCATCACACACACGAAATATTTGTAACTATGTTTGGTGATGGGTGCTAACTGGACTTACTGTGGTCATCATTATGCAATATATACAAACATCAAATCATGTTGTACACACAAAACTACGATACTGTTATAGGTCAATTACATCTCAATAAAAAATAAAATACTTTTATTCACAGAATAACTTGTGCATACTTTAAATAATAATCCAGGAGAAATCCATTTTAAGGATAAAGAAGCTAATATAATATTTAACTGGGAGTACATAATTGGAGAATATAACAGTATTATTTCTTTATGCTATAATTTTTTAAGTTTTTTAAGTTTATTCATCTATTTTGAGAGACAGAAAGAGCAGGGGAGGAACAGAAAGAGAGGAAGAGAGAGACAATCCCAAGGGCTCGAACTCATGAACTGTGACATCATGACCTGAGCCAACATCAAGAGTCAGACATGTAACCGACTGAAATGCAAGCGTCCCAGGTGCCCTATCTTGATGCTATAATGTTAATATTCATGTTCATTTCATGTATGATACATACATTTTTTGATGTTGAGACAGACTGTAATATAAGGCCATTTAAAATTAATAATTTTGTAATTTAGAATCAGGCTTAAATTTAAGTAAATAATTTGAAACATTCAATTACATTGTTATGTTTTAGGAAGAAAAGTAGAATCATTTCAGAGACAACAAACTGGGAACTCCTTTCATATTCAGTGTTAGTCAATTTTGTGGCATCTCCAGTTGTAAAAGAAAGAAAGGAATGAAAATGTTGGGCTAAAAGAGATCTAAACAGTCAGCAAGTGGTCCAAAGCCCTTTATTTCATAAATGAAGAAACTGAGGTCAAATGACTTAATATAGTTATTTGGACATTGTAGTAATCATTAGGAAGCTGAAGAAAAAGAAAAGATAAAAAGTAACTAACTGATCTATAACCAAAAACATATTTGCTTTGGATCCTGTAGTACATTTAGAACATAATCTGTTGACAGGAAATTGACTGTGTAAGATAAGTGCTGTGTAATGAAGTAGACAGACCCAAGGGACGACTACAAATGACAACACCGTGGCTTTGAAAGGACAATTGGCGGGGTGATGGTATAGAAATATATATAATAATATATAAATATAATATAAATATTATATTAATATATATTATATAAGTATACATGATAATGAATATATATTAATGTATTATTTATATAATATGTATAAATATATATCAATATGGTACATATATATAAATAGATATATACAAGCCAAAGTAATAAAATAATTCTTCAACGTCAATCATAAATTCTCTTAATGACTGGATTTATTTTTTAACTGATTATATTGGTCTTATATGGACATATCACTTTTCATGCATAGCTTAAAGGGCTTAATGTTTTATTTATACTTATGTTTTGAATTTTTTAGAGAAAATAGTGCAGACACATAATTTGAGGAGGTCACATTGAACCTAATACCTTTGGCACCTTTTAGAAAGTAGCATCATCTCACTGAAACCTTTCATGGCGAGACAGTGCATTGACAGATGAGAGTCTGCCATCACTGTAAGTGTCTGTTGCCAATACTGAACTTCCTTTTCAGAGCCCAGGACAGTAGTCTGATTTTTAAAGGGTGGAGTTTAGATGAATGGATAAAGGAGATGCGGCATACATATATACTATGGAATACTACTTGGCGATGAAAAAGAATGAAATCTTCCCATTCGCAACAACATGGATGGAACTGGAGGGCATTATGCTAAGTGAAATAAATCGGTCAGAGAAAGACATATCTCATATGTTTTCACTCATATGTGGAATTTGAGAAACTTAACAGAAGACCCTGGGGGAAGGGAAGGAAAAACATAATAATTACAAACAGAGAGAGAGGCACACCATAAGAGATTCTTAAATACAGTGAACAAACTGAGGATTAATGGCAGGGGGCAGGAGCACAGGGAAAATGGGTGATGGGCATTGAGGAGGGCACTTGTTGGATGAGCACTGGGTGTTGCATATAAGTGATGAATCACGGGACTCTACTTCTGAAGCCAGGAGCACACTATATACACTGTATGTTAGCTAGCTTGACATTATATATATATATATATATATATATATATATATATATATATATGGAGGTTATATATATATATATATGGAGGTTTTATATATATATATGGAGGTTTTATATATATATATATGGACGTTTTATATATATATATATATATATAAATATATATATATGGACATATATATATATATGGAGGGTTACGAGTAAGATCATAGGACTTCTGTAGTAATGTTCTCATTCTCCAAATACTTTTCTTATTTCAAAAAAGAGACTTAATTTTTTGGATAACCCTTTCTGTGTGATTTGTCAGTCCTATGATAATTCTACATTTGTCATCAAGCCATGTCTCTCTGAAGTCTTAACAGCTTCTGTAGCTTACTGCTGTGTAGAACCAGTTATGCAATGTAGTCGCTGCATGTATCTTCAGCAAAGAGTTTTAGAGAAAACAACATTAAATTAAAAGTGACAAGACATAGCTTTAAGGTCAAGCTCAATTATTTACTGTAGGTAAATATGGTGTATGAATATAGATTATATTTAAACTTTTATACTTTAGTTTCCTTATCTGAATATGCAGATGATAATAGTGACACATATCTATGAGTTTATTACATTGACAAAGAAATTACCCATGAAAATAGCCCTTTATACACTTTAATGTGCAAGGTAAACCCTACTGATACTTTGAGAAAACAGAGTTATGGCAAATTAACAGTTTGACAATTAAAATTATTTTGAAAACTGTTTTCATATAACCCACAGTATATGTAGCTATATAAGACTATGGATGGAAAATGAATAAGAATCTGGTCTTTTTAGATGCTAGTTATTATATCTCAGCATATGGCAAGTTTGAACAAATTTTAAACAATTAATAAAAAATAAAAATAAAATCGTGCTGACAGGTCAGAGCCCGGAGCCTGCTTTGGATTCTGTGTCCCCTTCACCCGTCTCTTTGGCCCTCCCTGCTCATGGTCTGTCTCGCTCTCTCAAAAATAAATAAATTTTTAAAAATTAAAAAAATAAAAATAAAATGTTTGGTTTTCAACTCATTATACCAATATACACAGCACCATTCTAAGGTAATGACTAGTTCTAAAACTTTATCTAAAGAAAGAAAATTCCATTGTAGGTCTTATCATGGAATTCATGGATTTATTTACTCAGAGCAAAGAGTTACATGTAAATAAACTTCATTCAAATTTTTTTAGAATGCCAAACGTTCAAAAGAACTGAGTCATTCTAGTTCCAGAAAATCTGGAAAACCTATTAAATCTGTACTTATGTATAATTAGAAAATAATTAAGGCAAAAGAAAATATTGTGGCTAAAGAAACAATGGATATCGGCCACTGCTGTTAAGAAAACGGGAACAAAAGCCAGAGAGGAATGTGAAAAGAGTTTTTAGGTAGGTCAAGAGAAGGATATTCTAAAATCTATAAACCTAACAGAGAGAACACAGGAACAAGGCCTAATGTGGAATATAATGCAAACACTATTTAATTAGTTTAAAGCCACTTGACACGGAAGAGAGATGTGCAGAGAAGCAGAGGAAAATAAAACAAAAATAAGCATATTTTGGTTCTTGGAAACTATTAGTTTGGTATTAAATAGAGGTGAGAACTAAAAAGCAAATCTGGGAATCTTTATAACAGAACATAATTAAAATCTTGGGCATTACTGAAAATTACAATGGAGTAGGTGTACCCTAAAGAAAGTGATTGTTACAATAACCTGCCAAGACTTCCATCACAAATGGCAGACATGGGAGAACTGATGGGAAAGGAATGTATCAATGCAAAGGGGGGTATGCTTAAGTGGAGTCTTACAAACAGGATACCTTTTTAAAAATTTTTTTTAACGTTTATTTATTTTTGAGACAGAGAGAGACAGAGCATGAACAGGGGAGGGTGAGAGAGAGGGAGACACAGAATCTGAAACAGGCTCCAGGCTCTGAGCTGTCAGCACAGAGCCCGACGCGGGGCTCGAACTCACAGACCGTGAGATCATAACCTGAGCCCCTTAACCGACTGAGCCACCCAGGCGCCCCAACAGGATACCTTTTTAACAGGCAATAGATGTGTCTGGAGGCACCTGGGTGGCTCAGTCTTAAGCATCTGACTCTTGATTTTGCTTTATGTCATGATCTCATGGCTGCAGGATCAAGCCCTGAGTCAGGCTCTATCCTGAGCCTGTGAACATGAAGCCTGCTTAAGAATCTCTCTCTCCTTCTCCCTCTGCCCCTCGCCCACTCTCATTCTGTCACTCTCAAAATAAATAAATAAACAAACAAACAAACAAACAAACATACATTTAAAAAGTAGATGTGTCTGACAAAACGTTATATAATCAACAAGCAAGGGAAGGGAAATGCCAAATGTCAGGTTTGAAGGGATGGGTAACTAATTCCAGTTGTACTGGGAAGGTCAATAAAACCTGACCATTGGGATAAAGTGGAGGGACTCTGAAGATGCTGCCATGGTTATGATGCAAACTTAAGTGAATAGAAAAATAAAACAAAACTACGATGAGGTATCACGTCACACCTGTCAGAATGGCTAAAATTAACAACACAGGAATCAGATGTGGGGAAAGGGGAACCCTCTTACACTGTTTGTGGGAATGCAAACTGGTGCAGCCATTGGAAAACAGTATGGAGGTGCCTCAAAAAGTTAAAAATAGAACTACCCTATGACCTAGCAATTGTACTACTAACAACTAGGTATTTACCCAGAGGATACAAAAATGCTGATTTGAAGGGGCACATGCACCCTGATGTTTATAACTGGTATTATCAACAATAGCCAAATTATGGAAAGAGCCCAGATGTCCATTGTCTGTTGGATGGATAAAAAAGTTGTGGTATATATATGCAAGGTAATATTACTCAGTCTTAAAAAGGAATGAAATCTTGCCATTTGCAATGATGTGGATAGAACTAGAGACTATTATCCTAAGTGAAATAAGTCAAAGAAAAATACCTATGATTTCACTCTTATGTGGAATTTAAGAAAAAAAATGAACATGGGGGGGAAGAGAGAGAGTCAAAGCACAAAACAGACTCTTACCTATAGAGAACAAACTATGGGCTTGAATTTGTTGTTGTTATTGTTTAATTAAAATTTTTGGAAGAGAGCTGGCACAAAAGAGAAAATTTCAGGTCAGAAAAGAGTAACGTAGCTTGTATTTAAGGAGGAGCTAAGGATGTGTATATGTCCAGTTAAAATGCCCTCACCATTTGATCTTCCTATTCACATAAAAAACAATGCAGTAAGATGAATTAATTTTGATAGAAAGCACAAATAAACGAAGTAAACTTTAGCAAATTGCTAAAAATCTAGTTGCTATTTACAGGGCTCTTTAAGAATCAGACACATTAACAGGTGCCTGGGTGGTTCAGTCGGGTAAGAGTCTGACTTCAGGTCAGGTCATGATCTCACCGCTCATGAGTGCGAGCCGCACATTGGGCTCTGTGCTGATAGCTCAGAGCCTGGAGTCTGATTCCGATTCTGTGTCTGCCCCGCTCCTGCTCATGCTCTGTCTCTTTCTCTCAAAAATAAATCAAAGTTAATAAAATGTAAGAATAAAACACATTAAATGAAATAATTCACTGTATATACTTTCTATTTTATATCTGTGCTATATGCATGTATTATACATGTATATTTACATATGAATGTCAAAAATATATTCATATATTCTTTGACAAAACATTCTGGAAATAAGAAAACAACTATACATGAAGATATATAAAGTATTACATTTTATTCATAATGCATTTTTAATATTGTTGATGGATACAATTTAATAACCATAATATTCTTTCTTGGTGAAATGGAGTAAGTGAAATTATTATTGGACCTCCTATTCCTGATAGAAATGTTTCTATGAAAATTAAACTTATTATCATCTTTAAGGATATTAATAGGCAGGTGCTAGTAAGCATTAAAACAAAATAAAATATTTTAAAATTGGAATCATGATCATAATTAGTTATCTTAATAGATCTTTCTGTATGTATTTTCTGATATATAAATTCTATTTTGTTAGTGCAATGCATGTCTTATGGTGACACAAAATGCAATTCTACCTATATTAACTATTCCTATTAGAACTTATGGGATCTGCATCAGTAGAATATCATTTCTATTTTTAATAGTTAAAATTGGAGGGGTGCCTGGGCGGCTCAGTCAGTTAAGTGTCTGACTCTTGGGTTTGGCTCAGGTCATGATTTCATGGTTTGTGAGTTCTAGCCCCACAACCGGCTCTACGCTGACAGTGTAAAGCCTGCTTGGGATTCTCTCTCCCTCTCTCTCTTCCCTCCCTGCCTCTCTCTCTCCCTCTCTCTCAAAATAAATAAACTTAAATAATATAAAATAATAAGAAACAACATGATAGTGTCTTGTATTAGTGTTTTAGAGCAGAACCGTTTCAATTTTTTGCATCATCAATCTCCACGTTTCAGGACCCCATTGGATAAAAATTCTCTGGTTTGGTGAGAGGGCAGATGAAAAGAAATACATATGAAGAAATACATTCAAAGTATTATTTCCTTCAATATAATATGTACACTGTATAAATTCTCAAAATATGAAGAAGGAAGTAATATTCTTACAATTCCAATCAGTGTTAACATCTACATACATTTCCTTCTAATATTTCTCTTGTCGCAGGCATCCACTTTTATTTGTATGCTGGAAAGCACACTAAATAAAAAATTTACATCCTATTTCTTGCATATCACAGTATGAGTTTTTATATTATTAATAAAGGAGAAACCTTCATAACATCACTTTACTTGCTGTAGGACTCTACTAGGACTATGTTCCAATTTATTTAACTAACCCTCTGTCATTAGAATATCAGTCCATCTGTCATTCATTCAACATATTCACTGATGACGAAAGAGGGAAAAAATTCTCTGTGAAAAATAGCCTAAAAAATATATTGAATGAAACAGTAATTTCTTCAAATATATTATGCAAGAATACTTCTAGTTTATAAAACTTTAGAAGCATTTTGGAAGTCTTAAGGCATATACACATTTGTTGTGTTTGCTATGATTTTAATCAAAAGACTCCAAAGACATGCTGTTCAGAAACTAGACACACTCATTAGCTGTGTTGCTGCAACGATCAATACTATTTTTCAGTTGGTAAATATTTTACCATCTGTGATATTAGACAAAACTCTCCTAGGGTACTCTAGTTTTGGAGAAACATCAGAAAAGGGTCAGCATATTGGACAGAAAAGAGTCACTAAGACCAACTTTAAGTGATCAGACACATCAATTTAACAAAAAAATCCTTACGTGTTTATGAAACAAAAATGAACAACTTCACCTTAAATTCAAAACGAGCAGCCAAATGAACAAGTAGGCAAGCAGTTGGACAAATTAACCATGACCCATGCAACATCAGGAAGCCTGAGATACTGTGCACTGGAATATTCCATAAAACCGAACAAGCGTTCAGAAACTGGGGAAGCCCGATTCCAGTCAAATGACAATGATATAACTTGAACCAAGGGCGTTCTAGTTAAATGCCAGCACTTCCTAGCAATGTGCTTTGGACTATGTTACCTAATCTCTGTGCCTCATACTCTTCGTCTGTAAAACAGGAAAACCTTCTGGGTACTGAAAAATTTAAATAAATTAAAATGGATTAAGTATTTATAATAGGACTGGTCCATTTAATAAATTAAAGAAAAAAAATCATAGCAATTACCAGTTGGTTAGTATTTAGAAAGGAAACAATTTTTACTTTTCCATATTAGTTTTTAATTATTATTATCCTCTGCCAAATTTCTATCTGATAGTGCAAGAATAAGGTTAAATGTTTTTTCTTAAACATTTCATTTCTACAATTTGAAGAATCAAGAGTTGTCTCCCCTGTTCTGCTTCTTCCTTCCGTTCAGTACACCCTATTAAGTATACTTTTTACTGTCCTGAAAATAAGTATGTAATAAGCTCTCATGTAATGAAAAAAAAATTTTTAATGAATTTTAGTAAAATCATGTGGATTTAAATATACATAAAAGTCGTATATTGAAGACAATGAAATAATCAGATGTTTGTGCCTATATAAATACTGTGGATGTGACAATTATTGAATCCAATGCAAAAAAAAATTGAAACCTTTGTGATGTAATGATCTGAGCAAAATAAATAAATCTTCCCTCCTTCCATAAGGTAGTTGTATAGTAAGAATGACTATGGAAGGAAAAAAAAGAATTAACTTCTATACTTGGATAATTAAAACCAGAATTTTGCCTACATGGACTCTTAGTGGGCTATTTGAAAATTTTTCATTTGGGAGATCCACCCTAAGCATTGCAGGACACGTAGCATCTCTGGTTTCTACTGACTAAATGCTGACACCAATCCTCTTTGATAATTACAAAAAACAAATGTCCATGCAGATTTCTGAACCATCCCTAAGAGCAGTGATTCCCATTTTTTCATTTGTTGTTATCACCCACCCCCCAAAGAACCTTTTAAATACCTTTATCCTAATGGTGCTTTCTCAATGACATTTTAACATAGATGTGCTCTATACATATAAAAGCATGATTGTTTTTTACATCATATGATCAAATGTTCTCACTCTTGTGGTCAAAGTTTTCTCCATGGAGAATATCTGTCTTAAGAGGACTAGAGCACCCCCCACTGAGAACCATCGCTCATGCTAAGAAAGAGTGTAGGTCATGGTGCCAGAGTCCAGTCAGGCCTGCCCACTGGGGTCTTCTGATCAATAACACATTCCCAGATGTGTGATTATACAGGCTGGTAGCTCCTCTGACATAATATTAAATAGAGAAATGTGAGATGCTGTAATTTTGTGCGCATACATAACCAGAACGGTTCTATGATAGTATCAGATGGTTTCATTCTTTTGTTGAAACCCTTCCAGGGCCTTCTCATTCCATTTAGAGTAAAATCTCAAATCTTTACATTGGCCTATCCAGCCCTACATGATGGCTTCCTCCTTTACTCTCCCTCTCATCTCCAGGCACAGTGACTTCCGGGCACACTCCCACAAATAAGCCACGCACGCTCTTAATAGTCAACGCTTTGCATTTACTGTGCCCTAATTTTGGAACATTCTTTCCTCTGATAGGAACAGAGTTTACATGCTTATTACTTCTTCCAGGTCTATTAATTTATTCAATGAGTGAATCTATCCCGATTAAACCTATATTTTGGAATCAAAGATGATTGATTATGCACATTCTAGCATATGCACGTTCACTCTGAGAACTGCCAGAATACCTCAAAATACTTATAAGCTGAAAATGACCACATATCTAACACTCTATAAAACTTACCTTAAATCATCAAGATTGTTTTTAATAGGAAAAAAAACCCTGATGATTTCAGGTTGACAGAAGAGCATGGGCTCACTGCATTGAGCATAAATGAAAAGGTGTTTCATATTTTTCCACCTGTAGATATTTTCATTTTCTATTTATATAACATTACATGAATGTGACTGTGAAACACACTGACATTGTCCTTTATTCTTGAAATTGTGATAGACTTTTTACAGGTGTTTTCCAAACATGATCCAAAAATGACATTAAAGACCTAAGTTGCTGATTCACTCACACTGGATCCTTGTGTTGCCAAGCAGACTCATAATACTTAAGTTTATTGGGTGTACATTTACCCTGGTTATATATTTAACTACTTATTCAGAAAAGCTTGGTGTGTGCTGATCAGTTCTCCAAATTATGTCACCAAATGTAAATTTATGTCAAAATATGGTAAATGTGAGTTCTCAGCCAAACTATTAAATTAGAAAAATACTGCAATCAGTTAAAATAAATTCAACAGTTTACATTATTTCCTATACATACGAACCAAAGTGTTAAAATATTTTTCCAAGTTTTTCTATGAATTTCCTGAACCACTCTATGAGAAATATATCTACCACAACCCCCGCAGCGCACACACGCACACACACACACACACCAGGCTGCATATTTAACAACTGATAATATCAGGGAAACATATGTTCTAATTGCATTTCTTTTGACACAAAATCTGATAAAATGTTGTATATGAATCCCCCAAGCCACCCTCACATTTTAGGTTTTGTAAAAATTATTATGTGAACACATTTTACTCAACAACCTTTAACACACTAAAACTTTCTGCACTTCTATTTTATTAATTTACTGCTACTTCACTTTACAAACCTCAGGGCAAACTTTCATAACAAGAGTAATTTTCAGTTATTCTCAAGTTTGATAACAAGTTAGTATTTAAGAATGAGTGCAGGGGAGGGGCAGAGAGAGAGGGAGACAGAGAATCTCAAGCAGGCTCTGTGCTGTCAGTGCTGAGCCCCATGTGGCACCTGATCTCACAAACCATGAGGTCATGACCTGATCTCACAAACCTGAGATCAAAAATGAGATGCATAGCTGACTGAGCCACCCAGGTGCCCCAAGAATGAGAACTTGATTTCCAAGCATTTATATTAGAATACTATATGCCAATTTATACAGTATGGGTCTCATATGGGCAAAAATATGTAAATTCTCAAAATGTATATTGTAAGTAAATGTTTCTACAAATAAGGATACTATATTAGATAAAGACATAAAGTATTTGTTTTTCTTTAATCAATATTAGAATTTTGGCTAATTGGTGTCTAAGTGACTGAGTTTTATTTAGTAAGTCGATGATTTGGTAAAGATAGTTCTAAGTTATCCTCTTAGTTTTCCTTAGTTTCCTTAGATTTTTCTGAACCCACTCATCTTGTAATAAATAATTTTAATTTTAGAAATACAATTTGACAAAAAGAGAAGAAATATCACTGTTATCAATTATTACTTGATGAATATGTATTGAATTCTTACCAGAACCCAGATTAAAAGCTGAGGAAATATATATACTCATTTTAAAATTTGAGATAATGAAGAAAATTCAAAATGGGTTTCTAGTCAAAAGTTAATCATTTGCTTTGTTTTATTTTGTTAAAAGTTAATCATTTGTAAATTATATTTTTTATTTAGTGGTTAGTTTTTATGAATCAATGATTTTTTTTAAAAAAAGCAAATGCCCTAGTATCCATTAATTCATTATTTATTTACTTATTATAGACCAGTCTCTAAACTGTGTTGCTAAATTGGGTTTTAATATGAAGATGCCACAGTTAGCTATAATTTAAAGGCTAAAAGGTATAAGAATCGATTTATTTTCCTTCTACATGCCCCTCATTGTTCTACATGCCCCTCAAAATTTCCTGAGAGTGATACTATAAATGTGAGTTGGGTCTACTTTGTTCCTCATAAGGAATGTTTAACCACAGAGGAAGGAAAATTAAGGTCTTTAGAAAATGTCTAATGTTGCATAGATGAACCTTTAATTTTTTTTTTAACGTTTATTTATTTTTGAGACAGAGAGAGAGCATGAATGGGGGAGGGGCAGAGAGAGAGGGAGACACAGAATCTGAAGCAGGCTCCAGGCTCTGAGCTGTCAGCACAGAGCCTGGCGCGGGGCTCGAACTCACGGACCGCAAGATCGTGACCTGAGCCGAAGTCGGACACTTAACCGACTGAGCCACCCAGGTACCCCTACATAGATGAACATTTTAGATGATGAAGAGAAAGAGACAGGATCCCTTAAGTTTAAGGTATTTTAATTAATTAAGTTCCTGAAAGAATTTAAGTGACTTTGAATACTCACACCCATTCAACCTGTATTTGTAAACACAAACATAATCCCTCCTGAATCAAGGATCACTGAAGCACATCCTAGTACTTAATCATGAATGTCAGAAAAAAGAGGGGGTGATAAATATGGATAGTCTGCAAATAAAATCAAAACATCTTCAATACTTTCTAGCATATAAAATGAAAATATATTACTTAGAAATAAAAATAAAATGAATTTTTGGCAAAACAGAACATACAAATTTCGCTAATTTTCTTCCACATTTAATCCTGGCATCATTTATGAGAACCTTATGTGATGTTTCAAGTAACTCTTCAGGAGATAAACCATAGTTGTACTCAGATTTTATATATGTATGTGTGTGTACATGAGGGTGGGTATGTGCGTGCAATGTGTATAACATATTGTTTAACTGATTACCAATTTGTATTTGTTAACCACATCTTGACTCTTTTTGATTTTTACAATCATTTGATACGAAATATCACCGATTTGTCAGTGTCGTCCTCAAATTTTTTTTTAACGTTTATTTTTGAGAGACAGACAGAGACAGAGACAGAGAACAAGTAGGGGAGGGGCCGAGAGAGAGGGAGACACAGAATCCGAAGCAGGCTCCAGGCTCCGAGCTGTCAGCACAGAGCCTGACATGGGGCTTGAACCCACAAAACTGATGATCAGGAGCCGAAGTCTGATGTTTAACCAAGTGAGCCACCCAGGCGCCCCTTGTCAGTGTGTTTTATATTAAGTTTCGAGAGTATAAATCTCAAAATACAAGATAATTGTTTTTCTCAGCACTTATGCCACAGTACCATATGAATTTATGTGAGAATTAGAGAAAGTAAACATAAAAAAGATGAAATTTGTAGTTGGACTTGAATTTTATTTTTCTTCAGCCCGGAGAAAATTTCTTATTACATTAAAATATACCCTAATTATTTTTCTCTTTTGTCCTTTCCCTAACATCTTTCGATGCTACAGACTGGAATAGAGAGATATCACCCTTTCTTTCACCGCCATCTTTATGTTACATTTTCCCACTGCATATAGTGATACAGGTTCTGTACCAATCAAGCAATATGCTCTCAGCAAAGTGCTATCTTCCCGCTGATAAATGTTACAGAGATGAATGTGCAACAGATAAAGAGGCATTCGGAGGAAATAACAATTTTAAATTAATAATCACAATACCAGTAAGCAATTATAATCACAACAATCAGAATCACCATTTTTAGAATATTTATGTTCCAAAACGTCCCAACCAGTGGGGTAGATTTTCACAACGTGTTGGAGAGAACATATGGTCATCTCCACTTAACAGAAAGAGAGACACAGAGAGATCATGTCAGTTCTCACAACATCGAGGTAGAATTATGGTTTTGGACCTTGGTATGTCTAACTCCAGGGTACCTGCTCTTGTAGACTCCATATGACAATGATTTTGAAACATACTGGAGATTCCTTTTTTTAAAAATGTTTTTTTATTTTAATGTTTTTTTTTATGTTTATTTATTGTTTATTTTTTGAGAGAGAGAGCGAGAGCACAAGTAGGGGGGAAGGGCAGAGAGAGAGAGGGAGATAGAGGCTCCAATGCGGACTCCACACTGTCAGTGCAGAGCCCAATGCGGGGCTGGAACTCGCAAACCGTGAAGAGATCATGACCTGAGCTGAAGTCTGACACTTAACTGACTGAGCCACCCTGGCACCCCCATAGTGGAGATTTAAGTGCTTTCCCCAAATTAAATTTGGGTTTGGACCGACCATTGTTTTACTTTAACTCATGTATTTCTTCTCATGGTAAATGATTTTGATCATTATTTTCATAATGACTGCATTTATCCAAGAAGAAACTGCCATGGCAGGGACTGAGGAACTTTCAGGTAGAGCCTATAAACTTTGTTCAGGTTACAATGTCACTCTATGATGACTTAACCATTGACTGGTTCAGGTTAATGAGCTGCCTAATTGTCTTCAGATTATTGCTCACTCTCTTTCAACCCACTTTTCAGTTATCTCTTATTATAAAGAACCGCCATTCTTTCCCCCCATCTTTGTCTCTGATTGTAACAAGGCTAGAGATGTTAATGCTAATAATTTAGGGGATTATTTTCTTCATGGGAAAAATGAGAGAGGAACCAACACCATGTTGCTTTTGAGTCTGCTCAGCATTTTCTTACATTAATTAAACAACACCACCGTGACATATAGTGTGAAAATCTTAATGGTGAGAGTGTTAAACAGATTCATAGAAAAAAATGTGGCTACATTGGCAGGGATTTTGGACAAGTTACAGCAATGATATATTCATCACCACATTTCCTTAGGCACACTGTTCTACTTCATTACCCTGTCCAAAACTAACTGAGCTCTAGCACATAAAAATTTTTAACACTTCTGTAACCTAAGAACAATTTCAAATGGCAAATAATAGGTAGTTTCTAGGAGGACTAGTGAATAGTAAAATTTTTAACTTGTCTCTTTTTCAAAATAAGTTTTCAAAGACATTATATTCTTAGGTGTGGCTTTATGATACCCTTGGGCTAAATTTTTATGATTTCAAATCTCTAATTTTAAAATCAAAGTCAGTTGGAAAATAGTAGTCAACTGACAGAAATAAGGTACATAGCCAAATTTGTTGGCTCACATTTGTACCATAAGATGAGGGGGGGGGGGGATCTTATAGCCTCCCCTTCTTTTAGTCTCTTCAAAATTGTTCATAAATTTGTTAGGACCAAAACATTTTATCTGAAATAATTACAGAGGAATTCGTTAAATTCATCATGGTGGAATACCTGAGGATCATTTCTCTAGAACAAAAGCTGGAATGGACACTGGACTTACCAAAACTGAGGTTGTACTCATCCTGTTCATTCTGTTGGATTACTCACCATTTTATAGTATCTGTACACATTTATTTATTTATTTATTTATTTATTTATTTATTTATTTATTTATTTTTAATTTTTTAACGTTTATTTATTTTTGAGACAGAGAAAGACAAATCATGAACGGGGAAGGGTCAGAGAGAGAGGGGCACAGAATCTGAAACAGGTTCTAGGCTCTGAGCTGTCAGCACAGAGCCGGACGCGGGGCTCGAACTCACGGACCACGAGATCATGACCGGTGCCGTAGTCGGACGCTTAACCGACTGAGCCACCCCGGCGCCCCTGTACACATTTAATTTCTATTAGTTTTATCAAAATGAAGTCCAAGGTGTTGTTTACTTCGAAATCCTGCTTCCTTCCATGTGTAACTGTTTGAGAATGGATTACCTGGAAAACTGCTTTTCTATTTGTGTGTATGACAGCTGAGTTCAGCTGTTTTCTTAAGCATCTATGGAACAGCTGAGCACTTTCTCCCGGTCCCCAGATTTGAGACTAAAGGACCTGCAGGCGACAAAGTTCATTGGAATGCATACAATCAAGGCATTTACTTTCCCTTCATATGCTACGGCTGTAAGTTATTGACCTCTGCGATACAACTATGGGCAAAATCATCTTCTATAAGCGTTGCCTCCTCTACCTTGTCTACATATATATTAACAACCATATCCACCCTCACTGTGTGTTAGAGGCTCAGTGCAATACAAACTAGAAAATAAGTAAGCTCCAAGTGGAAACATCAGTCTTCCAAACTTAGCTAAGGGTAAAAACCCTTATCCGTCATCTAGTATTTGCATTCCTCTTCAGACAAGAGGCAAGCAATCTGGAGAAATGGGATGAAACAAGGTTGCTTTTATGTTGCTACAGTCCCCGAGTTCCTTGGGGGTAGATACAATGATGTGGTGTCAGCCAATGAACACAGTTCATATGTCAGCACCAGTTAAACTTGATTTTCTGAACAATCAAGTATTGACAAAATGGGAAAGTACAAAGGTCGAACAGGCCTGTGTTGCTACATTAGGAGTTTTGTCATCTATAAGGCGTGTACTTACCATGACCATTTAATAAAACTAGAGGTCAATGAAATTTGTGGTATTTTTGCAAAATATTATTTTACTAAATGATGAATGGCTTCAGCTCAAATGTATCTTATCTTAAAAAAAAAAAACATGACAAAACAGAATGTGTAGTCAAATCCACTTTATTCCAGTTCTGCTCTTGCTATAATTATTAAAGAAACCTTACTGTACCTTTCTTCTATTAAAAAATAATAGCTTACATATCCAAATGATTCTTTATCACCTTGCGTTGAATTGTCCCACTGAAATTATGATTATTGATTTCAGCTATAATTTACAACTAATTAATGGTAGGAAAGACACTAGTTCCTCCAAAAATGCCATACCACAGATGACCGTGGATAGGCAACGGTATATTGTTCTCCATAAAAATGAAAGGCGGTATATTTTCCAGAGTTTCAGTATGGCACACGGTATATTTTTAAAGCATCACAATAAAAGACAGTCCTCTTGAGTACCATGAACTCTGTTAACATAGTGCATGTGATTTCTACCCTAGGACTGCAACTGGCAGCTCACATGGTTGCAGAAAGGAAGATCTGTTCTGCAAAGCGTCAGGTGTATGTTATGACATATGGGCCTTTTCATCTTCCAGGAAGCACATTATGCTCTTTCTCTGATAGGCCCCAGTCACCCCTGTGGCTGCTCCCTGGCAAATCCTATCAGCTTCTCAGGTTTCCCAGTTGCCTGCATTGTGCTGTCAGCTTCAGGCTGCTTGAGCTTATCTTGGATACTAATCTTTGACTGGAGGTAACTTACTACTTATACTTTAGTTCACCATAAGTCTATTGATTTTGGGGGATCAACCTCATGGCCCAATCCACATTGCAAGAATATTTTCTCTTTGACTCTAAAAGGGGAACGAGAAATAGCGAAGACTCTCTTCTGTCACTTTGTATTGTGGATTACAGCTATAGGCCATTTTAAATTATTGAACATGGTACTTATTTACAAGAGGTTTTTCTCAAAAATTCATAAAATGTGAAGAGTTGGGGAAGAAAAGAGACAAAGAATAAATGGTGAAACATAGTTTGTCAGTAAAAAAAAATTGTAAGCCTATTTGAATGGCTCATAGTGTTACAAAACTGGTACTCTCAAAGAAGAGTTAAGAACTGTTTGTAGTGGGGCGCCTGGGTGGCTTGGTCGGTTGGGCGTCCGACTTCGGCTCAGGTCATGATCTCACGGTCCGTGAGTTCGAGCCCCGCGTCGGGCTCTGTGCTGACAGCTCAGAGCCTGGAGCCTGTTTCAGATTCTGTGTCTCCCTCTCTCTCTGCTCCTCCCCAGTTCATGCTCTGTCTCTCTCTGTCTCAAAAATAAAGTTAAAAAAATAAAAAAAAAAGAACTGTTTGTAGTAATAAGCAGTTATGGGGTTGTGTAGTGTATGATATTTTCAATAAAGTGGCAAAGATGAACATAAAATTGGAGACAGAATAATAGTATCAAGTTTTGTGTTAAGCTTTTAAAAATTTATTTTAAATGATTTCAAAGCACCTCTGAAGGACGCTGCCCTGAATAATCATAGTATTTCACAAATTTTGAAACTCTGAAATACTATAAGAAACATTTGACCTGTGGCTACTGATAGAAGAAAAGGAGTAGATGGTTAAAAATAACTGTAGAGAGTTCATTTGAAAATATTGAGATGGTAGGTTAAAAAAATATGTATATCAATAAGACCCCTATTGTACAGTTGGTGGGAATGCAAAATGGTGCAGCCACTCTGGAAAACAGTGTGGGGGTTCCTCAAAAACTTAAAAATAGAACTACCCTATGACCCGCAATTGCACTACTAGGAATTTATCCAAGGGATAAAAAAATCCTGATTTGAAGGGGCACATGCACCCTAATATTTATAGCAGTGCTATCAACAATAGCTAAATTATGGAAAGTGCCCAAATGTCTATCAACTGACGAAAGGATTGAGAAGATGTGATGTGTATGTATACATATATATGTATACATATGTGTGTGTGTATATATATGTATATACATATATATGTATATATGTATATGTATATATATATACACACACACATATATACACACACATACGTATGTGTGTATATATATGTGTGTGTGTGTGTGTGTGTATATATATATATATATACACAACAGAATACTACTCAGTGATGAAAAGGAATGAAATCTTGCCATTTGCAACAACATGGATGAAACTGCAGTGTATTATGCTAAGCAAAATAAGTCAGTCAGAGAAAGACATATGTCATATGATTTCACTCATATGTGGAATTTGAGAAACTTCCAAATGAAAATAGGGGAAGGGAAGGAAAATAGGGGAAAAGAAGGAAAAATAAGATAAAACAGAGAGGGAGGTAAACCATTAGAGACTCTTAAATACAGAGAACACACTGATGATTGATGGCATTGGGTGTTAGGTGGGTTAAATGGGTGATGGGTATATATATCATTAACCATTGATGTATAGTGAAATGTTCTGTTTCTTTTCCTTGTCATATTGTTGTTGAAGTTCTGTAAAGTAGAGATTTATTTTTTTTCTTTATATATAATATTTGCTAAATTAATCTAAAGGATCACATCTATAGGGCAGCTCTTTCTGCCCACAGGTCATGTCCCTGTGCTTTAAAAAATCACATTATTGCAGTGAAAAAAAAAAGATTCAAATCTGTCTATCTATCTATCTATCTATCTATCTATCTATCTATCTACCTATCTATTCTACTATGACTATGAGCCAGTCTTTTCCATGGGGGATATGGCAGCTTTAAAAAAATAGTGAATATGTTTATTTTAAAATTTGTCTCAGAGAAAAGCTTTCAGAAGCGTTTTAAAAATAGGTCAATATTTTACATAATAATAATACTTAATGAAAACTCTTTTTAACTTTGAGGATTTCTTTTTTTTAAGTTTATTTATTTTGAAAGAGAGAGTAGGAGCCAGTGAGGGACAGGGAGAGAGGGAGAGAGAGAATCCTACACAGGCTCCAGCTGTCAGTGTGCAGTCTGTCACAGGGCTCAACCATGACTTGAGCCAAAATCCAGAGACAGAAGCTTAACCATCTGAGCAGCCAGTCACCCAAAACTCACTTTTAATGGTGAAAATGATTATGTTTTACAGGATCCACTATATTTATATACCTTTCTTCCTATAGCTTACATTTATATATTAGTTGCAATAATAGTTTGATGGATATTTTGGAAGATAAATACTTTCTGTCAAAGAATAAGACCATATTCAGTAATTGTACATATTCTAAAGAATTGAATATATATGGTTGTGTATATATATATTTATGTATATATATATTTATATATATATATGTATGTACACACACACATACACACACACATACTGATCTATACTCTCAAATTTGATAGGTATTTTTGAAGAGTCCATTTACTTAAGGAAATGCTCATTGAGTGTAATATCCCTTTAAATATATGTCACAAATTGCCTTGAAAGAGATTAAGTTGAATATAAGCTTTCTATCATAATTTACTCATACTGGGAATCAACTGGCCTGTAACTTCATAGGTATTCTCTTAGCTGAGAAATTCTCAGTGAAATGCCTCTGTTCTCCTCATCCAAACTATGCAAAGCAAGGGTGTGGTTAGATTACTCAATTGTGTGTTTCCCAGAGGTTTATCTAAAAAGTAAAGTGTTGAAGACAAGAGTTTAAGATTTTGTATTTTCCTCTGGTTTTTGTTTTGTTTGGGGTTTTGGTTTGGCTTTGATTTTTTTTTTTTTTTTTTGCATTGGAAACTACCATAGCAATCATAATACAGAAAATTATAGCTTAATAGCCTCTTGAGATGTCATATAATCCAAAAACAGAAAAGTGTACCTCTATATTAACAGTAATTAGTACATCATAATTCCATCCCCATTTTTTTTCTGACCATAGCCTCATCCTCAATATTTTCCAACATTATTTCCTAATTTTTTTTAATTTTCGAAATTCTCAAAATTGCTATTTGTAGCTTGCTACTGGTCCCATAAAGATCTTTTTCTTGTCCAACCAGAAAGAAGACTTTGAGAGTGCCTCCAAGAAAAAGTAACATATTGTATATCCTCTGATTCATTTTGAGGATATTGTTTTAAAAATGGACAGAAAGCTCTGTCAGGAATTGGTATATGGGCTTTCCAGTGTCAACTGGTTTACTTAAGGAGCTGTACACAGCGGAAAGCGTGCTGAATTAGAGGTCTAAACACTTCTGTTATAAAGCTATGTCTGTAAGTTAACTGGGTCAATGTTCTGGAGTCAGTCATTTAACTTTTTGGTATAGCGGTTTCCTCTTTTTAAATGGAAGTATTCGGGGCGCCTGGGTGGCGCAGTCGGTTAAGCGTCCGACTTCAGCCAGGTCACGATCTCGCGGTCCGTGAGTTCGAGCCCCACGTCGGGCTCTGGGCTGATGGCTCAGAGCCTGGAGCCTGTTTCTGATTCTGTGTCTCCCTCTCTCTCTGCCCCTCCCCCGTTCATGCTCTGTCTCTCTCTGTCCCAAAAATAAATAAAAAAAGTTGAAAAAAAATTAAATGGAAGTATTCATATGTATCCTTGCTAATCATGAGATTACTGTAGATATACTACCATATAATGGATATGAAAATGTTATAAACTTATCAGGCTAGACAGGTAAAAATTATAACAAATATTATGGAATAGATTAAAGTCCAAGGTATAAAGTAAAACGGATGTGTCTTGGACTTGGGGAAAAGTGAATTCCTCCTTTAGAACTCTCCAGTGGGGGGGCGCCTGGGTGGCGCAGTCGGTTAAGCGTCCGACTTCAGCCAGGTCACGATCTCGCGGCCCGTGAGTTCGAGCCCCGCGTCGGGCTCTGGGCTGATGGCTCAGAGCCTGGAGCCTGTTTCCGATTCTGTGTCTCCCTCTCTCTCTGCCCCTCCCCCGTTCATGCTCTGTCTCTCTCTGTCCCAAAAATAAATAAATGTTGAAAAAAAAAAAAAAAAAAAAAAGAACTCTCCAGTGGGGATACAAAATTTAAACTTCATGGTCCCACCTTAGAACATCGAGGGAGAACATTACCAGAGAAGAAATCATCAATAAGACCAACAACCTATTTGTAAATATCGGACACTTAGGTAAGCCTTTTATAAATCACAAGAGGCAGAAAAAAGAGACAGATTAAAGGAAAAAAGAGAAAGGAAGACAAAATGCCAGTAATAACTGATTACTGTGAAAATTGACTGGAAGCTAAGTGGTTAAATTTGTAACTTTTCCAGCTTGTGTGTAGCTTCCGGTTTTCATTGATCATTCGATCGGAACATTCCAGGTCCTACTCAAGTCAGTAAAACAGAACCACAAATTGGCCAAAAACACGATTGAAGCAAAAGACACAGCTTAGCAATTAGCTTTAAGGTTACTTAGAATCTTCTGGGGTAAGTTCCAGTGAAATAAGCTCATCGGCATGCCTCCAATGAGCATTCAATGACATGTAAAAGAAGTAATCCTCCAGATTTCTGGGTCTGTTTCTACATCTCTTTTTTGACAAGAGACTTAGAGAAGAGGAATACTTCTACTTCTAAAATTGGATAAGATGAATAAATCTATGTGTAAGCTTTCTACACACACACACACACACACACACACACACACACACAGAAGTGGGGTCCGTGGTGGCTGATAGGATGGTAAAAAGGAGAAAGGACAGTGGCTGAATTTGGCCAATTAGCTCAGAGGGAAACAAATGTCAAATGCATTTCCCTCTCTTCCAATGATACCAGAAACAGATTCAGTTATAAAACTATAACAGTAATGTAAACTCTATATGCCTTAAGTACATAAACAAATGTAATGGTGAAACTGTGGAGGTCTTGCATTTTCATAGGCACAGAATAAAGGACTTACTGACTCTACAGAGTGATCCATGTATCGACCTGCAACTCCCGACTGTAAAGCTTCAACTCTTAAGTTATTCAAATCAGAGTTCCTACGACATTTGCTATTTTTAACTTTCCTTCCTTATTACCCTCAAAACAGGATGCTTAGATGTAGGAATTGTATTAGACAACTAGTACTTGAATATCAACAAATGTCAGCAACATATTTGAACTTTATGTAGAAGAGGTAATGTTAATTTACATACATGGCCTTTGGATCTATCTGCTCAGTCTTTACAAGTGTCAGGAATTGTAAGAGTTAATGAAGAAAGCCAAGCAAAAGTCTTGCAATGAAATACAGAACAATATTGCAGATGTGTGGAGCCTATGGAAGGTGGAGCCCATTTATTCTGCATGCATATTTAATGTGTAAAATTATTTTTAAGTCTTAAAACAACCTCTTGGAAATGCTGTGAACTGCAAAGCTAGGCAGATCCGATACATTCTAAAATATAAAGGAGAAAGAAATGCACCAAGAGTAAAAATTCCTGGTTACTCACGATTCTTTTCACCTCTCCACCTTGACCCAGCTTTCATTCTGCCCGAGACACCCACAGGAGAAGTTATTTCTGCCAGCGAGAGCAGCAGCATCAGTAACAGCACAGCCATGCCAGGTAAAAATAACCTCTATGGAGAGTCCTGTCACAGACGAACCTGAGGCTTTTGCTGGGAATAGAAACCTGGAGCCAATCCTGTCATTTCATTTAGCAGAAATGCAAAAATGCTGCTTTCCCCATAAATTTTCAAAATGCAGGTACGTCCTCATCAGGCTCTCCATTCGAATTATGCAGGAATGTTAAAAAAAAATAGGAGGGATGTAAACCCTTCCTCTATACATAAGCAAAATGTCAGGAGAGAGAGAAGCTGACAATTTTCTTTGGTCTTTCTGCAGCTACCAGTTCCTAACCCACTCCTGCCAGCTCTCACTTCTTCCAAATGTTTGTCAACATTTTTCATAACCTGGTAACAAGAAAAAGCTGAGATTTCAGTATTTTCCCACCTACCCATTTCTGTACCACAGATTATAGTACTTGACGAACCCGAATATTTAATTTTGGCACTGCAAACACACCTTTCAACCAGAGGTGTTGTTAAGGAAAGGAGGGAAAAAAACACTTGTCCGCAAAACTCTATGTAGCATCCTGGAGAAAGGATTAGATATATAAATATATGTTGGTAAGACATGATAAAAATACCTCTGAAAAAAAGGGAGTGGTAAACAATCATCTTTCCTACTTAGCTTGTACTATGTGATTTTTATATTCGGAGAATCATGCAAAAAAAAAAAAACCAATCTGCCAAAAATATCCCAAATCCATAAAGAAGGGCAAAGTGTAATGTATGTTGCGTATTCGAGGATCATCTGCATTGTGTCATAAACACTTGTTTGCTTGTAAATACATGTTGGTCTATTCTATCTCTCCTGCTTCCTGCAAAATGATTTTCATCACCTCTAAGCTGAGCATAGTTTTTAGTAAAATCATACTTCTCAGTTTTACAATTAAGTCTATTTCCTATGGACAACTTGCAATATTGTCTTCCCTGCCATGACATAAGAAGCTGGCCTTCACCTTGGGGCCAAATTTCTTTCTGTCTTTAATAATAAAACACATTTTATTCTCCTAAGGACATTATAGAACAATAATATATATACATGTTTTTTATCAAGCATATAAAGCTAGTTTAGAATCCTGCTAAACACTTGACATTAGAATATGCTACAACCTGACCTACTTCTACAGTTAAATAGTTCCAAGAGCTGCCAAAACATATTTCTAAAACACATACCTGAGGATGTGCTGTTTACTGGTAGTCCCCTGCACTGCAGCAAAGGAGAGGGAAGAATGGACGAGTCTGCAGCAGCCAAGCAGATAACGTAAAGTGATGAAATGGGCTGAGTGGAGGACAAGAGGGAGAGGTGGGGACTGTGGCATGTGCAGAGACAGTTCTGTGAAAGGTGGCAGCCGCCACTCAACTTCAGCAGCGTGTTACCACCTCACGGGGGGCCAAGTGTTTCGATTTTGACGAGAAGGTGAAAATTCAGATTGTTTGGAGGAATCTCCTCGTAACAAAATGACAAAAAAGCAAAAAATTTTGAAAGCAAAAATGACCCAACCCTAAACTTTTTCATTAGTCATATGAGACAGAGCATTCTGAATCTGGTTCTAACTTTAATTTTCCAGACCCTTTGATTCAAGAGATGTTCTTTGAATTTCTATAACATATCAGATATATTATTAACAGCAAATATCTATATACTAAGCTCATAGTTAAAAGGGAGAAACATATTTCAACAAATACTTTTTCATGTCATATGATAAATGCAGTGAAAATCCACATACAATTTCTGTGGAATTACAGAAGAGAAAATGTCTGACTGACTAGGGGCATTAAGGAAGGCTTTTTATTTTTTTCTCATTCCTATTATAAGCCATAAGATCTAGCCATACTAGGAAACTCCCTATACTCCAAAAGAACATGAACTTCTAGACTGTCAGGTATTTTTACACATTATCTTTCTACTTGAAATACCTCTTTTTCCCATCACTACTTTGTATAATCCTATTAAAGCTTACTTGCTTACTATAAGTTTATCTTTTCAGATGTCCTCAGGCATAATTATTCATTTTTCTCATGACTTATTCACCTGGAAGTAGATCTCAGAAATTATTTTAAAAGTTAAATATGTGTGTGTGTATGTGTGTGTGTGTGTGTGTGTGTGTGTGTTTTCAATACAAGGTGTATGTATACCTCACTGTGGGCCTGACTATATTATATTTTCTATATATCCCTAAATTTAGTAGTGATTTTAATGATTGCTATACACAGAAGAAACTTACTAAAAGTTTGAATTGGTGGTACATTTTGAGTTGGTAACTTTTAATTTTTTAAATGTTTTTTAAACAAATTTTTAGGGGCACCTAGGTGGCTCAGTCGGTTAAGCATCCGACTTCGGCTCAGGTCATGATCTCATGGTCTGTGAGTTTGAGCCCCACGTCGGGCTCTGTGCTGACAGCTCAGAGCCTGGAGCCTGTTTCAGATTCTGTGTTTCCCTCTCTCTCTGCCCTTCCCCTGTTCATGCTCTGTCTCTCTCTGTCTCAAAAATAAATAAACGTTAAAAAAAAATTTAATGTTTATTTATGTTAGAAAGAGAGCCAGAACATGAGAGGGGAAGGACATAGAGGGAGGGAGACACAAAATCCGAAGCAGGCTCCAGGCTCTGAGCTAGCTGTCGGCACAGAGCCCAACACGGGGCTCAAACCCACAAACTGTGAGATCGTGACCTGAGCAAAGTCAGCCACCCAGGCTCCCCAATGTTTACTTATTTTTGAGAGAGACACAGTGTGAGCAGGGTCAGAGAAGGGGCAGAGAGCGAGGGAGAGACACAGAACTCGAAGTGGGCTCCAGACTCTGTGCTGTCAGCCCAGAGCCCCACGTGGGGCTTGAACTTACTAACTGTGAGATCATGACCTGAACCAAAGTCGGATGCTTAACCGACTGAGCCACCCAGGCGCCCCTGAGTTGGTAAGTTTAAAATTAAAATATAACTCTTTAGAATAGCCAGGATCATTTCTTTCATGCTCTGGACATGTGTTTACTTATATGTTGTTATTTGCTTTCCTTGGGCATTAGTATTACAAGATGTTACAGATAAATAGGAAACCATATTCCTATTATTCTCTTTCATTTAAAGTCAATCCTAGCCATAAGATAAAAGCAACACATTAGTATCCCAAATCCATGAAGAAGGGCAAAGTGTAATGTATTTTGGGTATTTGAGGATCATCTGCATTGTATCATAAACACTTGTTTGCTTCGTAAATACATGTTGGTCTATTCTGTCTCTCCTGCTTCCTGCAAAATGATTTTTATCACTCCTATGATCCATACTACACTAGTAAAAACTTGAAACTTACATTCTATATTAACTTTTAGGTCATGAGAATTAGGAGACCATCAAAAGAGAGCAACTATGAATACAGGATATACATTTATTTATATGTCATCATGGGCTTTACTTGACCATTAGTATTACAAGATGTTACAGATAAAAAGGAAATCCTAGTTAACATTGTAAGACCAGTTTTCTAATCTGCAGACACATTCTAAGACCAGCTTTCAAATATGCAAACATTTTAACAGAAAGGCAATGAGGATTATCAGCAAATGGGCCTGGTCTGCTCTAAAATTACAAATTGGTACAAAAGCAGTTATTTGGCAGTCACACCCTAAATTCCACATGTCTGTGGTTATTTCAACTTAAGACATTAAATAGAAAAAGTGCATTTCTTCACCTTCTCTTCCTTCTTTCTCCAAGCACTGCCTCCACTTGGCTGAGCAAACACACTCTGGCTGAGCCAGTGAGTTGAGCAATCTCATTCTTCATAAGTGAAAATGATCAGTACCATCATGTCAACTAGTCACATAAGTCAATCCTGACCCAAGGAAATTAATGGGAGCAGTCCAATTCTCCTATCCTCCTATCATTCATTCATTCAACAAATGTTTTCTGAACCTCCGACATGTGTCAGGAACGAGGCTAATTACTGAGGAGTTGCAACAAGTTCATTGATGTGGTCACTGTTCTCATGGGGCTGATATTCTAGTTACTGGAAATGGACACCATATAATACAATCCCACCACTAGATGAAGTGAAAGAGAAGATTTCAAACAGAGATATAATAGGGGGATTAGTTTAAAGGTTCGTTGAAGAAGTAATGCAGAAGCAGAGACAGGATGAATACGCACACACAAAAGTAGGAAAAGAAGAAAATAGGCCCAGCCAGATAGAAAACTTACACAAAAAATTTCTCAGGCATAAAAGAGCTTGGCACACATTAGGAAGAAAGAATAGCTAGGGAGGTAAGGAGAAACCTTTTCTGTTTGGGCCCTGGAAGCGATGTTAAGGATTCTGAACTTTATTCTAAAGTTTTAAGAAGAAATGGATTTTGCACTAAAAGGTTATTTTCCTTTCAACAAAGAATAAGCTGGAGGGTGTCAAGATGGAAGGGGGTGACTGGTTAGGAGACCATCTCCTTATTAAGTGATAGTAGTGATAGAAATAAAGAAAAATAAATAGGAAATGAATAGATGAGAAACACCTTCTGAAGGCAGAGTCAGTAAGAGTGGGTGATGAATTGTACACAGAGACTGAGGGAAAGGGGGCTCCAAGGTTGATGCTGACTTTTGGGATGGACATCTTGGAGTGGAGCCATCTAAGCAGACTGGAAAATCAAAGGTGAAGAAAAGGGTCTTTTGAACTTAACATTCTTTGTTGTTGTTGTTGTTCAATAACTTTCTAAAATATCCCTATCACTTCAAACCAAATAGGGAAGAAATACTGAAAGTTGTGTGAGTAGAAAAACAAATATCAGTATAAGAAATAAGACCTTATATCTAGTGAGAAATGACATATTCGTCTACAACATATAAAAGCCTTAATTCTCTATAAGGACGATGTGTGGTTTTTGTTGTTTTTTTATATTAAATATAATTTATTGCCAAATTGGTTTCCATACAACACCTAGTGCTCATCCCAACAGGTGCCCTCCTCAATGCCCATCACCCACTTTCCCCTCCCTCCCACCCCCCATCAACCCTCAGTTTATTCTCAGTTTTTAAGAGTCTCTTATGGTTTGCCTCCTTCCTTTTCTGTAAATTTTCCCCCCTTCCCTTCCCCTATGGTCTTCTGTTAAGTTTCTCAGGATCCATATATGAGTGAAAACATACGGTATCTGTCCTTCTCTGACTGACTTCACTTAGCATAGTACCCTCTAGTTCCATCCACGTTGCTACAAATGGCCAGATTTCATTCTTTCTCATTGCCACGTAGTATTCCATTGCATATATAAACCACATCTTCTTTATCCATTCATCAGTTGATGGATATTTAGGCTCTTTCCATAATTTGGCTATTGTTGAAAGTGCTGCTATAAACATTGGGGTACAAGTGCCCCTATGCATCAGTACTCCTGTATCCCTTGGGTAAATTCCTAGCAGTGCTATTGCTGGGTCATAAGGCAGATCTATTGTTAATTTTTTGAGGAACCTCCGTACTGTTTTCCAGAGCGGCTGCACAAGTTTGCATTCCCACCAACAGTGCAAGAGGATTCCCGTTTCTCCACAACCTCGCCAGCATCTATAGTCTCCTGATTTGTTCATTTTAGCCACTCTGACTGGCATGAGGTGGTATCTCAGTGTGGTTTTGATTTGTATTTCCCTGATGAGGAGTGATGTTGAGCATTCTTTCATGTGTCTGTTGGCCGTCTGGATATCTTCTTTAGAAAAGTGTTTTTTCATGTCTTCTGCCCATTTCTTCACTAGATTATTTGTTTTTCAGTGTGGTGTTTGTTGAGTTCTTTATAGATGTTGGATACTAGCCCTTTATCCAATATGTCATTTGCAGATTTGAATTAAATAAAGTACCTTGGCTACAATGTGGTAAATGGATCTGAAGGGGCAATGGTTATAACTGGAAAACCAGTTAAGGATATCTCAGCAGCCCAGGCAAGATATGATATCGGTCTATGGTTCTCTCAGTAGAGATGGGCAGATGGATAGATTTGAAGGAAATAAAATTGATAAGACATGCTGTTGTTTTATAGTTGGGAAACATGCATCCATAATTGTCATTTATAAACAGTATGACCCAACCATAAGCAATACTAGTGGTTACTCCAACTATAAATTAACAGTAACATCAATAATATGTGAGGTATCCCTATACCATATTTTATAGGGTAACACACTTGTCTAGAAGATAATGTCACAGCTATAACTACAGATTCTTTTTTTTTTTAATTTTTTTAAATGTTTATTTATTTTTGAGACAGAGAGAGACAGAGCATGAACAGGGGAGGAGCAGAGAGAGAGTGAGACACAGAATCTGAAACAGGCTCCAGGCTCTGAGCTGTCAGCACAGAGCCCAACGTGGGGCTCGAACTCACGGACCGTGAGATCATGACCCGAGCCGAAGTCGGACGCTTAACCGACCAAGCCACCCAGGCGTCCCAATAACTACAGATTCTATTAAAAGATACATTTTATTCCCATGGCACTTTGCAAACTGCTTGTATAAACATCACCTCCAGGGGCTCCTGGGTGGCTTAGTTGCTTAAGTGTCTGTGACTCTTGATTTCAGCTTAGGTCATAATCACACTGTCCAGTCTGTGAAATCAAGCCGCGAGTGAGGCTCAGTATGGAGTGTGTAGCTTGCTTGGGATCCCCCCTCTCTCTCTTTCTCTCTCTCTCTGTCTTTTTCTGTCTCTCTCTCTCCCTGCCTGTCCCCCTACTCTCTCTCAAAATACATAAATAAACTTAAAAAAAATTACCTCCATTAATCCTCAAGCCAGTTATGTGACATTAGTCTGACTGTTAATACGTTTTCAGTTGGAAAAAAAAAACCTGGTAAGTGGAAACAAATAAACAAACAAACAAAAGCCCCTGATGTTTGAAAGGTTAAAATACTTTTCCACCATCAAAGACATAAATTAGAAAATGGCAGATTTTCTGTGGTTTTAACATTTCCACAAATTCTTTAATTCATTCTTTCCTTCAAGAAGTGAGCATGAATCCCTATTCCAGTGTATAAACTGGGATGTTGCTGAAAACAAGGTGGGAAAGATGGCATGACTCTGAGATGAGGGTGTAAAGGACACTGGGGTTTCCTTCTTGTGCACCCTCTCTCTCCTTTAGACCATTCGCTCTGGGGAAGCCAGCTGCCATATTGTGAGGAAACGGGCAGGCTGTGGAGAGGCTCAGATGGCAAGAAACTGAGGTAGCAATCCCATAGCCAGCAAGCAACTGCGGTCAACCATGTGACTGAGCTGATGGAGCCTGATGCCTGTGGCCCTAGCTGATAGCTTGCCCGCAACCTCACAACACCCCGTGCCCGAACTACCAGCCAACCTGTTTCAGATTCCTGATCCTCAGAAACGGTGCAAGATAACACGTTTGTAGTTTTAAACTGCTGAACTTTGAGAGTAATTTATTACATAGCAATAGATAACTACCATAATCTGGGGCACAACAACTCACTCCTTTCTTCTCAACGCAACTACCTGCAAAACCATGATTTCGATGCCACATCAGCTGGCCGGGAAAGGCCACGGCTACAACCATAACTGCCGTGAACCACATCACTTATGAATCTCCTTAAATGAGTGAGGTAAGGTGAAAATATATGAAGCTGAGGGACATCAACTGAATGAACTCTGTTCTAGTCAACACTATAGATTTGGGTTTGTGGGTTTTGTTTGTTTGTTTGTTTGTTTTGGTTTTTTGACTAGCAAAGTATTTTTGAAAATTTGCATTTCCGTGTGTTTACACAGGCACATAGTCTGTAATTTTTTCAACCCAGCTAGGTGCTCATGCACATGTAGGTTACGAGTCTAGTTTCAGAATACACTTTATAACCAGATTATTACAAAAATGTCATCACTCTCTTACATAAAATTCTCTCTTTTTTAAAAATTACCTTTCTTAGATTTATTGAGATATAATTAACATGGAACATTGCATAAGTTTAAGGTGTACAATGTACAGTTATATATTGCAAAATGATTACCACCTTTGAGTTAGCTAATACCTGCATAATATCACATAAATACCACATCTTTTTGGTGGTGAGAATATGTAAGATTTTCTCTCTTAGCAACTTTCAAGTTTGTAACACAGTATTGCTACCTATAATTACTATGCTGTACATTGGATCGGTAGAGCTTACTCTAGAATAAGCTTCCATATAACTGGAAGTTTGAACTCTTTGACCAGCACCTCTCTTTCCCTCCCTGCCCCTGGTCACCGTCATTCTCATCTCTGCTTCTATGACTTTGATAAAATGCCCTATTTCTTTTTTTTTCAACATTTATTTATTTTGGGGACAGAGGGAGACAGAGCATGAATGGGGGAGGGGCAGAGAGAGAGGGAGACACAGAATCGGAAACAGGCTCCAGGCTCCTAGCCATCAGCCCAGAGCCTGACGCGGGGCTCAAACTCACGGACCGCGAGATCGTGACCTGGCTGAAGTTGGACGCTCAACCGACTGCGCCACCCAGGCGCCCCTAAAATGCCCTATTTCTAAGGGGCCTCTGCCTATCAGGCCCCAAGCATATCATCAGACACACTGTAGACCCTCAATAAATATCTCATATAAATGATTCATTGGTATCACTTTCAGCTGGGAAGAACATCAACGTATGGAACAAAAACTGTGAGTGCTGGTGTCCTGTGTTCTTTTTTTACTTTCTCCAGGAAGCCCTAAATCCATCCTTGGTACCTGCTTTTTAGAAGGACACCAGTGAATTTCTTTTTATGTCTTGGGAAAGAGGACTCCTCATTTCTTAAGAGCATCCCACCCACTGTTTGCTTTCTTGTTATCACATTACAATAATGAATACTATCATAGCACATCAGAGAAGGGAAAGAACTTAAAGCTTAACCACAATTAATTTTGTATCACCTCAAATGGATATAGATTCGATCTATAAAGATATATGGGGGCTAAAAATACTTTGGGAAAAAAGATTTCATTGTGTCCCTAATGCCATGATCAATGAGAAAATAGTCAGCCATGACAGCCTCTCATTCTTTTCCACTGGTAATGAGAGCAGCTATTTATACATGGTCTCAATAATTGTTTAATTGAATGAATAAATTAACAAACAAATACAGAGAACTATTTTATGCAAATAACATTAACAGCAAATTTTAATTGGACACATGGGTACACACAATCGGCTACTAGTGTGTCAAAAATTCTTCCAGTAACAATACAAGAATGGCAAATACATACATTGATAGATGCATAGAGATACTGTGTTGGATACCAAACAGGTATGAGACGTAACTATGCCCATAAACTCATGATTTGATCAGACAGCAAGAGAACTTAGAAAAAGAAACAAAAACACAAATGAATCAAGTTCTAAAGAATTAATCACTTAACGCCAAAGGAAACTGGGAAATAGATTAGGTATCACGTAAGCGTGTACAGAAGTTCTGACTTAAGCAGGACTAATATTAAAAGTTCATCAAGGACAAACGACGACCAGTGTTAGAATATTTGGTACAGGAGTAAAAAAAATAAATGAGAAAAGAGACTTGGATATGCGTTTATAAGGACATGGGAAGAGGAATTCCTGTGGTTGGGGCTGACAGCATTTGTAAAAAGCCATAGTGAAAGGCAGGTTAGTATCACATAACCCACAATGCTTATTTGACGAGCATGGAGTTAAGTCTGAGAACAGGAAGAAAATGTTGCACGTTCCGAGCAAGGCCGTGTGAGGAAGAAGCCCCCCACTACTGTAAACAGAAAGGTATAGTCTCAGCAAATTGGTATATCCTTAATGTCTCATTAGACAAACAAAATGATCTCGATCATAGATTAAACCACACCTCTTACACGTAGGAATCACCTGGCCATAGTATCACAGATTTCCCTTTCCTGAGTGTCAGGCATTCCACCCTCCAAAGGGTGACAAGTCAGTTTTTTAAGTAGATTCAAAGGCTGTGTCTGTGTAAATGAATAACTGGAATCTGAACATGATAAGAAACTAAAGAGTGTCTTTAATTTAGCTAGTGTCTCGTGAGCTCCACTCCCAGACCCTGGGTCCATCTTGCATGCATAGTTCTGGTTAAAGTGAAAAAGGCTTATTTTGAATTCTGACTCTGTGGTCTGATTTACTGAAAATGTAATCCTATGAGAGGGTTTGGGGCCCATTAATTGGGAATTGATGACAGGGAATTGATATTCATCTTGCCACTTCTCTGGAAAATGCATCAGAAAAGGAGACTACAGATTATCATTACGCAGGAGGCATGGTTGCACCATGGTCAACGCATATCTGGCATTTACGCTTCAATATCACTGATTAAGATTTGTCCCAAATAGAGTAATTTTCAGAAAGACTAACTTTTTGAAGATTAACTTTTTGAGTCTGGCTGTAATCTTTCCATAATGAAATAATAGAGAGAGCTATAATGTATATGACTATCCATCAGATACACAGTATTTCCAATATTTCTAATTATTATCCATAAAATGTCCTACTGGCCTTCTGACAAACCATTGGAAAACATGACAGCATTGACAGGAAAATGAAGTCTACTGCTAGAACTCAAATATAAATACTCATGATACTAAAAACCATGTGCCACTTTGTATGACATCAGATTTTATTTAACTCGTTCTAAATATACCAATATTTTCCTACCTGAACAGGTGTTTCAGAATTCACAGTATTCTGCATTTTTAGTACAGTAACAGTCAAAGCTGTAATTTTTATCACTGACGGAGGAATTGAAAATTTTATACACACAGGAACGTTGAGTAGTTAATATTGATGAAAAATAGAATGCTTTATTTGAATTATTTCCACTTATACGAGAATCAACTAGAGAACCTTCAACTCATGTTAGTAAAACGTCTCTATCATAGGTCTTACCAATAAGTATTTAGGCTAACATCCAAATTGAGTTTTCCAATAATAACTGAGGCTTTGGTGACCCCTGAATTTCATCAGTGTTCTTGCACAGAACTGGAAATGTGTCCACTGGTCAAAAAAAGGGTGCCCCGGAAAAACTTGTGGTAGTGTTTGCAAAAATGACTGTAACAGCTGTTGGCAATCTTAAGGCTCACTTCATGTTGTTCTGGCAATCCTCCTCTGGAGAGGTCAAGTCTATTTCAACACCACTTGCAACTGGATTAGCCTTGTGACTTATTTTCACCAATGGAATGTAGCAAAAGTGACACGTGGGGCTTGTGTGGTTGGGCCTCTGCTTTTGTTTTTTTGGAACTCGGCCTGGAGACCACAAAAGGCATCTGGTCTATCCTACTGGGGGCCGAGGGCCCATGAGGAGACAGAAGAGTGAGCCACAGTAGCCCACAGCTTGCACCAGCTACCAGACATCAGAGCGAGGCATCATCCACCCCAGCTGTTAGCAGCAGTATGTTTCCTGCATTGGGACTCTGAATCAAATCCATGCAGGCTCAACTCTGTATTTTATTTAACCTCTTTTTGGCCTTCATTTTCTGCTCTGTAAAACGAGGGAGAACAATGCTATTTACCTGCAGCGGGGTTGAGAATACTCAACGACCAAATGCGATGAGATATCTTAAAACATTACCCGGGATAAACAAACATTAATAAAATGTGAGCAAGCAACATTATTGTTGTTGTTATTGCTGCTGTTGCTGCAACGTTGATTTGTCTTTTCCAGAAAACAAACAAACAAAAAACAAAAAAAATCCACTGAGACTCAGAGAGATTACATGTTTTTCCCAAAGCCCAAGAGCTGTGGAACTAAAATACCGATCCAGATTTTTTGTTCCACGGTCCAAGTCATTAACTACCACAGTTCTGTATTCACGCTGTGACTCTGCTTTATTCAAGACACCTTGTGCCAACCATTGTGGTCAATGATTTCATATATATAATATCATTAATATTTTAATTAGCTTAGTGTAACTAAATTAAGCATTTTAATATGACTTGGCACAACATGCCAGGCTCCCTACTTGTCTGGCATTATCTTCTATGACTCCTTCCCTCCTACTCACTCCAGATTTCAACCCATATTTTCCGTGCCATCTCTGTGTGCTATTCTCTCTGGTTGTGATGATCTCGCCCTCCTATTTCTGTAATAAGTTTTACAGTTACTATCTGGTTCTGCCCCAACATTTCCTCCTCTGTGAAGGGCCACATTGTTATTCTTTCAAGGCTATTAAGTATTCTCTCTGCTCCTATAGTTATTATCATTGCCAAAATGATATGCGGTTTAGAAGTTTTGTTTAATTATGTGTTTCCCACTAGACTGTGAGTTCATAGGAAGCAGAGCTGTGTCTTACCTATCTTTATATTCATGGACTTCAATAAATACCCACAGGATATACTCATTTTTGTGGTACAATGCATACAATTTAGGTTCATATGCCTCCTTTCTTGTGTTGGTATTTTTATTCATTTTTTGATGTTCTATAGTGAAAACTGCCACTTTAGATTCTAGAGGAGGATACTGGTTCAATGTAAAAACCCAGGTTTAGAGTCAGACTGTGGGGTGCCTGGATAGCTCAGTCGGTTAAGCGTCTGATGCTTGATTTCAACTGAGGGCATGGTCTCATGATTCCTTAGATGAGTCCCATGTGAGACGCTGTGTTGACAGCATGGAGCCTGCTTGAGATTCTCTCTCTCTCTGTCTCTCTCTCTCTCTCTCTCAAAATAAATAAATAAACATTAAAAGAAAAAAAGAGTCAGACTGTGCTCAGACCAACTCCATCAGTTTTTAGCACGGCTGCCTTGGACAAGTGGTATCGATGCTACACTTGAGTTTCCTTCTGTATACTGGGAAAAAAAAGAGCTATAATGCAGAATTCACCTATGTGTATGTATCCAAATAAGTGTGAAGGTGAATTTCATCAATATATATAAAGTGAATTCAGTATGTAATGGCTTAATTTTCTGTAGAAATTACTGTCATTAAGGAAGACTTTATGAGTAAAGCTTCGTTTTGCAAGTTTTGTTCTGCTGTCCTGTGAAAATTAGTTAAGTACATTCTGGTGAATGTACTATTTTTAAACCTTAACTAATTTGCTTTTCTCTGTATTGTTGTTATTGTTATTATTTTGTTCTTGGATGTTCTGATCTTTCAAAAACATGGCATAAGTCAACTCAAAAGTTAATATTCTATAAATATAAATAAAATAGTTAAATACCTAGGGGTAAATTTAACCAAGGAGGTGAAAAACCTGTACTGTGAGAACTAAAAAACACTGATAAAGAAATGGAAGATGACACAAACAAACGGAAAGACATTCCATGTTCATGGATTGGAAGAAACAATATTGTTAAAATGCCCATGCTACCCAAAGAAATCTATGGATTTCACGCAATCCCCATCAATATACGAACAACATTTCTCACGGAAGTAGAACAGACAATTCTAAATTGTGTATGGAAGTACAAAAGACCTGAAGAAGCCGAAGCAATGTTGAGAAAGAAGAACAAAGCTGGAGATATCACAATTCCAGATTTCAAGATATACTAGAAAGCTTTAATAATCAAAACTGTATGATACTTGCACAAAAATAGGCACATGGACCAATGAAACAGAACAAGAGTCCAGAAGTAAACTTGTGCATGTATGGTCAGTGAATCTACAACAAAGGAGGTGAGAACAGAGAGGAGACAATCTCTTCAACATACAGTGCTGGGAAACTGGGCAGCTACATACAAAAGAATGACACAGGATCATTTTCTTACACCATAAACAAAAATAAATTCAAAGCAGATTAAAGACCTAAATGTGAGACCTGAAACTCCTGGAAGAAAACATAAGTAGTAATTTCATTGACATTGGTTGTAGAAATATTTTTCTAGATATGTCTCCTCAGGCCAGGAAAATGAAAGCAAAATTAAAACTATGATGACTGCATCGAAATAAAAAGCTTCTGCACAGCAAAGGAAACCATCAACAAAATGGTAAGATAACCTACTGAATGGAAGAAATATTTGCCAAGATATATTCGATAAGGGGGTTACATTCAACATATTTAAAGAACTTATAGAACTCAATGCCAAAAAGCCCCCACAAATAATGGGATTAGAAAATGGGTAAGAGGCCCGAATAAACATTTTTCCAAAGAGGACACACAAATGTCAGACACATAAAAAGTTGCTCACCATCACTAATTTAATGGGGAAATACAAATCAATCCCACAATGAGATAGCACCTTACATGTGTCAGAACAGCTAAAATCCAAAAGGCAAGAAATAAGAAGTGTTATTAGGATGCACAGAAAAAGGAACCCTCATGCATAATCGGTGGGAATATAAATTGGTACAGCCACCCCTCCCAATCTTCAGGGTCCATGGACTCGATTCTACACTGGATTTAACTCCTTTACCCCAGTCACTTTGTGAGAATGGAAAATAAAATAGTGCAGGTGGGTCACGGAAAACATTTTAACTAGTAATAGAAACAATGTAGCCAGGGCATTTCTGGCTTTAAATTAACTGGAAACTTAATTTAAACTTAAATTAACTGGAAAGTATGGTAATGACAATATGTATCCCTATGCAAAGGGTGTGTGACAAACATGTAAGTTCAAAAACCTGTGTTAAGTACTTCAGCTTATGTCTAATTACTTTAACCATTTTCAGGGGGATTGCACCTTTCAGTATTTCACTACAGAAAATAAAAATATTCATTTATTGCCATGTTTGTTAAAATGTTTGAATCAGTACCCTTGTGTGGAAAAGGTACAGAATCGTACAAAGGAATCAGAGATTTTCCAATGACTTTAGAAACAGGATGACCTGATGACAAATGAGGGCTCTACCTAAATCCAAGTTGGATCTTGAAATCAGAATTTGCTTCATTTTGGAAGATGTCACACCTAAGTCCCCATACTATCTTAGGCTATTTATATAATTCTTAAACAGAGCAAAACAAGTGTGTGAGGATATAATAATGAAGTGCAATCAAGACTTCTCTAGGTTTAGGGGCGCCTGGGTGGCGCAGTCGGTTAAGCGTCCGACTTCAGCCAGGTCACGATCTCGCGGTCCGTGAGTTCGAGCCCCACGTCGGGCTCTGGGCTGATGGCTCAGAGCCTGGAGCCTGTTTCCGATTCTGTGTCTCCCTCTCTCTCTGCCCCTCCCCCGTTCATGTTCTGTCTCTCTCTGTCCCAAAAATAAAAATAAACGTTGAAAAAAGAAAAAAAAAAAAAGACTTCTCTAGGTTTGTTTTCTGTGTGTGTGTGTGTGTGTGTGTGTGTGTGTGTGTGTGTGCGCGTGCGTGCGTGTGTGTGTGTTCCATGTGGTCAAACTCCCACTCACCAAGAATTCTTCCTTCCCCCCCCCCCACCTCTTGAAGGGAGCTGAGAATTACCTATTCTGCTCAAGGGTCTAATATATTCTGAAACAAACTTATGAATTACAGTGAAAAGAAGCACTCAAAACCAAACAGAATCAATGCATAATATTAAGGAAATAAAAATAAATTAAATTAAATCAGAATTCTGGTTTCATCATTTGCAGACTAAGAGGAATTTGGAAATAAGCGGGATCAACCCCATGTTTCGGAAATGGGAAGATAACCCTTCCTACAAATAAAATCTCTAGGGTTGTCAAAACCTCCTTTTTTTTACTACTAAGGAAACTTTGGGTTATACAGTGCCAGTCTTTACATTCACATTAAAGTGAAAATATTCATAGGAAGTACTGACATGTTAAATTGTTATCACACTTCCATAAAGTGTGAAATCTCAAGAGACAGCTTTGCAGTGTTAGAAGGCCTACGTTCAGATCGTGATGATACCACTTATGGATAAAGAGATCTGGGTAGGTCATTCTTCCTAGGAGTGCCTCTTTTCTCACCTGTGATATGGACATATTAAGAATGCGTGGCTCATCAAATTTTTGTGTGGCTCAATTGGCATGACGCACGGGCATATGATTTTTGACTGTAAAGGAGCATACCAGTACTATTTGTATTAGTTTTCCTAAGAGCAGAGCACTGAACAATTTAGCATTTAGCATTTTGATGAAAAATGTAGAGTATCTTTGAGGAAATATACTGTGGAGATCCACAGGCACAAATGCATGGAAACCTCTGATTAGTAAAACTGCAGGGAAGGGTAAATATAGGAATGGATATGGAGGAGATGAAAAACGTCAAAAATAGTTCTTGCAGAATTCTCCCAAGTGGCCATGTTAATATCCAGTTTTGTCCATATGATTTTCCTTCCTTCTTGGTCAGGATTCCATTTTTGTTTCTGTGCAATTATGCCTTGCATACAACTTCAGTGACATTATTCTTGAATTTGCTTCTGTTACAGACATCTCTAAAGCCACATTTTTAGTAGTCAGATGGCTGCATGTGGTTTCAGAGACAGTGGCCCGTGCTCTTGCTCCTATTATTTTCCTATACTCTAAATAACAAATTAAATATATAAAAATACATGGAAGATATATTCAGATATACGTGACCTGGAAGAAGATGACTCTGTTCTGGTCTGGGTTAGTCTGAGATTTCCCTCACGCTACTCATGCATAAATTTATTCACTGGATTCACATCTGAGCAACTATTTAAGGCTGGTTCACATTGAACAATACCTGAACCAGGCCAATCTTCTGGTTTCATACCATTCAGAAGTTACTGCACAATCCATAAGCAAATCCAAATGATCCATTAGCCATTTGTATATTCGTGCATTCAATAAATATGCAAGGGTTCACAATGTACCTCACCCAGTTTTTGGAATAGGAGACATAACAGTGTGCGACCAAAAGAGAAAGCCCTGGCTCTCATGGAGCTTACATTTGATTCTCCTTTGTCTTTTCATGAAGATACACAAAAACGTCCAAACGTGGTGCTTCCCAACACCACAACCCATGATGAAGGAGCAACTCAGGAGGCAATGTGTTTACTGACTTGATCTAAGGGAAACCAATCCAGTTTGGCCAATTATCTCTGTGAATTATATCTGTGAAGATGTATTGGGTTAGTTCGATTGTAACTTTTAAGAATATGAGTTAAAACACAAAGAGACAATGCAGAGAACACAAGAATGGAGATTAAAAGGAAATGAAGTAAAAAGAGATTTTTTAGAGAGCAGAGGTCATGCTAGGAGTCAGTAGAAAGCCGGGAAAGAACAAACAAACCATGAAACTGAGGAGAGCAGAAGTTAGGGAAGCCAGCAGATGGAGACGTGCTCCTGAGATACGTACAACCCCCCAGCATTCTAGAACTAGGCTCCACCTAACCCAATCATAAAACAATTCATACGCTTCTTGAGGAGCGGCTTTCATATTATTTCTGCTTTTCCTGAGGAATATTACTGGGAAGCAATGCATATGTGTCCTTATAATAAACTCTGATTATTGCTGCTACCTTGGGTTGGATTTCTTCATCTTGCAACAAATAGATTAAATTAAACAAAGGGAATATCTGCTAAAGGTGCATATAATTATTCCCTTCCATTTCAACTATGCACCCCTTCACATTTTATTCATTCATTAATATGTACATTTATACAGATGACATGGAGAACAAAATCCTGGAAAAAATTGTTAGAAAATGAACAATGTTTCCTTGATAACGCAGTATCCTTTTAAATGATAATTTATTTCAATTGGTCTATTCAAGAGGCTACCATAACTGCTTTATAAATAAATGGTGTTCAAGTGACACTGAGAACAAAATGCTTAAACATCCTTGATCTACAAAAACCAGAGGGGATACTGAAATGTTATGATAGTTCAGGTTTATACCTGATTTAGCATTCTTTTCAATTGGCCCCACTACTGTACCGCAGAGCAGAAATAAAGGTGGAGAAGACCAGTGACTGGTTAGAGGTTCCAGATTTCCCCTAGTTAGCATCAGACACACAAAAAAAATCCATGAGAGATGTCAAGTTTTATGTTGATAAATTCTACATAATGCACAGACTTGAAATCTCCTGAAAAAGTCAATACCATGGAAGGAAAGCAGTGTGGGGCACCTGGACACACGCACACAGAAGAGGTTCTAAAACGTGGGTGATACAGACCAGACCAGAATCCTGGAGATCATTTTTCTGGCCACAAATCTGGAGGAAATTAGAAATAAAGACCTGGATTCCACACTGTCTTGCTCGTTGTTGGTGCATTGTTTTGTGCTCTGATAAGTGTATATATTTTGGACGCATGCCATTATTGATGCAACAGCCTTTCTCAAATTTTTTTTTAATTCTTCACAAAGTTTTCTTTGACAATCATTTGAGTTTTTACAGAAATCTAGGCAGAGTGCCCCCCTACCTGTCTATGTTTATTTAGCCCCCAGAATGAGCGGAAGAGGTAAGCATGCCACTGTTGATGAATTCAGTTTAGATGTACTATTGTTACATAACACATATTGGAAGTTTCACTCTGAATTTTTATTAAAAAACAGAAAGGGTGAAAATAGTCTTGCATCAACACCTGATAAAAATATTAACATAAGAGAGAAGATTCAATGCCTTTTTGTATACTGTCACTTAACACAAATAATATACATAAAGCACGTGATCTCAGGTTTCTTACATACCAATATGACCGTCATGTCTTTTCATTTTTCTTCATATATTTCTATCATGCCTATCTCCAAAAATGCTGTTACACCTAGAAACAGCTTCATTGTTTTCCTCTTTGCCTTCAACTAAATTGTAAGAAAACAATCTAAAGCAGTTTTAGGGAAAAATTGTTTAAACTATACACTCTCAAAAAGTAGGCCCTAACCACTTTCCAAACTAATTAATCAAAATATGAAAACAAATAATTCTGGGCAACATGCAGTTGCCAAACTATTCGTTGTCTATCAATAGTTGTGAGCAGTTTTATGTAATCTGCAAATAAAAATACAAGGCCTATTTCAATGATTCCATTAAATCCTTCTCCTGCTTTTAATAAAAACATGTCATGTTCTATTTCTTTCTCAGATTAAACAGAATTTTGTTTGTGTTTGGAGTTTGACTCTTTCAACCTCTGTTCTTATTCTCCAAGATTGAAGTTATTTTTTTTTCTGATTATATTCAATCCAAACCTCACATGATTTGCAGAAAACAGCTCCTGTTTGGATAGGGATTATGTCAATACAGGAAAAAGAGGGCAACTTGCACATATGAATGGCTATTGTATGCACTTACTAATGGCATTTTCTCCAGTTCCTGGATGCTAACTTTATAGTTTATGTTCTGCTCAAGATGCCTTTCAATGCTCTCCCTAAAAAGACAGTTTCTAGAATTCTATTTTTCTGCAGGGTGGCCAATTCTGTATTAGCCCTCACGCCTATTTTATCAGTAAATGGAGAGGCAGTAGAACATTGTGTTTGGGGGGGGGGCAATCTTTCAGCCACATTGTCTAGGTTTGAATATCACAGTCTGGCACTTGTAGGCTGAGACGACTTGGGCAAGTTACATGCCATTTTCTGGCTTTCAATTGCATCATTTTAAAAATAAAGATGATAGCAATAGTATCCATCTCATGCATCTCTGTGATTATGAAATGAATTTAAAATATACATAGTGCTGGGCTGCCTGGGTGGCTCAGTCGGTTAAGCGTCCAACTTTGGCTCTGATCAGGATCTCACACTTCTGAGTTCGAGCCCAGCATTGGGCTCTGTGCTGGCAGCTCAGAGTCTGGACCCTGATTCAGATTCTATGTCTCCCTCTCTCTCTGTCCCTTCCATGCTCGCACTCTGTTTCTTTCTCTCTCAAAAATAAGCAAACGTTAAAAAAAAACTTGCTTAAAAAATATACAAAGTGCTTTGCATTATAACGTCTGCCTTGTCCAGTGGGCCCCACCCAATAATCTGATCAAGGAGGAGGGGGTAGACTGCCTGGTGCTGCACCTAGGGGGTTGGCTGGGGCATGGGGTGGGGGGGAGGGCAGGGAGGTGCAGCTGGAAAAGATGAGCAGACAGGACATGGATGAATGGATAAGCTCTCAGTCCTAAACCAAGATGGCTTCCTACTCCCAACTGGCCTCAGCTCCCTGGCCCACCTGCTGCTAGACATCATCAAATTCAAGGCATCCAGCTGGAAGATGACCTCAGCTGCCCACAAGTATTGGCAGAGCAAACTCTCTGACTGGTCTCCAGATCAGGCTTCGTCGCGAGCAGCACGAGCTTTTCATCACCCACCTCCCACCTTGGCCACAGACTCTTTGCCTCTCCCAAAGATGTCTCCCTTCTTCAACAGCTCCCAAGATGTTTTCCGCTTCTACCAAAGTCGTGCCCTAAGCGCCTCCCTCCCTTATTCAGGGCCTGGGGCAGATATGAAACAGATCTGTCCCCATAGTCCTGTCAGCTTTTCTCTCCCATCACCTCCCACCTGGGCCAGGCAGAGAAGGGCAACTCCTAACAGCCACCACACCATGCAACCACTGGTGCAACAGCTATCTTGGTGCCTCAGGTTCCCCCATCTGGAAAATGGGTATCCATAGCCATTGGCGGGATGCTTTGGGATGTCAAGGGGTAGAAACAGAGCACAGGTCATACCAGAAACTGCTTTTCATACATTTTGTACAAGGACCACTTTGGAAACAAGTATATTCGGTTTCAATAAATGGCAGTACTGTATCACATGTTACACCAGTTCAGGGTGAGATTTTCTAAGAAACATTTTCTAAAACACACACACACCACACACTACAGACTGGTAGAACACATTTATAAATCACATATCTGACAAGGGAATTGTGTCCAAAATATATCAAGAACTTTCAAACACAACAACAAGCAATCAAAAAATGAGCAAAAGACATGAACAGACATTTCATTGGCACTAGTACGCAGATGGTAAAGAAGCACATGAAGAGACATTCAACACCATTAACTTAGATAAATGCACATTGAAACTATGATGAGATATCACTGCACATCGATCAGAGACAAAAATGAATAATACAATTCTGAGCGGTGATGAGGATATGGAGCAAACAAAAGTCTTTTCCACTGCTGGTGGGAATGCAAATCTTAAAAATAGTTAGGCTGTTTGTAATTTTATAGTTTCATAAATTGTTAAACATGTACATGCTCCATGACTCGGCAATCCCACTCCTGGGTATCTAGAGAATTGAAGACCTATATTCACATAAAATCTGTACACAAATATTTGTAGCAGCTCTGTTAATAATTGCCCCAAACTATAAACACCCCAAATCTCACTTAATTAGTAAATGGATAAGCAAACAGTATTGCATCTATACAAGGGAATATTCTGGCCAGCAATAAAAGGGTTATTAACAAATACAACAACTCGGATGAATCTAAAACACACTGTGTTCAGTGCAAGGTTACATACTGTGTGATTCCAATTATAAGACATTCTTGAAAAGATGAACTACAAGTATTGAAGAATAAATCAGTGGTTGCCAGAGATTGTGGGGGGAAAAGGGTAACTATAAAAGAATAGCACAAAAGACCTTTTTAATGTATACTTATTATGTTGGTAGTTACGTGAATTTACACATGTTAAAATTTATTGAACTATATACCCCCCAAATTTCCTGAACACAGATTTTTTTCCACGGGTGAGAGTACATGCATATATTTAGGTCTTTTGAAGCATGTGCCCATATTGGCTTTCAGAAGGGTTGAGATAATTTACTTTCCAATAAGCAGCACCTCTTTTGAAGCATGTTCCCATATTGACTTTCAGTAGGGTTGAGATACTTTACTTTCCATTAAGCAGCACCTTACAGTGCCTGTATTCCTGTACTCTCAAAAATATACGCAAAGTGCTCAGCAGTGCTCATTATGTGAGAGATGTGGAATAGGTGCTCAGTAAGATGGCAGCTGTTGCTGTTCTTGCTGCCATTGTGGTTGTTGCTATTATTAGTGTTATGGTGGAAATGCGAAATGTTAAAGCCAGTATGCTTAAATAACGTGGCCATTTCTTGACGTGAAACGTACTCATCCTAGACCTGGCAGTTCCATTTGTGGGTATTTACCCAAGAGGAAATAAAACATATGCCCACACAAAGACTTTAGGCAAATATTTGTATCAGCTTTCTCCATAACCTCATCAAACATGAAAACAAACCAACTGTCCATCCAATGGTGAGTAGATGAGAAAACTGTGGCACATTTATATGACAGAATACTAATCAACAATAGAAAAAATGACTCCTGATACATGCAACAACATGGACCGATCTCAACAGTATTATGCTAAGTGAAAGAACCCAGGAGGAAAAGCCAACATATTATAAAATTTGATTTAGATGACATTCTAGAAAAGGTCAAACTATCAGAAATCTGATCTAAGTTTTCCAGGGGGATTGACTACAAAGGGCCATGAAGGAACTTTTGCAGATGATGGAAATATTCATCTTCATTATGGTGATGGTCACATTACTACTATTTTTTTTCAAAAATCACAGAACTGCATAAAGAGTGACTTTTAATGTCTAAGAATTATACTTCAATAATCTGACACAAAAAAATGAAGGTAGGAATATGTACAGGTCAAATTACCACATAGAAATATGTAGAAACGTTAATGTTGGCTTCCAAGGGCCAGAGATAACACTCCTGTGAACTAAAGCCTGGGCTATGATTGGAATTTCTGATTCTTCCTTTCAATTTTATGTGAAAATCAAGCGGGGTCCCCAAAGTTTATAGCTGTTCCTAAAACACTGCTCCCCGAGCCAGACTATAAAGCCAGTTCTGCTTTAAGTCTAAAACTACCTCAACCCTCATGCTCTGTCAGAGAATTTGACTTAAGAATCCTGAAAGATTCAAACTTTATTCTGGTTTATAGAGTTATTGATAGGGGTCAGTTTAACAGCCTCAAGGAGTAAAAACAGCATTGAGCTAAGCAAGAAAGTTCATGGCAGCAAATGACAAAATAGTCTGCTGTCACTGAATTCATAAACTATGGAGGTTGGGAGCCAGAAAATTTTGTTGGCAACATCCCAATGAATATTGTCACAGTGGAAATTCAGAAACAATCGATTTGGAGTCACATACCTCTCTGAACTGGCTACACCATATAGCAGCAATTAGGCCTTCCCATTGAATTATGTCTGTTAACTTATTATCTTTTTAGCTGGAAGGTCTGTTTTATAAGGACTAGCAAACTATATAGCATTCTTTGGGTTTATAGTGCCCTTATTTCATTTTCACCTTAAATACGATATATGGATGATGATGATGATGGTGACTGTTGTTATATACCAGATGCTCTTGTAATTGCTTTTGTAATTTTCTGAATTGTAACACCTTTCTCTCGTTTTTCACATTTTCTCATTTTCTATTATCTTCCTACATTTGATGTTCACAATCAGGCAGTCTGATTTGTGATGCAACTTTAAATTTGTCATATTTTTTTTAAGGACTGAAAGTGTTCTACAATTTTGTGAAAGAAATAAAAATGAATATGATTTCAATAAGACAACTCATTAAAGTACTATGGGTCATAAAGCTTAAGAAAACTGATTTTTCAAAATATTTGATCATTCAGTTGTATGTAATATTTGAAACTTGTAAATTTTCAGAAATTTATTAAGCAAAACAAAAATGAGTAACAATTTTATTCTGCTAAATTCATGCTTAATTTTTCACCTTTTTAAATATAATTTAATTTTAAGTATTTTTAATGTTTACATTTAAACAGACAACCTATGCCAAGAAGCCAGAAAACAAACATGCAAAATCTTTGAAGTTCTAAATGTAAAAAAAATTTCATTTTATAGAAAATTTTGTTTCTTCCAATTGATTAGATCACTAAGAAATCAAGATTTGGGTTACTCTACCATGTAGATAATCCCAGACAGCTGAAGAGCTAGCAGAAGGAGCATAAGAATTGTACAAACTGATTACACTTTTATGACCAGTTGCAGAAATGAAAGGATGTAGATTTCCATATTATTTCCATTTCATTGTAAGTTTTTGTATATACTAACCAGTTTCCATTTTTCCTCCTCTTCTTGTTCCTTCCATTTTTAAAGATTTTATAGGATGGGAAAATGGGATTGCAATTAAACTATAAGAGCTTTGGGGCACCTGGGTGGCGCAGTCGGTTAAGCGTCTGACTTCAGCCAGGTCACGATCTCGTGGTCCGTGAGTTCGAGCCCCGCGTCAGCCTCTGGGCTGATGGCTCAGAGCCTGGAGCCTGTTTCCGATTCTGTGTCTCCCTCTCTCTCTGCCCCTCCCCTGTTCATGCTCTGTCTCCCTCTGTCCCAAAAGTAAATAAACGTTGAAAAAAAAAAAAAAAACTATAAGAGCTTCAATACAACCCCAGAGGTTTATTCAGTTACTGATGGGATTTGGGGTCTCCATTTTGGGGAAGAGAATAAAACACGAATGCATGGTATAGTTACATTATTTTAGACTAGATCAAATTGTTATATTTGCTGTTTGGAAATTTCATTAATTGTAGAAGACTATAAATGAGGATTGAACAGCCAAAGGTGTGGACTGTTGACGATGCCTGGGTTAGTTCTCTCAATTTCCATTCCAACTTGCTTCTATAGATCTTCCTTGACTTGTGATGGGGCTACATCCTGACAAACCCACTGTAAGTTGAAGATATTGTAAGTGGAAAATGCACTTCACACATGGAAACTACTGAAATCATAGGTTAACCTAGCCTATCATAAATGTGCTCAGAAAACTTACATTAGCCTACAGTTGGGCAAAATCATCTAACAGAAAGCCTATTTCACAGTACAGTGCTGACTCTCTCATGTAATTTATTAAATACTGTACCGGAAGTGACAAACAGAATGGCTTTATGGTCCAGAATGGTTGTCAGTGTGTCAGTTGTTCACCCTCACGATCACGTGGCTGACTAGCAGCTGCCGCGGCTCACTGCCACTGCCCAGCGTCACAAGAGAGCATTTTACTGCATGCATATTGCTAGCTTGGGAAAAGATCAAAATTCAAAATTTGAAGTAAAATTTCCACCAAATGCATACTTTGTAGCATTATAAAGTCAACAGGTAATAATTGGGGACCATCTGTAGTGGCAAAGTTAGAAACCACATTCCCCAAATCCCTTGCAGCTAGAGTTCTAGATATAAATAGGTTCCATCATGTAGATGTGCTCGTATGAACTTTGGAAGGCAAAAGGGGGTGGCAGGCATCATCCCCTCTCTGTGTGATGCATGTCAGTGTTTAGTCACCAGCAACCTGGCATGAGAGCCAGTTGTGGTGGAAATAGGCAGTACTAGTTCCTTAATCTCCTATCATAGCCACAGAAGTGATCTTTATTCCAATCATGAGACACTCCCTCATTTTCACTGCTCCTGCTCTTCTAGAAAGTTAGTAAAGCACTCTATTCCATGTGTTAATCTTTTTTTTTTCTTTTTGAAATAATACTAGTATTTTCTGTTTTTTTTTTCATTGAGCCCTGTGATGCTAGAGTAATGCAGAGTTAAAAAAAAATTAAAGGTGAAAATTCAACGGATTCAGAAGACAAAACATGGTACATACAGAAAAAGGAGCACAAAGTACTTACTGAGTAATATAATGAGGATTACATCACATATGTATTTATTTTCACAAAGTTCTTTTTTAGAAACCACTTTATTAAACTATGATTGACAAGAAAAAAACTGTGTACATTTAATGTGTACAACTTGATGAGTTTGAAGATAAGTATATACCTATGATACCATCACCACACCTGTGCCATAAACCTATCAATCACTTCCAAAAGCTTTTACTCACCCTCTTTATTTTTTAGTATTATTGTGTACATGTGCATGTACGTGTGTGTGTGTGTGTGTGTGTGTGTGTGTGTGTGTGTGTTAAGAACACTTAACATGAGATCTACCCTTGCAGGAAGTTTTTATACAATATTATATTGTTAACTCAAAGCACTATGCTATACAGTAGATCTCTGTATAATTGAAATTTATACCTGAATGTTTCTACTTCTAACCAGCCTAAATATTTAATTTGCAAGGAAATATACAAAGTAACAAATTGCACAATGAAAGTAAAATACTATGCAGACATCTTATAGCAAAATACTCCCCACAGAAATACACACTTCCAAATTATTACTTCAGTGAGCTGAAAATGTCTGAATCTTCTATTAGTGAGTTCTGACATCACCTGTTCAAGCACTACACATTGCAAATTCTCACAACTTATACCTGAAGCCAGAATGTACTACACCACTACAGAGTTACTCATTTTCCAAGCCTGCACTGTTTGGGACTCAAAACAAATAGGAAAGGTGCCACTTTTGTGAACAGCACTCTTAGATGAAAACAATGTGTAACATGATAATAATTGTGCTTTGCTAATATCCCTAATTAGAATTTAAGTTTACTGTAACATGATTTATTCTTTTATTTATTTATTTTAAACATTTTTTATTTTAAAAAAAATTTTTAACGTTTATTTTTGAGACAGAGAGATACAGAGCATGAATAGGGGAGGGTCAGAGCGAGAGGAAGACACAAAATCCGAAGCAGGCTCCAGGCTCTGAGCTATCAGCACAGAGCCTGACGCGGGGCTTGAACTCACAGACTGTGAGATTATGACCTGAGCCGAAGTCGGACGCTTAACTGACTGAGCCACCCAGGCGACCGTCTTTTATTTTTTTTTACATTTATTTATTTTTGAGAGACAGAGAGAGACAGAGCACAAGTGGGGGACGGGCAGAGAAAGAAGGAGACACAGAATCCAAAGCAGGTTCCAGACTCTGAGCTGTCAGCACAGAGTCCGACGCAGAGTTCGAACTCACAAACTGTGAAATCATGACCTGAGCCGAAGTCAGAGGCTTAACCAACTGAGCCACCCAGGCGCCCCAGTAACATGAGTTATTAAAATGAGAAGCAAAATAATAATATCAGTGACAAAATAGCCAAAGTGGTAAATGAACATCTTAAAATATACGAAATACTATGGAAATGTAATAAATATGGATAGAAAGGAAATCTGATATTCATATTAAACAGATTTTTTTTCTCACAGAAAATATTGCATATGAAAATTTTGTCCATCTGAAATACTCATTAAATATAACATCACAATAATTAATCTAATGCAAGCCAGGCCACTCCACTCATTTATGTTTTGAATTTGATATGAAGAAATAGAACCAGAGAACTCTCTGGTGATTCACACTAACGTGCATTCGTTGTCAAAGGAAGAACTTTGCCAAGAACTTAAAAACAATTTTTGAAGGACAGTTTTTGGTTTTACAAGTATTTTGCTATTTTTCAGCAGCACAATAAAATTAATTAAAAACGTGTAATACCCGTATGAAAATATGTCAATATGTACAAACAAAGTTTATGGGCTCAAAGTAAAAATTCATTTTGGGAAAAATGAGGATAAAAATAGTCTATCAAGTATAAGTACTAAATAAACTTACTGAATCTGAAGAAATTAGTAAGAGTAGTAGCTTCTTTATTTGGCAATATTTGATATGAAAAAACTGGATTGAATTAAAAGACCTTTAGCATTATCACCAGAAATTTCAATTTCGATTTCAAAGTTTAATTTCAATCTTGCATTTGGCAAGAAGAACATGAAAGAGTTCTTAGGCTTAGAAAGTAATCACACATCAATTCCTATTTAAGGACATCAAATACTCTGGATTCTTATTAAAAGTAAGAAAGTTTTTACTAAATGAAAAAGAAGTGATAGATACTTTCCTGACATTTGTTACCATTTACTCATTTGTCAGTTTGTCCACAGTGAGTATGATGACTTTGAAAGACCATTATCAAAAACTCTGTATCTATAATTTATCATAACTGTTTCAAAGATATATTGCATATGAAATATTATATTTACAAAAGCAAGCTGATTTAAAATGAAAATATTTTATTTGTACAGTTTATACAATTTCAATATTAAAATTATTCTAACGTTTTGTGTTTTATCTTAATAGAATCAAGAAAACATAACGTTGTGTTTTTCATCAATTTGTATAAATATACTCCAAATTCTCTCCAATTGCCATATAAATATTTTTATGTGTTCTACGTAAGATGGGTTGATATATTTTGGTCCAAAGTATAGGGAATGAACTTGAAGACACTGAATCACTCAGAGGAATTTCACACCTACGTGGAGATTACACTATCTTGTTAAATTAATAGGTTTCTACTGTGAAGAGGTAATATTTCACACATCGTTTGTGTACAATCCTAATCTTGATGCACTTAAACATATATTCAGAAATGACATAGACAACATTGAAAAAACCCTAACTATTTTGAACTACTTCATTCTATTGCAAAGAACTATCTTATCTGATGCTTCCTATTGATCTTCACCAACTATAATCACCGCCCATGTAAGAGACAGAGTGAACTTGTCTTAAGGTCTGCCTCCAAATTATATGACCCCCCCCAACAAAGTTCTGATTATTGTCATACTGCTTACTGAACCATACTGTTTTTTTGTTCTTTGTGTGTGTGTATGTGTGTGTTTTCCTTAATCAATGCTAAAATACTTCTCTTTGCCCAGGGGTCATTAATGACATCCTGGTTGATTAAATATTACCAACACATACATAATTTATATAAGCTATATATTATTATTGGCTTTGAAATTCTGGAAAGCTCTATCCTTGATATTACATCAAAGTTGTTTCCTAAGAGTTAATATATCCCAAAGTGAAGTTTAGGTTAAGTAATTAAAATAAAATTTGGGGTTATTTTTAAATGTTTTGAATTATACTTATTTCTACATATAGTTTTTTTCCCCACTACAAATCCGGACTGCCTCCTATTAATTTTCTGCCTACCAGAGGCCGGCACCCTCTTCTTCAAGTTTATTCTTCTCTTTTACATAGGTAACAAAAAGTCTTAGGACTTAAGTTGAATCCATGTAGGAATGACCATATTCTGCACAGGAATAGTCACTAGCACTACTGGGTTTCTAAAAGGATCAACCTAAATTTGAGTTCTGTAAAATACTGATCAAATTAAGAAAAAATTTGGTTGAGAGCACCTGGAGATATTCCTTATAAAATTCCAGCTTTCTGACATTGTATGTATCCTCTTAATTTGAACTAACTTCCTGTGAAATGTGGCTGAGGGCCGCCCTTCCTTTGATAGCTCCGAAGTAGGCCAGGAGTAAATGTAAGAAAATTGGGCTCTCCCTAAAATAACTTTTTACAAACTCTTTTGAGCTTATTTCTCTAAGGGGAGGAGATTCCTCCTTTAGATAGATTCCTACTTTTAAAAAGCTGATTCATCCTAAAGAAGGGAAGAAGCCTAATGAAAGGAAGAAATACCACCATAAGAATCAGAATCATTCATGAAGAATTAAGACCACCATGGAGATAAAACCCTATGCAAAAGTTAACACCTTTTTATTCCAGGAAAATATCCTAGACCCTTGTAAGGAAACGATAATACCTCCTCAGTGGTGGGGAGGAGGAGCAGGTGGGGGTGGGGGGGAGGGCTACTTGGATTTAATTCTATAAATCATAGTTTCATTTGAACTAAATAATATATTAATGAATAAAATAACATTTAAAAATATTAAATGAAACCAAACAAATCATTTTTAGTCTACCAATCTGTACCACATTTGATTTGTATTGTTTGATGAACATTAAAATTCTCTATTGAAAATTACAATTCCTCTTTACCAGGGACTTTTATTTTCAATCTTTTTCAACAGTGATAGCAACAGTGTCTTCAGTGTTCCATTTCAAAGTATTTATATTCCATGTTTATTCCCAGAGAAATAGAAGGCTTAGTCAACTCAATGTTATTTATTTATTTTGCTTTGATCTGTAGGTTGTCATGTAAACTAAGCACCACATTTCTTTCTCACTTACATATGGGCTTGCTGACTGACAGAGCTCTCAGATTTCTTTGTGGCTAAGGAAAGTTATTTTTGATACAGTGTGAGATATTTTAAAAGAGTGTTTGAAGTGTTAAAGCAGATATCTGGGCCAACAAAAATGAAGATCATGTTCTTAATTTTGATCATTCCAAAAACTTGAGGCTGAGCTCTTTGGTATCAAAAGAAGCATTGTGAAAAGTATGCTATAAAAAGATGCTTATAGCATTTTTGGGTTCTAAAAATTTGCTTTAAAAATTAAAACATTATCCTATGCCCCTAATGTGACTGTTAGGGTGTTTATTTATTTTTCCCTTTCAAATCATGTGTATGGTTTCACCTCTTTTGTCCTATATCTTGATTTCCTGATAGGTAGATCTCTGAGTTTTCTCATTCTGGATTCTAAATTGAGCCTTAATGTAATATAATAATAATAATAATAATAATAATAATAATAATAATATTTTTGCATTTAAAACATGCATTATAATGGTTAATCTACATGTTATCATTAATATTTAAATCATAATACAGGCACAGACGGTACCTCTCATATTAGTGGCGTTTAACAGAAGTCAAGGTGAAGTCAGAGTATAGAGAATCAAAGAGACAGATCTGCTTTATAAATAATACAGAATAAAGGCCATCAGCTTTATTCAACTTTACTAGCATAGCAGAACTAAATTAAAGAAATGGACATACATGATAAGCCAGGGATCAATGGCCTTTAATACTGCCCAAGTTAATGTGAATAGCAAGCTTGTCTGTATAGGTAGCAAATTCTTGTCTGTTCTTCCTTCCTTCTTTCCTTCCTCTCCCCCTCTTCTCCCCTGATGTTCCCTTCTCTTCTCTCCTTTCTTTTCCCTTTTGCTAACAAAAAGTAGCAAACCAGGGGCGCCTGGGTGGCGCAGTCGGTTAAGCGTCCGACTTCAGCCAGGTCACGATCTCGCGGTCCATGAGTTCGAGCCCCGCGTCGGGCTCTGAGCTGATGGCTCAGAGCCTGGAGCCTGTTTCCGATTCTGTGTCCCCCTCTCTCTCTGCCCCTCCCCCGTTCATGCTCTGTCTCTCTCTGTCCCAAAAATAAATAAATGTTGAAAAAAAATTCTTTAAAAAAAAAAAAAAAAAAGTAGCAAACCAAAGCTAAACACAGACATAACCTATGAGCCAGCAAATATACTCTCTTTAAAAATTTATACATATGTTAACCAAAGAACGTTTGCAAGAATGTTAATAGAAGCTATATTGGTCTGAGCCAAATCCTGAAAACTATACAAATGGTTATCTATAGTAAAATGTGTAAATTGTGATACATTCATACAATGGGATACTATACACAAAATCACAGGCAACTCTCATATACATATTGTTGAATGAAATAAGCCAAAGACAAAAAGAAAGTACATCCAGCACATTTCTAGTCTTTGAAATAAAATAAATGCTAATATAATGCAGAGACATAAATTGGGATACCTACCTATATATCTATCTATTTATCTATCATCTTCCCCTCACTGTTTATTTCACTTAATGTTGTATAAATTATTTACATTTGTCTTTGAAGCATAATTTTTAAAATTCCATCATGTCAATGTATTATAATTTAAATGTCTGCATTTTTATTATTTCCTTTTTATTCTTGGAAGAATCATTCATGAGTCAAAGACATACAGTTAACAAGAGTCTTTATCTTTTAAGATTTTTGATATTGCCAACCAAAATGTCTACTCCAATCTATATTAACACTAACATCATGGTATATATTATTTTAAAAAATCATCACAATAGAATGTCTTTTTTTATCTCTCAATACACTTTTAAAAATCGAAATGTACAATATTAAGGTATCATGTCTCTTAAATCAAATATGGATTAGAAAATAAAGTGTCCCAAGAAAATAAAAATTAGTATATTATACCTTAATGTATTCTTAATTATATAGAATGAAACATTCTGACATATAGTCACTGGTAATTATAGGTATAGATGTCAAAATGCTTGGTGTGAATTTTTAAGTACACACATAGAAACCAGGGAATAAAACTCAATAGTTTATTTCCCATTTTATAGAGAGGAATGGTAGCAAATTGTTTATTTCTCCAAAATCATCCACATGTGTTCACATATACCATGTTGATCAGAATCCTTCATTTTCATTTTCAAAATAAAATATTTGGCCAAAAAAAAAGCATTTTAAACCAATCAGATCAACGTTATTTCTTCTTTCTTTCCACAAGAGTTGGCTGCTGTGTGTGCTATCTGAGTAAACAATCAGCAGCCCAAACTAGTTCACAGATCTGGCAAATTCCAACGATGTGTACCAGCTCTCTGCTAATATTCTAAACGGCTATGAAATCATTCACTTTAAGCATTGATTCGTTTGCCTGCTTAAGTCACTGCTGTCTCAGGGAGCTTAGAAATGTGGAGGGTCACTAGAACAGCCAGGCTTCCAGTAGACAGAACCGAAAGACAGGGTATTCCAGATGTGTTACAGTAAATGAGAAAATCTGTCCAATATTCTACATTTTCACTGTCAGGTTCTTAATGTTTATATATTGTTTAGAAAAGTTAAGAACAAAATGTATTTATGTTTTTTAAATATTTGGAAACAATTAAATTATGTTGTTCAGGTTAGGCTTCATAAATATTAATTACTTCTAAGTATGGAACTTAATACCACTGAGAAAAACATCTCTAAAATACATATATAAAAGTATGCTTCTGTTTTACAAAGTAAAGACAGGCAGATCCGGTCCTGTAGAATATGACAATCAATAATTAACTTAAGTCTGTAGGATCCTGCAGTTAGGGGAAAGTGCCTCAGAGGTAAGGCAGTCTTTTGTGGACAATCTATCTTCAGTATAAAATTCACATTTCCTCCTCATGTCAAGAAAAAAAAAAACAATTTCAGTAACTGAAAGAAATGAACATACTAGAAAGCATTATTAACTAAACCTATTTTTAGGCATTCCTACATTCTTTATAATATAATAAGTAAATTGAGAGGACACTTGCTTTATGTCTTTGCTTTCTAAAAATCAACCAATATTTGACAGATGAGGAAATTCTTTCCCCAACTGGTATATACTAGAGAGCTAGTGAAGTAATAACAGAAACAAACTTAATAGCTAAAATATAAATAACATCTACAATTAATTTAACATATATAGTTTCCCAAATCTCTCCTCTCTTTTGAACCATGCAAATTTGAATGTAAATCTGTGACTTTTAAAACTTAATGAAAAGTGTCAGTTCTATAAATATTTATTGAGTGGCTACTCCCTTTTTATGTTCATTCCTAGTTGGAAAGACGGCACTATGTAAATTATAATTCAAAAGCTAAAATGAAGATTAGAGAGAAAAGGAGGGAAGGAAGGAGAGAAAGTTGTGGGAGTAACTCGAAGAATGAGACAACATTTTGATGGAGGAAGGATCTAGGAAGACGCTTCATGGAGAGGTAACGTTTGAGCCAGACTTTGAAAGATAGATAGGACGCCAACATATGGAGCTAAAAGACACAGTATTTCAGGCATGGAAGGGTGAATGGGGAAATTTGTCCAATACTCTATATCTACAACACCAGGGTCTTAACTCTGAACCCCACCCAAGCCATCATTCACACTGCTGTGAGAGTGACCTTTCAAGCAGACAAAGAGCAGCAAGTCACACTACCCACTGGCTGAAAATACAATAACAACCCTTTAGTAGGTCACAATAACGTTTAGCATCAACTGGACTCAGTTTCCCTCTCCAGCCCCATCTCCCATTATTAGCTCTTCCTCCCCCGCTTCCCACTTACCCCAGACATACCAAACTACTGGTAGTGTCCCAAAGATACCATAGCATGGCATTGGCTTCATCTTCTGTCTGCAACGACCTTTTGCTTATTACTTATGTTCCTGATTTTTACACAACTCTCAGAACTAGCTTGACTGAAACTACAAATGCTAGGAAGCTGTAACTAAAGTAAGATTAAAATTGCTCATCCATTAGTTTTTGTAGCTTCTCTCCCATGAGAGGAGATAAGGACTAGAACAGTCCTTATCAAATAAGTTCTGCTTATATGTTACTCTAAGCACACTTTTTAGCTCTAATGCCAATTGCATTTTCTCCTTGTTTCTCCCCTAGACCATAATTACTGGCTGGCCTGAATTTTCTTCATTTAGAACCTAATACAAAATAGGAATTCATTTGTTTTGGTTGAATTGAGCAAAGATATGGAGGTGAGAGAATGCAGACATTGTCTGGGGATCAAGAATTGATCCTCTGTGGTTGAGGTACAGAAGAGGAATAAAGGGCCTTGAGAATGGTGAGGAAAATGGTTGACGGAAATAGTGGTTTGATGTGGAGAACTTCAAATGCCATCACAGGAAATTGGATCTCTATTCTATTTTCAGTCATTCTGGCAACTGTTTTCAGCAGATGATTGATCCAGTTTATACTTTAAAATATTAAGTAGGGATGATTCACATAAAATTAGAGTTTTATGCTGAGAACAACTCACATTGCATTTATTACCTAAAGTCATGCTTATATATATTTTTGTCAACCATAACACATACATGCTACATGGAAGTCTCTTTAATTATGGTTGTTAGAGTCTCTCTAGAGTCTAGACACTCAATAAGAGATGTTGAGATTGAATTTCAAAAGAGTGTAAAACCTGTCAGAGTAGATTATATTTATTAGTAACAGACAACCTCAAACATTTTTTAAAGGCAATTGTTAACAAAATATATGACATAACATGGCATTCAATAAGACTTAACAACTTTTAACTGCAAAAGGAACTGTAATTAATCAGTGAGCTATAATTTCTTAGGCACTGAACACTAGGCCACATTTTGTTCTTTTTCACTAATATTTTTTATGTGTGTGTATGTGTGTGTGTGTGTGTGTGTGTGTGTGTGTGTGTGTGTGTTTAATTTATAACTGTATGATTTCAATTATCTGAGTGCTCCTCTTAGGTAGGTGTATTAGCATCTCTCATGATCATGGCCAATCAGTTTTAGAGTAAATAGCTTAGTGTGATTTTTACAGCATCTTTTGGTGATTTTATTCTATGGGATAGGCTATGGAGCTTGAGTAGATCTGGTTTAAACATTTCACAGCAAGAAAATAGGATATGAGCATCTGAAAAATTCATCATTACTCTCCTTAGTCCTTCAAATAGCCACATCTTGAATTACTATTCTCAGAAAAAAGCAATTGGTCATCCAAGATATAATGATATGACTCTGGTGCGCCTACATGTATAGTATGTCAAAAGAAAAAAAAATGAATCCCATATCACAGAGTCTGCAGATTGCTAGTGTAAAGGAAGGTTAAAAGAAAACTAAAATGATTTAGAAGTAGTAATAGGTAGGGCACTCCAAAGGCATGAATCTGTGCTCCAGAGATTACTTCAAAATTGACTGAACTTATAACCACAACATAAAATGATTTTGTATTTAACATAGCGATAGTTCTATAAATTTATCTGCTGTAGGCATATCAGAATTTGATTTTGTGAAGTAAGTTATTCTGATCACATAATGCCTTCAGAGGTTGACTTTCACAAAAATAAAAAGACCTATTTCTCCAAGAGGGAAAAAAAAAACGTAACTGAACCCATTTTCCATTATTCATTATCATACTTCTAATCAACAACAGCATAGAATGATGGCAATCCTTATAGAAGAATATGATCTCTCAGCTACCTAGTTCTTATTTTTCACTTTTCCCAGATGAAAAATATAAATAAATAAACATTTATAAATAATTGCCTGTGTATGTGCAGTCGGTCTTTATTTTTATGTTCTAGGTGACACCCTTGGATCAACTCAAACCATTAAGAGTACTCATGTACCATTTCTCAATCTTCTCATAGATATTCTTTCCCTGACTTGCATTTTGGTAAAATACTATCAACCATTATTGAGTAGAGATACAAGGATATTCATATATTAATTATCACTGCACTTACTGTGGAGATAACATAAAAAACACAATCCCAAATATTTCAGAGTATCTTTTAATGAGGATTTCTGGTGGAAATTTCTCTGGCTTTTCCTAAATATCTGGTTTCTATTTATTTCATAGACATAGAGAATAACATAATTAATCACGGTTCCTTTAATTATACAATTGCCAAGAGGTCAATTTCACCTACTGATTTTTAGACTTAACAGAATGATGGTGGGTCCTATTTTTGCTGCACCCAAATTCCTTTTCCCCAAAGTGCAGCACCAGCCAAGCTGCAAGGAGTTGTGGTTCCTCAAGACGGACAGTAGTATCTTCTACAGAGAGGTGCTGCTTGCAAATTTGGGGGAGCACTTTTTCATGACTAAATAATATAGAGACACTTTTAGAATTTAATAGAAGGAAAGCAAGGAGGATAGATGTCCTGTGACGTGTTCCAAGCATGGCTTAAGAATGTCTCACCAACCACTGACAGTAAAATAGCCAGTCTTTAATAGCATTATCTACAATGTTAACTTCATTTCACTTACCAATACAAAGAAGTTTGCATTGCTTAAACATAACTAAATTGCAATCATACATAATGAGCAGAAATTTAGAATTTCTCATGTTTTAACTTTATCCTGAACTATTAACCATTCCAGACAATCAGACTGCCAAGGACCAAAAAGTTTTTGTATTTACATCATCAATACAAAACACCATTATTTGTCAGTGTTTTAAGCTGTCACATGAATGACATTGGATTCACAAGTTTAGGGACAAACATCTTATTACGTAATTAGGTCTTCTCATATTTTGCTTGAGAATTTATATATTAAAGAAACTGCATATGTAGTTATATACAATTCCCCTTAATTTCTTTTTCATATTATAATTATGGCCCTGAATTAGATTTTTTTTAAATGTACGCAATTAGGTTACATTAACTATGAATGTCCTTTAAATATAATGAAAGGAATACATTTCTTCAAATAATAGGAACATTGGATTAGATACATTTGAGGAACACTAGTATAAGAAAATCAAGAGCATAATATTGATATTTTTGTGGAGCGTGAGTATGTGCATTTAAAGAATAGTTTAGGTACTGGGCATACATAAACTGACAAAAACTGATGAAAAATATAACTGATAAAAAACTGAAAGCCAAAGGAATCTCTGAATAATAATATAATAAATAAATATTTGGAAAGAATAATAATTTCAGCAACACTGCTGAATTTTTAAAAAGCTACCTTTTAAAAAATATCTGTGACATCAACAAAGATATTAGTAGCACCGATTACAACAATAATGAAAATCAACAGGTACCTAGATGCAATTTAAAAAAAGGTATACATGACCTTTATGGAAAAATAAAAATGCTTTGTAGAAATATATTTAAGGACACCTTAAGTAAATACAGAAATATACAACACAATTTTCTGTTAAAATAATAAGTACTACAATGATATGAAATCTTGACAAATTGATCTAAGATTCAATAGTGTATCACTGAAAAAATCCCATCAATGTCTTCCATTGAACTTGACAAACTTGTTCTAAAATTTACATGGACAGGGGCGCCTGGGTGGCGCAGTCGGTTAAGCGTCCGACTTCAGCCAGGTCACGATCTCGCGGTCCGTGAGTTCGAGCCCCGCGTCGGGCTCTGGGCTGATGGCTCAGAGCCTGGAGCCTGTTTCTGATTCTGTGTCTCCCTCTCTCTCTGCCCTTCCCCCCGTTCATGCTCTGTCTCTCTCTGTCCCAAAAATAAATAAACGTTGAAAAAAAAAATTTTAAAAAAAAATAAAAAAATAAAATAAAATTTACATGGACAAAGGGCCAAGAATCGAACAAGGTGAGGAATTTAACCTTCTAAATATAGAAACATTGCATCGTAGATAATGGTTTTGTTACTGAAATAGAAAAAGTTACATATGTAATGTAATAAAGATGTCAGGAAAAATTAGGCATACATGGAATGATATGTAATAGTGGGCATTTCAAGTTAGTGAAGGAAAAGATGGACTTTCAAATAAATGAAGGCAAGATAATTGGCTGTCTATATGAAAAAATTAATTTGAGCCCCAAATCTGCATGAAGAAAGTGAAATTGAACACTAATAACAAAAGTCTATTCCAACTGGATTAAGAATTTAAATGTAAAGCTAAAGGATAAAACTTAAGGAGACTATATACAATATCTTTATCACCATGTGGTGAACTTTTTTTGTTTTTTTTAACGATCACACAATTACAAACTGTGTAGAAATAAATTGCTAATTTGAAATATATTAATAACTTCTCATGAAAAGATATCAGAAAAAGAATAAAATGTAAAATCACAAGAGAAGATATTGCAGGCATATGATTAATACAAGCTATATAAAAACTGCTACCAATATGAAATAAGATGACAAACAAAAGAATTTTTTCTAAATGGGAAAAAGTCATGAATAGATATTTAATTTAAAAAGACATCCAAATGGCCCATAAATATGTAAAGAGCAGTTAAGAAAATGCACATTAAAACTATAATGGGATACCATTTCACAATTACCAGATTGGCAAAAATGTAAAAGCTAGTCAATATCGAATGTTTGCAAGGATAATGAGAAACTGACATTCTCATCCACTGCTAGCAAAATGTAAACTTAAAAAACAGCTTTGGAAAGATTTTGCATTACCTAAGAAATCTGAATATTCGTATGTCGTACAATCAAGCAATTTCACTCCTAGATTTACATCCCAGAGAAACCTTTGAACATGAGTACCAGGAGATAAATATATTACAAATCAAAAAGCTGTTTGCATTTTATTATTTTAAAATAATAGCAAATAAAATGCCCATGAATGGTAAGATGAAAACATAAAATGTATTTTCAGTTGACTACAACTCAGCAATGACAGCAATTTATTATGCTGTATGTGTCAACATAAATATCAAAATAACGTTGGAAGGAAGGAATCATTGAAGAATACATATACTATGAGTCCATTCATGTTAAGTTTAACAACTGACAAAGTAAGCGATTCACATACATTAAAATAGTGAGGAAAGGTAGGAGAAAGATTAACACAAAGGGATGATAGTGATGGAAGAAGTGAGCGAGAAAGATGCTATCCAAGAATAGAGCAGGGAGGGTCCTAAGTTACTGGTGATTGGTTTTTTTAATCTTCCATGGTTGATAAGCTCATTAGTGGTTTTTTTTTATTGTCAGTCCGATTGTACCCCATTTGCCTTATCCCAGTTACTTAGACACACATAAACGCCCATCTATAATCTAGTTACTTCAACCTTGGAGTCTCAACATTTTTTTATTTATGTACAAAATATTGGGAAAGGCGTCTTGTGCATGCAGTCTCTTGGCTCCTACTTGGCCATGTAACAATGGGTCTTGAGTAGGTTTGCAACACTTTCTCACTAATCATGAATCATGAGCCCACCCAGCCTGTACTGGGCTTACCACCTTGTGTAGGAAGACTTTTACTTGTTCCAGGCTCAATGAATGTTCTGTCTCTGCTTGACACATGTGCATCATATGGTACCTGGTCAGCCCCACTATTACATCTGTCCTCAGTGTGAGTGCACTAGCTCCCAGCACTGCAGCAAAAAGGGTTTTGCATACTGCCCTGGAACATTTGCTGGAAGAGACCTGCGGGCCATGGTAGACTGCAGCACACTATTAAAGATGATCTTGTTCTCTCTCTTCTCTATGTAAGTAAAGCATTCCATCCAGTATTTGATTCTGCTATGTTTTCCTTGGGGACTCCAATGACAAGATGCAACGAGAAGTGTTTAGAGGCCTTTTCTGGGAGTGGTAACTGACTCAAGTACCTTACACTTCTCAGACTGATAACTGGTGTATCATGCTTTGTTCAACACAAAATATTGCGTATACACACACACACAGTTGTACACATCATATCCAAATTATATATATTTATACATGGCATATCCAAATTAATGTATACAAAATCTATATATTAATATATTGTATATAATAATACATAAATATGTTGAGCCTCATTATTTAACCCCAGAATAAACTTTTTAAGTTTTCATTTCAAAAAATTACATTGATTACACCAAAAGCTCACATCAATGGTCTTATTCATCCCTAGAAATTCATGAGTAGAATTATGTGTATAGTAATTTTCATAGATCATAGCCCAGTTTTGATTTTCTTGTTTTTCCTAAATAACATAGATATGCCTTTTATCATTATTTTGGCCTTTTCTCTGTTACTTACAAGGACACAAATATCCATCTTATCTTTTTATTTTACCACTTGATTCTCTTTATACTAAACAAATCTTGTGTAAATGTAAGCGGTGAATTCAAACTTTTACTTCTGTTAAGTAATATCAAAGGCAAATTTTCCAAATTTCTACAATACTCTAAAATTTCATTTATCATAAATCAAATTATGAGTCCATAACTGCAAATTATCTTACTTAAATAAATGTCTGAAATTTTACTATGCAAAATGTCCTGAATAATAATATTTCAGTACATTGAACAGCCACTTAAATTTGGCACTATATATGTTATAGTGATTTCTAGTGTTTTAAAATAATTGAGATCATGATGCAATCAGTGTTGCTTATAATAGATATGCACAAAATTTAACTAAAATATAATAAATGGAGGACTTTCTCTCACCAAGATGTCACATTATTTTTGGAGAACATCTGTTTATTTATAAACCATGGTATATATTGTGTTCTCGATGAGAATGCTAATGATATTATTAAAATATGCCACAGTGAACTTGTACAGGATTCATGCTGGCTATGAAACTACAAATTTTGGGCTCTCTCTGTATATTTTAAATGGCATTATACTCTTTTAATATGGTCTTCTTGGCTTAAGAAGAAAAATGTAACATCTTTTTTTTTTTACCTGTTCTATATTGTTTTAAGAAAATATGTAAATGTTAAGTCAACAGGAAAATATGTCTCACTTGATAATACACTTCATAATTTAAAATCTTGCTATAATAACTCTACTATGATTTCACAGTGACAATGTGAGTAGAGAAAGGTATCAGTTGAAACGTACCCTGACTTACTCAGCAGGTCAAAGTGGACAGGTGCGAGAGGAGAGTCAAATGGCTACTTGTCATGTGAAATCTGAAAATAAGCCTAAATATGAAGCCCGAGTGTAAAAGAGAATAAGAACGCACGTTAAATGGGTGCAAGAGGAGAAGACTCAGAAGATACTGCTGCCTCTAATTTTAGTCAACAGCGTAACACAGATGCGACCATAACATTAAACAAACAAAAGAAAATGACACTAATGGGGTCTTGGGTTTCATTAACAGAAAATAATATAGTCTAGAACATGAGTTGATAGTTTAAAATGTAATATAAACGCTGACAAACTGGACCACTTCCAAAAAGAAAGACAAGCGATAAGATGAAGCAATATCGTAAGATCGTGATGAGGCTCTCAAGAAACGAGCCTGTGTGACCGAGACTACGGAAGGATGTGACAGACACAAGAGAAGATTCCCGATAATGTAAAGTCACTCCTATGGCTGCATGTTGCACTTGTTTTAAGTGGCTCTACAGGGAAAGTTCAACAGAGGAAAGTATTTTCTAACAAAATAAACTTCAAAAATGGGATAGATAACGTTGTCTCCACCAATAGACGTTCTACCTGAACAAAATTAGTGCCATTGTAAAAAGAATTCAAGTGCTGGATAGGGATTCAACGAATAACCTGTTAGCCTCTCTTCAGACTTCAGATCCATTGCTTTCTACCACAGATTGCAATATAATTTATTTGCTTAAGGCTTAACCAAAAGCAATAAGCTTATAGAATGCAGAAAATCCGTTTAAGGACAAAATTTACTTGACTACAACATGAGTTAATTTGAACCAAACAATTAAACTCGAGGGTAGTAAATATAAAACTACGAAAGCTAGTCTTAAAAAACAAAAACAAAGCCCAACGCTTCAATATGCTAATGCTAATGTACAATATGCTAATGATATATATACACATCGTGCTGAGTGCCTTATTTTATTCCTAACCACCAGATAATACTAGTTACGATGTGCGCAATAAAAAAGATACAGCTCGTTGAACTCTCAGCTTTTGACAATGACAAAACAAGGGGCTTTGGTTATTGGGATAATCTGTACCACCGTACGACTGATCCTGCAGCTACTAATATTACCGCTACGATGACTACTAAGACCATCTTTGTTACTGCTACTGCTACTATGACCATTGCTTCTATTACAACTAGTAGTACTGATAACACTCCTACTGAGAAGTTACATTTGTTGAGTTGCTATGATGTAATACGCTAGGTCCTCTTCCTGGAATTTTATATAAATTGAGTCATTTGTCCTGTCAAGGGGGTACTATGATTGGTTCCGTTTGAAAAATAACTACATCACAGCTAATTTAGGTAAGCAACACATCCTAGATGCTATAGGTTGAATGTGCCAGAAGCAGCAGTTGAAGTCCGGCAATGGTTTCATATTTTATGCTCTTATCAATCTACAAGCTGGTCAAAGAGAAGATTCAAATGAATTATGAATGTGATTTTTTTAAGTTTTATTTATTCTTGAGAGAGAGAGAGAGCCAGATGGGAAGGAGCAGAGAGGGAAGAGCACAGAGGATCCGAAGTGGACTCTGCACTGACAGTGGAGAGCCCGATGTGGGGCTTGAACTCACGAACCGGGAGATCATGACCTGAGCTGAAGGCAGACACTCAACTGACTGAGCCACCCAGGTGCCCCTGAATGTGATTTTTTTAACATGAAAGTAATATTCCTCTATAGCAGGAAGTTTTCTCTAAATAGAGCATATCATTCTAATCACATCTTTACACTTTTCTTAGCAACTGTAAGCTCAATCTCTTGGTAATTCTCTTCATTTATTTTTCTCATGCTTTGCAAGTGTCCTTTATATAACCTAATATTTTTATAGCATTAAGAGTCACAAGTAAGTCTTGTTACTTGGTTGGTCATGCTTTGTATTCGTCCTCCACTATGTTTTAAATTTTTTTTTAACGTTTATTTATTTTTGAGACAGACAGAGAGAGACAAAGCATGAACGGGGGAGGGGCAGAGAGAGAGAGGGAGACACAGAATCAGAAGCAGGCTCCAGGCTCTGAGCCATCAGCCCAGAGCCCGACGTGGGGCTCGAACTCACAGACCATGAGATCGTGACCTGAGCCGAAGTTGGAGGCGCCCCCTCCACTATGTTTTAGTCTTCTTGCCTATCATAGGGGACCCCTGCCCCCACTCCGTAGAACACAAGTTTATGTTTCTTCAGAGAGTAGTTCTCTTTACCATAATATGAGCTTGATGTCATTTAAATACCAAAGTTGATAAGGACTTTTTTCCTCTTTTACAAGAAGATTAATGATTTTTAAAAAATCTGTCATGGTTGCCATTTAATTAAATAGGGACAAAAGTAGTGGCTACCATGAGTATCAATATGTCACAGCCTGAGAAATTATGGAACTAAAAAAAAAAACTGATGGAGGAAATTGGCCATCTTATACCTGGTTCAATGATAACTCTTTTCTTGGTTCTCATCCCATATTTGTACCCAAGCCTAGAGAATGGCAATTTCTACCTATAAGATCCAACAGCATATACATAGGGAGCCTTCCCCCCCTCCCCAAGTCGCAAATAAAGTAGGGAAAATCCTGTATTTCTTCAAATATTTTATCAAGTTGGGGAAAACCCCCAAAATGCTTATTTTTATTCATTAAAAAAATTGGTAGGACATCTATTTCACTAGGGGAATACAAAAGAATATTCACTAAATATTAATTCTGGAACAGCAGCTCATTACAGAGAATATACTAGTATATATGCTCTAATTAGAATGTGGGAGGAAAAATTCCTTTGACTACATATTGGATTTACTTGGTAAAAAAGCAAGAATCAAATAAAGGCATACACTGATGATATAACAGAATATTCCTACAAGGATATTAGTCTCTTTGATCAAAGTATGTTTGAGTGTCTTAATAAGTATTCACAAATATATACAAATATATAAAATAAACACATATACATATACATATACATATACATATACATATACATATACATATGTTACTTCTTTCCAGAAGGAGTCAGGAAAAAGAAAGTCACACAGCAGTCTGAAGACAAATGCATAAACAGTTAATGCATTTAGTCCAAAACTTACATTTAAAAAAATTCCTTAAAATTAAATTTCCTTAAAAGGGAAATAATGATTTTAAACATAAATCCATGTGCCGCTGAGTTTAAGTCTCTCACCAGTACTGCACACATAGGATGCTTATGGTCTGCAGGTACCATATGAGGTATTACTATCATCCTATTTTTCACCTGAGGAACTGAGGCAGAAGGAGGTTAAGAAACTTACCCAAGTTAGACTTCACAGTCTGAACTGTGAATACCTCAAGCAAATGATTCCACAGTTTAGTCCCTTAAATTTATATGCAGAGAAGCAAAAACTCTTCCAAAACTGACTTTATGACTTGAGTCTTAACCACTGGATTTGTCAGTAGAGTTATTGAAAAAAAAAGATGACTGGTTTATAAATGGGCATTAATCCAAGTCAGACTAATCAGAGATAATAAATATGATCAGAGACTATTATTGGTAGTGTTGAGAGAGAAAGTCAAACATTTTTTAATTGGATCTTCAAAAAGAAATCATTGCAAGGAGAGAGAGAATCTCTATATTTGTTGTGAGTCATGAAACATAAGTTATTAGCTGATAAGATGCATTTCTGGCTATTGTCTTCCAGAATCCTGAAAGTTTTTATAAAGAGGGAAGGAACAGAGAAACAGGGGGGCAGGAGAGTAACAGAAGAGATAATAGGCAGGAAGAAAATACACATAGGGAGAGAGGTTGACTTTGATTTACCAAAGAATGGGAAGAAAGAGATGGGCAGGTGCCCAGAGTAGCCAGAATCAATCCGAAGCCTATGCCCACCTCTCAAACAGTCAAGGAAGGAACATAAGGCCTGAAAGTTGCATGATGCCCTAATGGAACTAATTCTAAGCATGGGGCTTTCAGATGAAGCAAAACCTCTGCAATCAATTTCAAAAGACCATTTGGAATTGCCAAATAGAATATCAACAGTCACCATGATGGACTGAATAACTGAAACCCTTCTTCCATTTTCCTTACTTACAGAAATAGAGCATCAACAAAAAGAAGGAAAATATATGTCAAAAGGTGGTCGTGAGATCACAGAACCAAGCAGCTTGTCAAAATGCAGGTATCTGGGAACTAACTGAGACAGAATCTTGAACTGAACACAGAATCTTTAGGGTTGCAGCTCTAAATTATTTTTTAAGCCTCATTTAAGCATAATGGAGGTTAAGAATTATTTTGAGAAAGACAGGTTGGGCAGTCATGGGAAAGAGAGCCAGGAACTCTGCCACTATTAGTAGCTTCAGAGACTAGTTCAGGATTTAGATCGAATTCAGGCCTCAAGAAAGACCCACATCAAAAGTAGGGGGCTGAAAACTTGGGAAAACGAGAAGCAGCAAGCCTAGAATAAATCACAGCAGGGGACATGAGGTGGTCAAAAGGTCAGAGTAGAATAACAGACTTGGAGGAAATAACCATCCAAGGACAAGGCAAGGTAGCTTTTCAAAAGACTGCACTGAATCTCAGAAACCAGTTCATCTTCATGAAATGGACAAAGTCACAGAAGACGAAGGATCAGACAACACCACTTGTGAGAGAGAGATTTTATAGTAATTGTTGATCACAACTGCTCAGCCTCTTCTAGACTTTTCTGTTGTGACAGGAAGTCTTCCCAGTACTTGGTCAGTCCGAGTAAATAAATCAAAGTATGTGACTAGAGTCAGATATGACTTTGTGAAGAAAAGAGAAGTCTGATTCTTGGCTAAGGTCTAAGTGGTTTTTCGAAAATAAGGTATTTTGGTGAGGAATGTCCTAGTTTATATATTTAAGTTTGTTTCATCAAGATATTAAACACAGTTTGCCTGGCGTGCCTGGGTGGCTCAGTCAGTTAAGTGCCTGACTCTTGATTGCAGCTCAGGTCATGATCTCATGGTTCGTGAGTTCAAGCCCCCCATATCAGGCTCTCTGCGCTGACAGCATGGAGCCTGCTCGAGATTCTCTCTCTCTTCCTCTCTCTGTTGCTCCCCCACTTGTACTCTCTAACTCTGTCTCAAAATAAATAAATAAACTTAACAAAAATAAACACAGTTTTCCTTAGTGAGTACATTATTTAGGACAAGCCAGAAAAGTAACTGGAAATTATTTCATTACATAAGGAAGAAAAATTAAGTATTACAACAGGCTATTATTGAGAAATAAAGACAGGAAAATAAGTGCTATACTGTTCATTTTCTATTTGACAAGACTTTTTTTTTTAATTTGAGATACTATTTTCAGGTGATTGTTCATTCAGTTACTCCATGATTACAAGGGGAACCCACTGTACTTGATGTACTGTACTTTGGTTTATAGCCATAAACTGAAGAAGAAAATAAAAATGCAAACATTGAACACACACAATTTATTCACCTTATCATTTCGTTGACAGTTTCAAATTCCTCATAAAATTTGGAATAAGCATGAAATAAGGACATGTAATCCAAAGGTAAAGGAACATTTAAAATTTGGGGGGAAAAAACCAACACTGGTCAGAAACTCTATGAACCAGTGCCCAAGGAAATTCCATAGTGGATAATTTGTCCCCTAACCTATGGTTCTTTCTCACTTACTTGATACTTTTTATTTTAAACTCACAGTAACTCACATGCATTCATCTCATCTTTTTTTACATTTGTTTTATCAGTTTCAATTTAAAGATGGACTCTTTCCAAAACAGGTGAAAGACTTCAAATAAAACATGTTTTTTAGGCAGTAGTAGAGCCCAGATTGTTCTGGTGGGGTATCACAAATGGAGCAAAGCACAGCATTTGTTGCTTAACATGGGAGATATCAGAATGGTCTCTTATTCTGCTTTGACTACTTAGCCCCGTAGACACCCCTGGGGAAAGTCAGCAAAACTAGCATTCAGAGGTTGGCACAAGTTTCTCAGGGAATAGTCCAAGGATCCTATTTTTCAAGAGGGATTACAGTTTAATATGCTCACTCTGAATATCTTTTCTTATTACCTAATTGGTCGAAGTTATTAAAAACTTCTCCGCGAGTTGAGTTTCAATTCACACCTTGTAAAAAAGGCTAAAATATGCACACAGAAGACTTTTGCAACAGAACAAGCTGTGTTGCTCTTTAGAGTGACTCATTATAACACAGAAAGTAGGGCCTGAAGCTAGACTCTGAGGTTTCGTACTCACCTCTGTGGAATAGGTGAGGTGCAACATTTAACATCAATCTTTAGTTTTCAGTTATTACAGCTCATTAGGAACCAGATGGCTTGACTATTCTGCCATTTCCTGCATAATTTTTATAAGACGAGAAATGTGCCTCTTTCTACAAAAAATAAAATTTCATAATAGTTAAGTGAGTAGTTTCAAGAAGACATGCTAAGGGTAATTTTGGATTCACTTAAAACCAGCTTCTAAAACACAAGTAAAATATTTCACTAGTGAGGTGTTTTAAGAAAACATTTAAACACTCATCTGCAATTCCCTTATATCTATCATTATAGTTACTTTGGTTGTAAGGCTCTGAGTAATTTTCCTGCATTTTGATAGTAGATACAGGGAAGAGCGATTTGACTCACAAGCTGCTCACATCGAATCTCCAAAGTCTATGAATAAAGATGCACTGGCGATTTCTCTATGCCCTCAACACAATTGCTTGAAGAATTTAGTTCAGCAAGGAGCTTTTTTTTCCTTCTATGATGCCCATGTGATAAGTAGTAATTTTCAATTATTTAGGAAAAGAATTTGTTTCTCAGCATCACGTAGATATAGTTTTAGGGCTGATTGGTGGATATGAAACACGACACTCTAACAGGCTCAAAGATTTCATATAATTAAGCTTCCATTTGTATACTAGATGTAAAAAATGTAGCACTACACTTATCCTCATGATATGTCTATCTCTCCTGAAGGTACCATCTGCAGAGCAGCTCTAGTTTTTAAGCTTCTTCTACCTAAGCTTCTACCTAAGCTACTTGAGCACAAGTTTCAGTTTGATTCTCTTAGTGTGGTATCTTTTAACTTCTACCACCCTCACTGAGGTGAGATATTAGTTAGAAGTTCGAATATAGGGGCCCCTGGGTGGCTCACTGGTTAAGCTTCCAACTTCAGCTCAGGTCATGATCTCGTGGTTCATGAGTTTGAACCCCGCATCCGGCTGTCTTCTGTCAGCACAGAGCCCGCTTCAGATCCTCTGTCCTCTCTCTCCCTGACCCTCCCCTGCTCATGCTCTCTCTCATTCTCAAAAATAAATAAACATTAAAAAAAAAGTTCAAATACATCTAATGGAAAAGTAAGGTGGCCTTGAATATTAACAGGTCATCAAGCATGTGGTCCTTTTAACAGTTTAATCAGAAGACCTTTGATTATCAAATTTTAAGCATTTTTCTGAAGCTTTTAGCTCAGTCTGTTGACTTAATAAGGGGTCCAACTTACTTCAGTGAAAATATCAAAACATTTACTGAGAAACATGAAAGCCACTAATTTACTCAAACCTAGACTGTCAAACAAAAGTTCTGCAGGCAGCAATAGAGTATTTTTTGGAGGTAGAGACACAGCATGGTATTTCGTTGTGCAGTTGAAGGGAAGAAAGCTATGTTCACTAGTTCTATTCTATTTTCTCCTTGTTTTTAACCATTTTTAGTTGATTGCTTTAAAAGTACGATGAGATTATTTCACAAAAGAAAAGAACAAAAAGTACAAAAAGAAATGACTTGAAGTTTTCTCTACCTAAATCAGTTACAACTCCTTGTAGTATTCATTTAGATTTACTTCTTACTCCTTGTGCCAGACTTCAAAATAAGTATGTCTAACCTCTGCTAGGCACTCAAGACATATTCAATAGGGGGTGCCTGGATGGCTCAGTCAGTTGAGCATCTGAATCTTGATTTCAGCTCAGGTCATGATATCATGGTTTGTGGGATCAAGCCCTTTCTCAGGCTCTGCAGCACACAGCCTGCTTGGGATTCTCTCTCTTACTCTCTCTTTGTCCCATCCCTGCTCTCTGTCTCTCAAAATAAATAAACTTAAAAAAAAAAGAAATACTAAGTTTCTTTAGTCAGTTTTTTTTTTATCAATTGCACATGTCATTTTATAGTTGTAATATTCTCTCCCCTAAATACTTAGAACACTCCATTTTTAAAATCTTACCATATTATTGACACACACACAAAAAAGACTTTTTCTCTAGGGAAGTTCCTGCCTCATTTTAGACTCCCCCCCAACACTTATACATCTTTCCCTCCAAGTAGATATATTCCCCTGAGTTAATTTTTTATTCCTCAGAGTTAACGTTTCCTCATGCCCTACAATAATGACTTAATACATTTCCACTCCAAAGACTTTAACTCAAGTACTTAACACTTGGGCGCCTAGATTCTCAAGGCATAAATTCACAGATTCCAACACTAATGATGAATTTCACTTCGGAAGAAACAGAGGAAAGCAATTAATTTTTCTCATGATGTCCCAAGCATCCCGTCACAAGCGTATTAAAATTGGGGGGCACATAATCCACAGTATAAACAAACTAAAATAATTGGCATTCATCCTTTGAATTTATTTTTTTCTGCAAAATAATACTTCGACTCAATTTAACATGAAGCATTAAATTACATAACAGTTTCTATGTTATGTTGTTAGTTTCAAATGCTACAACTAATGCTATCTTAGTAGCGGTGAGTGTTGTTTTTGTGTAAAAATAATATTCTTTTTATGAAGATCATTGTGAGATAAGATGAAACCAACGAAAACCTGGGTTTACGTGTGTGTCCTTGTGTCCTTTGCCCTTTATATCCCCCACAATTCAGATCTTTGGCACAGATGCTGACAACACAATGCTAGAATACTCGTCATTATCTCCCACAAGGACACAAGGTAAGGACAGTGGAAATTATCCCGGGAAAGAGAGGGAAGTGAAAGTCAGCTTTGATCTGGCTCACAATTTGGGTCTTGAAAAACAATTAAATTATGGTTTTCTACTCTCCCAACTTTTCATGAAAAAAAGAAAGTAGCTAAATAATTTAAGAGGCTTGGGAGGGGGATAGAAAGAAGCATTTTATTTTAAATGATAAGAGAAAATCTGTTTTCGTTTGTTTGTTTACACATAGAAGATGAAAGTGAATGGGAAGAGCCAGCCAAATCCCCAAGCCCACCACCAACTCCAAGATGAAAATTAATCAGCACTACAATAAGGAAATGTTAAAGCATAGTAAAATAGAGTTGACCACACAAGAACTTGGACTGGGTGTTACCAGCAGGCAGTGAAGAAATTTTTGTCTGCAGAGTGGAAGAAATGATCCCCACTTAACGGCTACGTAAAAAAGGATGGATGAGAGAGTAGATATATTTTAAGTGCTATATACCCAGATGTATTTTTCATACTAGCAGTATCCTATGTCCACAGGACTACAAAGATGTAGTTCTTCAAAAACAAGCACTGGGGATTAAAGATTTACTGAGTTAAAAAAAACAAAAAAAAGAAAAGAGAACAGAAAACACGCCAAACATATAGCTAAGAAAAAAATATGTATATGTTGAGATAAGGAAGGACTTTGTAAGCACAACATAAGAGGTAGAAATATGAAAATAAAACACTGTTTAATTTTCCATGGGGGAAGAAAAATAAAGGTAGTTGAGAAGAGGGGGTGGGGCATTTTCAGCAAAACCAAGTGTTAATATCATTTAATATGGGAAAAAAAATTTCAGCATTAAATCACTACAAATCAAAAGGCCCAACAAAAAGAAAAAAAAAAAACAGAAAAAAGGAGCACATATCCAATTCACCAGAGTAATGCAGTAAAGATATTTAAAAACTGGATATGTCTTTGTAGTCGTTATAAATGCATACACAAACTATAGAGGTTATTTTCACCTATGAAAGTATAATTTTGTTAAGTGATCTCTACACCAAATGCGGGGCTTAAACTCACAAACTGGGGATCTACCAACTGAGTCAGCCAGGCACACCAAAACTGTATCTTTTTAAAATGGTTGCAAGGCTCATTAGTATTAATATAGACTTTCTGTAAAAAATTTTCAAAATGAGTTTCAAAAGGTACTAAAAAGTTCACTTCTAAAAATCTTAAGGAGATAATTAGACATGCAGAAATATTTAGGTACAACGTTGTGTGTCTTGTTATTATCACAAACTGGAAGTGATATGTTTCAACACAGATACCATTTTTTACAAATAAAATCCAATTATTACCAGCGTACTTATCCACTTAGTAATTCATGTTTACTGGGCTCAACTGTATACATTTAATAGGTTTCAAAGACAGTACAACTAGATTAGGTTTGGATAATTGCTCTCCCTCCCAATTACCAGATTTGTGACTATAACCAAGTTGCTTGATTTTACTTAACAATCATGAAAAAAATAATTTAAAGGTGGGGTATTTGGGTGGCTCAGTCGATTAAGCATCTGACTTTGGCTCAGGTCATGACCTCATGGTCTGTGAGTCTGAGCTCCACATCCGGCTCTGCACTGACAGTGCGTAGCCTGCCTGGGACACTCTCTCTCTTACTCTCCCCCACTTGCATGGGCACACATGAACACTCTCTCTTTCTCTCTCTCTCAAAATTAATAAACTTAAAAACAATTAATTCAAAGAGTTGTTAAAAGAATTAAATGAGATAATATCTGGCTGGAAAGTGCTTAGAAATACAAGATCTTTGAGAAGTGAAGAGGTCATAGTGCTCTGCTTTCCTGAGTGGATTATTACCCTCATAAAAGGGACCCAAAGAGCTCCCTCACTGCCTCCACCATATGAGGATGTAGTGAGAAGACAGCCATCTATGAGCATGTGGGTTCTGACAGGACACCAAATTTGCTGGAATCTTGGATTTGCAACCCTCCAAGACTATTGAAAATAAATTTCTGTTGTTTATAAGCTATCCAGCCTACGGTATTGTATAATGAATTATAGAAATAACCCCTGAGAATATAGTCTTTGGTATTTTGTTAAAGCAGGACAAATGGACTAAGACTGTGCCTAAGAACAAAAAAAAATTAATAAAGATAATAATAATAATAATTAATAATAATAATAACAAACTTAAAGTGCTTTTATCGTCCTCATCATTGTTCTTAACCAGATCAGAAGCAAAGCTCTTTTAACTAGACTTTAAAAGAAAGTGTCAAAATGAAACCCCCAAAAAACTTTCTTCATACTATGTTTACAAGGAAACCAATACGTTTAAATAAAATGTTACCTAAGCACTGAAAATTTGTAGTCTTGTGGCCCCTTAAAAAACCATAGACAACTTCATGTTAATTTATTAAGTGCTTTTTAAGTTAGGAGATTGAACTCTTCTACTCCTGATTATATTATTTGTCCATGAAGTAAAATATCAGCAATATGCATCCTATTTTACTTCGACAATCAGGAAAAATATACGCCTTACTTAAGATAATTCTCTATATTCACGTATTCCCTAATAATCGCCTTCCTTATTTTACTTATTTTGTTGTTGCCTAATTAACACAAGCACATTTATCTTGAAAACATTAATCAATCAATCAATCAACAGATATGCACATGAAGCGCTGGAAATAGTTATTCTCTACAGAAAATCATGGCGTATGTTGTTTGTTTTTCTTTAAAGTCTGAATGTATTGTGTGACTCAGTAGTTCCTTTGTATTTGTGTCTAATTTACTATTTGTGTTGAAAACAGATGAAATGAAAATACTCCTGATAACAGATTATATGAGAATGACATGGAGGCGCCATATATAATAAATAAAATGTTTATAGCAATTGACCAAATCATTATGCTTCACTTTTCTTCCACTGACTTATTAATCTATTTATATTTATTTCTTCTCTAAAAATACTTTTTAAATTGCTAAATTTATCTTTCAATGAAAAAAACTTGTTGAATTGAACTCTAAATTCTTTAAGGTGTCTTTTCAGACAATGGAAAACTATACATCTTAATAATAAACCCAGAATAAAATAATCTATATTTTGGGAATATTGTATATGTGATGCGCTATTTTTAAAAGTAGAAAGAAATTTCAAAAGGTGCTAAGAGGAATAAACAAATACAAGGAGGTCTGATGACCCAGAACCTGGCACACACAGAGAAACAACAAATGTTGGTGAATCCCATTATTTCTATAATTCTGCTTATGAACAATAAAAAATGTAAGTACTTGAAAAAACTGAATATAGCTGCATTTGTAATAAACTTAAGTTTTTATAATCTTTCCTTAGAAGTGATAAATTATAAGTAATGAGTGGAATTTATAACAAAAAAATGAAATTAAGCATCCATTTTCATACATAAATGGAATATTTGAGATACAGTTCCATTTATAAATCCAAATTATTACCTCATAAAATAATACAACCAGCCCCCTGCCTGGTTATCTTTCACTTTAAAAACATGTCTGGTTAGAAAGAAATAGGAGTGTTGATAATTTAGATTTAAATGGATAAATCTAATGCAAACTTCCCATTTGCTAAGGAGTTTTTGCCATTATTATATGGTAATTCTGTTGTAACACAGATTGTAAATTTCCAAACTTATTTAAAATCTACCATGTAATCTGTGCCCCAATTTAGAAAAATCTACTATCCATCTAACACACTTTCTCCAAAGTGGAAGAAAATCTTTTCATAAGCTAAATATATTTTAGGTAGTGTTCCAATGTGATTGCATAATAAATTTACAGCAACAAAGCAAATGCTTACACAAAGAAAACAGCCACATTTAGGACTAAACCACATGCCTTTGTGTGGCAGTCTAATGATCCCTGAATCGAGAATATTTATAGACCTGCAAGAGAAATCAGAATTCAGCAGCACACAAAGCACTTAAAAATGTACCAATTTTTCTGAGCCAACCAGAAAACTTAAATTTAGCCTTTTTTAATCCTAATGGGAACAATCTCTTAATGACTAACATACAACAATGTAAATAGCAACTTCATGAGCTTTAGTTGCCATAGAATATTTAAAGTGGATGATTAAAAAATGTTAATTGCACACTTGCTTGGCTTAGCTATAGTGAAATCAATACAGAATTAATCAAATTGTAATATGTTTATCACAGGTACAAAGTATTGTATCAAAGCACTTCATTAAAATGAAAACATTTATAAGGGTTGTTAGTCTACAATTTTTGTTGAGCTAAGTTGTAGCCAAAACACTATTTTATTGACATATAAAATCATCAGGCAGTGGACTAAAAAGGTCACACATTTTTTGCCTCCCTATTGAGAGTTGGGGTCTATTTCCCCCTTCTTGTATCTGGGTGGGCCTATGATGTTTTGACCAACAGAGTGAAGTGGAAATGACAATGGGCCAGACCTGGAGCTACCCTTGAGGTGAATAGCAGCTCCCATCTTTGCCTTTTGGAAATGCCACATGAGAAGTCTAATAACTTTGCTGGAGAGATCCACAAGAGGTGGCCCTAAAAATACAAGATCAGAGAGAGAAGCACAGCTGAGCATAGCATCCTAGCCTTCTCCACCAAGATACCGTGAAAGGGAATGAGGCTGTCTGATGGCCCCTTGTCCACATCCTGTCTGCCCCACTGCCAACTGAATACCAAAGGACTTTAGTTAACATCATATAGACCAGAAGAACAATCACCATGCAAACCCTGCCTATATTGTTCGCTCACAAAATTATGAGATATAATGAAATAGCTGTTGTTTTCAGCCACTAAATTTTGAAGTAGTTTACTATGGAGTGATAACTAACCAGAAAACATAAGTTCTTAGAGCTTAGAACTTAGGACTAAGACAACAGGCAATGATAACAAGACTATTTTAATACAGGTACTTAGCTGTCCTTTTGACAGTGTAATTAGTTCATACAGTTTAAAAAGAAGTTTGGCAAATTGTGAAGTGTTTCTAAAGTCATGAAAATTCTCTTATGCTTTGTCTAAAGACAAAACAAAACAAAACAACAACATCATCTGAAGGATGTGACTTATATAAATCGTCCAAAGTAAGTAAAAATACACAATTACATATAAATTGTATATCAAATTATAAATTACATATAAATTACATATTATATATGTCTTATTAAGAACTGGCAAGTCTGTAGTAAAAATGAGGTTATAATTAAATAATTATGGTGTATAAATGAAGCCAATATTATATATTATGTGAAATAGTAATTTTGAAGACTATATATAAGTAATATTAATGCATATATTAAACAGTGGAATAAGCAGAATATTCTCTTGTATCTATTCTACTGTTATCATACATGCAAGTTACATACACTACTCCAGAAAAGAGCATGGGCAAATCAAAGTAGTATATTTAGAAAGAAACTTTGGAGAATTTTAAACTTTAATATTTTTTTATATAACTTGCATTGTAAATTACTCTTTAAACATCATTGTGGAGTACCTAGGTATATAAAGCAAATATTAACAGACAAAAGGGGAGAAATTGACAGTAATACAATAATAGTAGGGGACTTTAACATCTCTCTCACCTCCGTGGATAGATCAACCAGACAGAAAATCAATAAGGAAACAGTGGCTCTGAATGACACATGAGACCAGATGGGTTTAACAAAAACATATATAGTACATTCTTTCCGAAACCAGCAGAATACACATTCTTTCCAAGTGCACATGAAATTTTCTTTAGGATAGATCACATGTTAAGCCACAAAACAAGTCTCAACAAATTTAAGAAGACTGAAATCATATCAAGTATCTTTTCTGACCATAGTGGTATGAAACTAGAAATCCATACAAGATAAAAAAAAAAAAACTAGGGGCGCCTGGGTGGCGCAGTCGGTTAAGCGTCCGACTTCAGCCAGGTCACGATCTCGCGGTCCGGGAGTTCGAGCCCCGCGTCAGGCTCTGGGCTGATGGCTCAGAGCCTGGAGCCTGTTTCCGATTCTGTGTCTCCCTCTCTCTCTCTCTCTGCCCCTCCCCCGTTCATGCTCTGTCTCTCTCTGTCCCAAAAATAAATAAACGTTGAAAAAAAAAAAAAATTTAAAAAAAAAAAAAAAAAACTAGACAAAACACAGACACATGAAGCTAAACAACATGCTACTAAACAAGCAATGAGCCAACAAAGTAATTAAATAAGAAATTTTAAAAAAGAGAGAGAGAAAACAGGAACCAAATGATAGTGGAATTACAACAGTTCTAAATCCTAGGGATGCAGCAAAACATCCCCCTAGATGGGGAGGTTATAAAAATACAGACCTACTTGAAAAAGCAAGAAAACTCTCAAATAAACAATCTAACATTATGCCTAAAGAAACTAAAATAAAGAAAAACACACAAAACCCAAAGTTAGTAGAAGGAAAGAAGCAGTAAAGATCAAAATGAAAATAAATATCATAGAGACTAAAAAAACAATAGAAAAGACCTCTGAAACTAAGAGTTGATTTTTGGAAAAGATAAATAAAACTTATAAACTTTTAGCCAGACTCATCAAGGAAAGAAGAGAAGACTCAAATAAAATCAAAAAGGAAAGAGAAGTTAAAACCAACATCATAGAAATCCAAAAGATTATGAGCTACTATGAAAAATTATATACCAATAAGTTGGACAACCTAAAAGAAATAGATAAATTCTTAGAAACATACAATTTTCCAGGACTGAATCAGTAAAAAGTAGAAACTTTGAACAGATTAATTACTAGTAATGAAATGGAATTGGTAACAAAAAACAAAAAGCAAACAAACAAAAAATAACAACAAACAAAAGTACAGGAGCAGATGGCTTCACAGGTGAATTCCACCAAACACTTAAAGAGAAGTTAAGGGTGCCTGGGTGGCTCAGTTTGTTAAGCATCTGACTCTTGACTTCAGCTCAGGCCATGATCTCATGGTCAAGCCCCGTGTCAGGGTGCTTGGATGCTGTCTCCCCTTCTCTCTGCCCCCTCCCTGCTCTCTCTCCCAATAAATAAACATGAAAAAAGGTTTTTAAAGAGGTGTTAATACCTGTCCTTTTTAAACTATTCCAAAAAGTAGAAGAGGAAGGAAAACATCCAAACTCATTCCATAAGGCCTGCATTACCCTGATTGCCAAGGCAGACAAAGACAAGAAAGAAAGAAAGAAAGAAAGAAAGAAAGAAAGAAGAAAGAAAGAAAGAAAGAAAGAAAGAAAGAAAGAAAGAAAGAAAAGGAAAAAAAATACAGGCCAGTATCACTAATGAATACAGATGCAAAAGTCCTCTATAAAATATTAGCAAGCTGAATTCACCAATATACTGAAAAGTTCATTCTCCACAATCAAGTAGGATTTATTCCAGGTATGCAAGGATGGTTCAATATCTTTAAGTCAATCAATGTGACACACCACATCAACAAAACGAAGGATAAGGACACCTGGTTGGCTCATTTGGAAAGACACAGGACTCTTGATCTTAGTGTCATGAGTTCAGGTCCCACATTTGGAATGGAGTTTACTTAATAGAAAATATATTTAACAAAACCAACAAAATGCAGGGAAAATATGATCATATCAATAGATGCAGAAAAAGTATTTAATAAATTCAGAATCCATTTATGATAAGAACTCTCAACAAAGTTGGCTTGGAAAGAATGTATTTCAACATAATAAGGCTATATATGACAATGTGACAATCAGACAAGGAAAAGAAAGAAATGACACCCAATTGGTAAGGACAAAGTAAGGCTGTCACTATTTGCAGATGATCTGATACCATATATAGAAAACTCTAAAGACTTTATCAAAAAACTTTTAGGACAAATAAGTGAATTCAGTACAGCTACAGGATATAAAATCAATATACATAAGTCTGTTGCATTTCTATACACTAAGTAATGAAGTAGCAGAAGAAAAATTAAGAAAACAATCCCATTTACAATTGCATCAAAAAGAATAACATACCTAAAAATATATTTAACTAAGTAGGTGCAAAACCTATACTCTGAAAATATAATACTATAATGAAAGAAATTGTAGATGACATAAATAAATACAAAGGTATACCATGTTCATGCATTGGAAGAATTAATACTACTAATATGTCCATCTACCCAAAACAATCTACAGATTCAATGCCAACCCCATCAAAATAACAATAGGATTTTTCACAATACTGGAACAAATAATCCTAAAACTTATATGGAATCACAAATAGTCCCAAATCACCAAAGCAAACTTAGAAAGAAAGAAAAAGAAAGAAAGAAAAAAAGAAAGAAACAAAGAAAGAAAGAAAGAAAGAAAGAAAGAAAGAAAGAGCTGGAGCTATCACTGTTCTAGATTTCAAGATATACTACAAAGCTAGAGTAATCAAAACAGTATGGTACTGGCCCCCAAAAATAAAACAAATCAATGGAACAGAAAAGAAAAGCACAGAAATAAACTCATGCTTATATGGTCAATTAGTCTATGACAAAAGGGGTAAGTATATACAATGGGGAAATTACAGCCTCTTTAAAATAAATGGTGTTGGGAAAACTGGACAGGTACATGCAAAACAATGAAACCAAAGTATAAAAGCAAAAAACCAAAACAACAATGAAACTGGATCACTTTCTTACACAATACACAAAAATGAACTCAAAATGGATTAAGACCTAAATGTAAATCTTGAAACCATAAAACTTCTAGAAGAAAATATAGACAGTAATCTCTTGGACATTAGCCTTAGCACTATTTTTCTGGATATATCTCCTCAGACAAGGGAAAGGAAAGCAAAAATAAACTTTTGGGACTACATTAAACAAAGCTTTTGCACAGCAAAGAAAACAATAAATAGGAACCCCTGGGTGACTCAATTGGTTAAGTGTCTGACTCTTGATCTCGGCTCAGGTCATGATCTCACAGTTCATGGGATTGAGTCCCACATCGGGTTCTACATTAACAGCATGGAGCCTACATGGGATTCTCTCTCTCCCTCTCTGCCCCTCCCCTACTCATGCTCTGTCTCTCTCTCAAAATAAATAAACATTTAAAAATTAAAAATACATACATACATAATTAAAAACATTTTTTGTAACATTTATTCATTTTTGAGAGATAGAGCATGAGCAGAGGAGGGGCAGAGAGAGAGGAAGACACAGAATCTGAAGCAGGCTCCAGGCTCTGACCTGTCAGAACAGAGCCTGACGAGGAACTTAAACTCATGAACTACAAAATCATGACCTAAGCCACAGTCAGCAACTTAACCAACTGATACACCCAGGCACCCTTATACATACATACTTAAAAAAAAAAGAGAACCATAAACAAAATGAAAAGGTCACCTATTGAATGGGAGAAGATATTTGTAAATGATATACCCAGTATATTCCTACATTGACAGGAATGTAAACTGGTGTAGCCACTATGAAAAATAGCATGGAGGTTCCTCAAAAAATAAAAAATAAAAACTGAAATACCATATGATCAGCAATTCCACTGCTGGGTATTTAGCCAATGAAAATGAAAAGATATATGCACCTGTATATTTACTGTAGCATTTTTATTACAATAGTCAAGATATGGAAGCTACCTAACTGTCCATAATTAGATGATTGGATAAAGAAGATATGATATATATATGTCTGTATGTGTACACACACACACAAACACACACACACATATGCACGCACGCACACTGGAATAACACTCAGCCATAAAAAATGAAACCTTGCATTTCACAACCTGGATGATCCTGGAGGGTACGATAAGTGAAACAAGTCAGACACAGAAAGACAAATTTAATTTCACATACTTGTGGAATCTAAAACAAAAAAAAAAACCATGAAAAAACAGAAGCAGACTCATGAATACAGAAATCTGGTGGTTGCCAGAGGAAAGGGGGGGTGAAAGGTGAAAGAGAGGGATGGGCAAAATAGGTGAAGGGGGTTAAGAGGTATAAAATTCCAGTTACAAAATGAGTAAGGCATGGGAATGAAAAGTACAACATAGGCAATATAGTCAATAATATTGTAATGACTCTATATGGTGACATGATAAATACATTAATCATGTGGAGCACTGCATAATGTACTAACTGTTCAATCACTATGCTATACATCTAAAACTAGCATAATATTTTATATAAACTATAATTCAAGTAAAGAGAAAACAAATTAAAATAAAATAAAATAAAATAAAAAATCATTGCCTGAAGATATGGATTGACATATCAGATGGTCTACATGCATGGTTCTTTAATTGGTTGGTAACTTCAAACAGTTTTGTAGAATTACCAGACAATGAAGCAACTTTGGAAAGAAAATAAAGTTCCTGTGAAACAACATAAGAAATATGTAACTCTTCAAATGTAAGTTCTCCTCCATGTAACTTTAGGAAATCTGACATATGTTTGGAGTTTAACTGACAGTTTGGCAACAGGATTTACACCCTAATCATCCTGTATTTCTGGTATCTTCCAAACCCTAACATGTAGTTAGCAGTCAAGAGTTTTATGAATAAATGAATGAGTGAATGAATAAATTAAAATCTGTGGCATATCATGTTACTACTGAAATAGTTATCAATGTTAGAATTTGCATATATGGCATATGGTACACATAGATGCACTATTCCTATACTTCAGAAATGATTTATGGTTCATGTAATTTTTTAAGATATAGAATGTTCTTTATGTGAAGCTATTTGACTTACATGTTATTTACTGTTAATCAGAGAACCATTTCTGGATGTTCCTTACACGTTGGCTTCTTTCCTATCACCTATGCCCTGTCAAAATCATTCTAATGAAGTTCAGTAAAATAAATCATTGCTGAAGTGATATGACTCCTTTCCCACTGGAAAGAAAAAAATATTAGTTAAGAGAGGGAGGAAAAGAAACGGTTTTTAAAACTTAATTCTGTCTCCAGTAAGCTATTTCCACATAGCATAGCTTGAAGCCAACTTTAGATTACAACTTTATTACCGCATAGCTTATGGAAGAATCTACTAACCAAAGCAAAACAAGACAAAACAAACAAAAGGGTAATGAATAATCTTAAGTCTATAGTTAATAACTGTTCATATCAAAGGAATTATGAGAGTTGAGCTGGTGACCATTCGGAAATATTTGTTATGGTGTCTTCTTGACATCTTTATTGACATATAATTCACACACCTTACAATTCACCTGCTTAAACCATACAACTCAATGGCTTTTATTGTAATACAGAATTGTGCAAACATGGAATCATAACTATGTGGCCTTTTTGTGACTGGTTTCTTTCACTTCACATGTTTTCAAGGATCATTCATGTTGCAGCATATGACAGTTCTTCATTCATTTTTATTATTCTTGAAAAATATTGTACAGGTATATAATATTTTATTTATCCATCAGTTTATGGATTGCCTCCCACTTTTTAACTATTATGAACAATGTTTTTATAAACACTTATGCACAAGTTTTGTATGCATGTATGCTTTCACTTTTCTTCAGATATAGCTAGGAGTGGAATTTCTAGGTCATATGGCAACTCTCTGTTTAACCTTTTGAGGAAATGCCAAAATGTTTTCCAAAGTGTCTGCATTACTTTATATTCTCATCAGCAGTGTATGAAGGTTTCCATTTCTTCATAACCTCGGTATTACATGTTATTATCTGAATTTTTTATTACAACCATCCTACCGAGTGTGAAATGGTATCTCATTTTGGTTTTGGTTTGCAATTCCCTAATGACTAATGATGTTATACATCTTTCCATGCGCTTATTGGCTAGTGTATATATTCCTTAGAGAAATGTCTATTCATATCTTTTCCTTTTTTTAAGTTAATTTATTTATTTTTAGAGAGAGAGAGGGAGTGAGCCAGGGAGGGGCAGAGACAGAGAGGGAGAGAGAGAATACCAAGGAGGCTTTGTGCTGTCAGCACAGAGCCTGATGCAGGGCTCTAACTCACAGACTGTGAGATCATGACCTGAGCCGAAACCAAGAGTCAGGTGCTTAACTGACTGAGCCGTCCAGCACCCCTCTTTTGACCATTTTTATATTGATTTTCTTTTATTATTGAGTTATAAACATTCCTTACATTTTCTGCATGTAAGTCTCGTATCAGTTATATGATTTGAAAATTTTTCTTCTATTATGTATGTTGCCTTTTCACTTCTTTGACGGTGTCCTTTGAAATAGAAAAATATATATTTCCAATAAATTCCAATTAATCTATTTTTTTTCTTTCCCCACTTGTGTGCTATGGGTTTTTGAAGAAAGAGTTACGATCAATGCTTTGGGTGAACATTTTTATAGCAAGAGGCCATGAATTCTGTCCATAGAGCAGAGTTGTACTGCAGAGGACTTTAATCCTCCAGCAACTCCTCTGGCCTTAATCACTTACCACTCTCGGGGCAGTTGTAAATTCATTACACCTCTATGGGATTAGAAAGTAAAGAAGAAACAAAGGCCCTAATCCACAAAGAATGTGACATGTTTCTTATAGTCCAGAAAGGAGAATCCTAAGGGCACTCTTGGTTAAACTTGAATTGCATTTTTAACAACATACACATGGAATACTTGTGGCATATGTTAACTGCTGGGCCAACTAGTTTTCTTTCCTATTGCATGACACAAGAGCTTTGAATAAATAGTAGTATTTCATTCACTTTCTATGAAAAAACTGTAAGTTATCATTAACTGTTCATATATGTAGCAGTGATGGTTATTATAGACCTTTGAAATATAGTGATTTATGTCTTCCAATTTCTCAACAGTGTTTTCCTTTATTTTTTGGTTATGCATTTTCATCTATAATAGCAACCAACTGTTCAGAGATTTGCATGTTGTTCTGAGTCAAACTTTAAAGTCGGCAACTTCTTGAATTCTTAAATAATATACTATTTTAATATCAAGTTGAATATTTACTGTCATTGCTGGATACAGTACACCTGTTTAGTGACGTGGGATTAATTTCCATCAATTCTTATGAAGTACTTTCATTTTTTATCAGCAATTTTCAAAAAATGATAGTTCACTAATTCTACTGTGATCCTGGTTTTCCACTGTTTCTAAGATATTTTTTAGTCATTCTGGCTCAATGCAGCCAGGAGGGTCTTTTGTTAGACACACTTACATGAACAAATTTTCCAAAGTCATAAGAAAATATTTTTTCATATGTTTAAATCTTCTTATATGAAAAAAGAGTTAAAGTCCTCTAGTGTTTCGTGATGGAACTTACATTATTTCCCATACAGAAATTAGCCTTTTTACTGCCCCATCAAGTTTTCCTTAAGAAAACTAGCAACTTCTAAGAATTAACTACAACGATAGGATTCTCTTTCATTTTTCATCTGGTCATTTTTAAACAATCTGAATTCCAGGTATCTTATACACGTGACAATGAATTGGTATTAGCATTGTCAATCTGCTTTGAAAGAAACCAGAGCTGTTTCACCTCTAAATTTTAAAGGTGGAGTCCCACTCAAATCCTCTCCCCCAAATTACAATTTATTCCTTTTCTCTCTGACTAAAAGATGGTCTTTGCTGCTGAAGGCTTATCAAAGCCTGTACTATTAAAAAAACCCATTTTTATAGTATAGACTTTAAAAGAATTCACACTACTATTACTGACATTTAAAACAATCTACGGCTTCTTTTAAAGAAAAAAAAAAGTTTTCTCTGTATTATACAAATAGCCATTGCATCTTAGTTCAAAAACAAGTATCTCCCTTCTCCTTGTATGGTATAATCCTTTCCTTTTGTGTTTCAGCAATAATTCTTCTTAGATTTAAAAAGACAAATAGCACTGAAGCCTAATAAGATTGTCCCTTTAAATTCTAATGACAAAGAGATCAATATAGCTCATTTCACAAGTTAAATGAGGTAGCTTTATTTACAGAGTACATTGAAGCTCCATTATTATTGTTAAAAAGGTTTTCTATTAGATAATATATTAAATGTGTAGGCAAGAAGCCTGATGTTTCTATACAACTAGTAGATTTAAGTGAACTTTCAAGCATCTTTTTCAATAAATTAGGCACTGGAGTAATGAAACACCTCAGACATCAGGCACTTATGAGAAGCTGGTAGCATGAATGACTATATGGTAAATCTCTTAACGTTTTCCAGAAAAATGTAAATTTACTTAATGGTTAATTGATTAACTCAGATAAATAAATTATTGCTGTTTATATTATTTTGCTGTCAATATTTACTTCAGAAAAAAGGCATCAGAAATGGTATATCTTCAGGGGTTCATAGGTGGCTCAGTTGGTTAAGCTTCTGATTTCAGAGCAGGGCATAATCTCATGGTTCCTGAGTTTGACGCCTCTCCTCCCCCAAAGGGGTCTGTGCTCACAGATCAGAGCTTGGATTCTGCCTTAGATTCTGTGTCTCCCTGTCTCTCTGCCCCTCCCCCACTTGCACTCTGAACAACTCCTCCCGCCCCTTTCAAAAATAAATAAACATTCAAAAAATTGAAAAAATAGAAATAGTATATCTTCAGGAGTCAGAATATCTCAGGGTTTAGAATATATTTATCAGAAGGTGGTCAGAGTGACTAAGTAGCTGGAAAATATGATATAAGAAATGGTTAAAGCATGGTCTTCACTTCACCTTTAAGAAAAACGAACAGCTTATAAAAACACCCAAATACGTTATTTGCTTGGTTCTTGGAAAAGGCACATGGCCTTACTGGAATAAATGTGGTGATCACCTGGACAGGAATATTCACGCTTTGTGAAGAAGTTAGAACTGCTCGAAAATGAGAGGGGCATCTTGGCAACGGCAGTCGCTAGAAGTATGCAAGCAGATCCTACGGAAGGGGTTTTGACCTAAAAATCAATATTAAACTATGATTCTAGCCTTAATTTTTACTTTAGCACCAGCACAACCAACCAAAAGATTTACTGAATTCCTATCACTTGCCTCCATTGTGCTAAGCATTGTTGGGAGCAAAATGTGGACTCTGTTATTTCTGGAAATTTAAAACACTAATTCAAAAGACATAAAACAAATACATACGCAACAATTTGTCATATACTATGTATAATTGTTACACATTAACATTTAAGTGGAAGATTAAAAGTTCCATGAAAATAAGGACTCTACTGATTTTATTCACTATTATAGCCCCAGTACCTACAGAACCTGATGTTGCCTACATTCTTTATTTATGTAACAAATATTTATATTGTGCCAAACAATATCCTGAGCCTATTAGAAATCATAACTGGTCATTTAATCCTTTACAATCTTTTGGGGAATGTCCTATAATTATCCATATTTCATACTTGAGGACACTAAGATACAGAGAAGTGGCCTTTCCAAATCACATGACACAATGGGATTTGAACAGAACCCATTACTCTGTTCCTTAATTCATAAAAACTAAATATGTTAATTATTAGAAGTAATTCATATGCAATTGAGTTTAGGTGATAAAGCTTGATAAAGGAGACAGAGCTTGAAATGAGGGGAGAATTTAAATAAGTAGACTCAAAACATAAAGATATGAGGGAAAAGAGCATTCATTCATTTATGTACTGAAACCTAAAATAACCAGATACTGTATGAAGCACTGGGAAAATACGAGAGAGATAAATCGTAGTTCTTGCCTACAAGGAGGAGGTATGATATAAGAAGAACCTGGAATTGGATTTGGACAGACCTTGATTAAAAACATCTCAGTCTTTCAATGTCCATGCCTGGGGAAGCTCTTGAACTTCCTCAATTTCAGTCTGCACATTCTGAAAATTAAAGAAGATAATTTACCAAAGATCATTTAAAGTACAGGAGTACAATAAATGTTAATTACCTTGACCTTTCCCTCTGCTCCACAGGAGTGTTGTGATCACTGAATGAGACTGTGCGTGTAAATTTCATGAAAAGGTAACTGGCACTTGGGAAGTCCTTAAAATCTGCTTAAAAGCCTGCTAAGTTAAGGCACAATCACTCAGCGCATGCAGATGGGCCACTTGGAATTGGGTTTTGGGGGACCTGCCCTGGAAAGCCATGGGGCATATGCTTAGATAAGAGATGAAGAGTAGTTTACGGAGAATTTAGGAAGAATTTAAAGGGTAAACATGTAGGTTATCAAGAAAAGTTAATGGAAATTATGGAATAGGAAAATAAGTGGCAAAAAATTCAGGTAGATTAATCTGGCAGCAGCACCCAGAATAAAGTGAATTTGGTGTAAACTGTAATAATAAGGTGTAATTAGGATTTACTGCAGAAAGCCAAGAGTAAATTGATTAAGTACGAGGCCAGAATGGCAGTGGGGCTACAGGAAATAAATAAAACAACCCAACAGAACCCAAACGAACCAAAACTCAAGACAAACTGTTGTGGGTTTTATTCAATTCCTGAATGATGTCAGACTCTTGATTTACATAAAATGAAGCAAGGTAGATAACACATACGTGTGCATTGTGAGTTTAGAGTGAAAAACTAAATTCAAATCTGGATTGAATCTCAACCGTGCACACAACTCTGCTTACTGGGCAGCATTCTTGATGGCTATACGTTTAGTTTGCTTATTTATTAAATGAAGAAAATAATTTTGCAAAAAGGTTATAAGAAGGAAATGACTGAAATAATATACACCCAACACTGTTTAAGAAGCATTTAATAAATGGTTATTCTCTGGCAATCTTGATAAGTTTGTTGCTATAACGTTATTAAATTACCTTTTATACCAATCGCTATAGATTTGGGAACTTTTCTGTGTCCTCTTCTGAGAGGCCATCCGGAAGTTAGGGTTGGCGCAGTGTTTAGTGCTTCACATATTTTTAAAAAGTATTCCTTTTAAACAAAGTTGCATGTAGCCCTTGCATATTCTCTTATGATGAGAAGATGTCTATATGTAATTTTTATTTGAAGGTGATTTTACAAATAAAGCACTCTGTGTCATTGTAGCTAAAAAAAAAAAAAAGTAATTTGTACAGGTACTGGCTGTATACTGCAGGTGAGGTCCTTAACCAAAGGAGGAGAGGAAAACTAAAATACAACATTGTTATTCTCACTCTCAAACTCTAATTTTCAGTGAGCTTGAAAAACAAATTAGTTGACTTTAATTAAATTAGTATTTACGGAGTGTCTCCTTTCTGGCTTTTAGTTACCACAAGAAATATAGATGTAAGATGTTTCCTGTTCAAAGTTTACAGGGAGATACCGTGAAAACAGGTAAATATAATGATCAAGATTTGATGGCCTAGAGCATATGGTAGAAAGTCAATTAGTCTAATCCAGGGGTTAGAGAAGGTCTCCTTGAAAAAATAACTTTTAAAGTATTATCTAAAGAAAAAGTAGGAATTAGCAAGATTTTAGGGGAAGGCGTTGGGGAGTGGGACAGATGCAAAGGCTCAAGGCTACAATGATGTTTGTACTTTCACAAGCCCTTTCGCTTTGTTATCACTCACTTCCCTCATTTCTAAAATGAAACTATTACTAGTATCCATCTCAGAGTATTACGTGAGGATAAAATGAAAACACAAACTCAAAGTGCTCAATTAAGTTAGTTTTATCTAGTAAACTATCTCCAAACCAAATGCCTTACTTTGGGGAGAATCACATGAAGTTTTTCAAATACGTTGTTTTATGCTCGATGCTAGAACTACATTTACAAAATGCTTCTTGGAAAACAAAGTGATCTGTGATTCAAGTAAGTTTGTGAAGGACCAACCAACCTGTGGATTTCGATTCCAGAATACTGTTAAAAGACTCCTTAAATCCTATGGCAAAGGACTGTGTTTAACCTAGCATCTTCCAAAGTTATTGTGCCACAAAATTCTTTTCCCATAAAAGATGCATTAGCACTTTGAGTGAAGACAAAAGCACTAATCTAGGAAATCAGAAGACTTGGCTGTTGTGAAGTTCCGCTCTTAATCACAAGGTGATTTTGGACAAGTCCTCACCATCTGGGAAAATGGGGAAAATAGAACCTGCTGAAATTGTCTTACTCAGTGCAGTATATAGTAGGCACCCAACATGGATGATTTTTAACTCCTCGCTTCTCCATGCAACAAACATTGTCAGCAGTGATCATGAAATGAATAAATACTCCAAGGGAATGCCAGAATTGAAGTAACTCAAATTCTTTTTCTATCTTTACCCCCACTTAAAGCTGCAATTGTTTACATCCAATCAAGTTGTAAATGCAGGAATGTTTAGGATGATAAGGGTCAGAATCATGAACTGTGTGCAAAGTAAGTTTGGACATTTCTCAGCTATTACGTTCTTTATCTTGAGATGAACACCTGGAGCTTAATCTACATGCAGCTGGGTTTGGGGGTTCTGAATCTGTAATAGAAGATATTCTGTATTAATTTCCAAGTTGAATATGTTTATGAAAGGATAAAATAGAAATGCTAATTTTTTACCTCTCATATTTTTACCACTCACATATATTTAATAATATCTGAACGTCAAGTTACTTGTAATGAAGGAAATTCCTCAGTTATATCCTAAAGAAGCAACTATAATCACATAAATTGATTAGAACTTAGACAAAACATATTTTTAAAGGAGTGTATTTTAGAATAATTTGTTACTGTGTATTTTTTTAAATTGTCAAGTTATGATGATAATAGAAAATAGGACTTCTAGTCGGTTTTATTATTGTTTTTAAATTCTCTACAGAAAATGTCCTTCTTTAATGAATGTATCAGATGTGCATCATTCCTCTGGCCCTTTCTACTGGTCTCACCAAAAAAAAATTAAGAATAAAGACACACAGCGTACGTGAAAGTTCTTCGTAAACTCTCAAGTACAACAGAACGGTAAGGTTGTTAAGGGTGTAAAACCGCCACAATTAGAGTTTCCTAGAGGTCATGCTCCTTTAGCAAAGGGATTCTTTTTTTTTTTTTTAACGTTTATTTTTGAGACAGAGAGAGACAGAGCATGAACGGGGGAGGGTCAGAGAGAGGGAGACGCAGAATCCGAAACGGGCTCCAGGCTCTGAGCTGTCAGCACAGAGCCCGACACGGGGCTTGAACTCACGGACCGCGAGATCATGACCTGAGCCGAAGTCGGCCGCTTAACCAACTGAGCCACCCAGGCGCCCCAGCAAAGCGATTCTTACGTGTCTTTTGAACCGGCAATTTCTTTGGAAGTTTAGTAAAGCCTACAGATTTTCTTTTCAGATTATATATAATGCATAAAATAAAAAGGTATAGGGTTAAAGTGATATTGTAATTTGCTATTGAAATTTTTCTTAAGAATCTGTGATATGGAAATTCATGGGCTTCTTTACATACATTATATCATATGATCTGGAAGAGAACAAATTGCCATAATTTTGAAGTAATAAGGAGTACCAATGATACTTTGGAACATCTACACCAATAATAATGTATGAAAAATAGCAAGTGATTTTTATTGGTGTCAAAGTCACTGGTGTCACTAATATTACTGTGATTTATTGTTATATTCATAATTATAAAAATGCAGTATTTCAATAAAGGTAAGTAGAAAAAAAAGAGATGTCTCATTTTTCCCGTTTCAATTCACCAACTCCCCGAATGCAGTGACCTCTTTGGGATCTGTGAATCCCAGGTAACACTCTTTGAGTAGCCTGCACCAACATGGGTGCCTACTATATACTGCACTGAGTAAGACAATTTCAGCAGGTCCTATTTTCCCCATTTTCCCAGATGGTGAGGACTTGTCCAAAATCACCTAGTGACTAAGAGCAGAACTTCACAACAGCCCAGCCTGTGAATGTACGTCTTTATTTGGAAAATTCCCACCAACAAGATTGTAAATCTTTCATTTTTGAAACCGTCAACTTAGGTACAATGAGGATTTATGAATGGTAAGCAATAAGTCCTGGAAGATTATGCTTTATTCTTTAGTAGATGCAGTTAGGATATGGCTTATTATATGCAAGAGCATGATTTTTAAAAACATTTCGCCTAAAGAACTGAAAACAAAATAAAACCAAACCTCAATAAAGAGGAAATAGGGAAAGATTACAAAGATGAGCGTGTTATAGCTTACCAAGTTGTTATGTGTAAGAAGAAAGCCTGCTTTGGGTAGATTTTAGTATATGACTCGGTTATTTTTCATTTTAAATTTGAGGTTTTATAGGTAAATGACATATATAATATTTTGATCTAAATAACATGTGCACCTTAAACAGGTACTTCTTAAAGGATCAAGTTCAGGTGCACTGCATCATTGTTATGCTATACAAGACATAACTACACATTTACCAGTTTAAGATCCTTGGATTGTTTCCTTACTGATTTAGAATTATCTGGCATATTCTGTACCATTTTAATATTAATTAATTAACTAGTTTAATAATCAGTCTATAATAATATATTACTCTACAACAAATCTACCTACCTTAACCTAATTAAGTCTGCATTGTTGAAACATTAATGAGTGTTCCTCCTCCTTTATTCTGTATATATTATAACTTTGCTTCTTCTCTTCCCCCAGGGGGGAGTTTTTATTAAACATAATCTTATTTTCAACATAAACTAGGATAAATAAACATGATATAACATCAACTGTTCACTGTCCTGTGACTTGTCACTTGTCACACTTCTAAATTTGGAGTTGCCAAGCCTCTTGTTAAAATTCTTTAAGAAATAGGTTAATTTGCTTACTTCCTACGTTATAGAGAATAATAATAACTATGCTAAAATTCATTATACTGTGATTTAAAAAAAGCAAATGGAAGCACCAAAGACAGCTCCAAGACCCCTAGGATCTATGAAAGAAAACAATCCAGTGAAGACTTGAAACTAGAATCTTGATTAAGAAAGGTACAGTACTGAATAATCAAGCTGGAGTATTAGGGGGACTGCTTGATGTTCTCATGGGCACAAGCTCTAGTAAAACTGGACTTGACTCTAGGTGGAAAGTATTCTTCAGTAACTTAGGGCTAGCAAATATAGCTTAGCCAACTTGGAGTTGAGTCAGTACAGACCAAAGAGAAACCAGACATATATGTCAAGCTTGTCAACATAAGACAGTTACTGGAAAATGTGTCTGTACTATTTCAGCAGATGTGGTTTGAACTGCCTTCACCCCCAATTCCTCACACATCAATTGTGAGCAAACTACCTTTCCAACCCCAGGTTCGAATGTGTTACCCAATTCCCAGAAACCCTCAGTTTCTCAGTAGGGTTATTTAAGTTTCTCAGAATGTGATGTACACTTCAAGTTTCTATTCTTTCATTTTCTTCTTTTTAATTCATTCTATCCCCATCTCACCTTCCAGCCATTTCAAATATTACCTGTCTTTGTGAAGCATTGCTTACAGCTCTCTCCTTCCTGCCAGGCACAGCTTCTAACTCCTTCTTCAATGCTCCCAGGAAGCTTTGTTCAGTGTTTCATTACAGCCTTCCCTTGATTCATGCATCCATGCACTACTGTTTTTCCACCACACATATTTGAGATTTTTAAGCACTAAGTACGCAGCAGAGAAACAAATCCCACTTGGTTACTATTATCTATGCACCTAAAATCTGAGAGGAGCTACAAATAAGTAACAGCAAAAACAAAAGAGCATCATATCGGATACTAAGGTGGAGAAAATGCAGAGTCCTTTAGAGGAATATCAGAAAGAATCTTAGGTAATCACACCACGTTTTATCACATAATTTGCTTTATTCCCTTTTGAGCCTAGCCTAGAAGGGGAAGAAGTAGATGATGATAGAAAATAAATTGCACTCATAAGTATCTATGATCTAAAGGAAGAATACAATAGAAAATGGGCCAAAGCTGTGGTCTGGAAGTCACTCTTGTAGAAATTACATATCTGTCAATCCTTGGATAGTTACTTCACTATGATGGGTAATGAATATAAGAAATCTAGAGTATCTAAATAACCTTCATATTTTAATGGAACTCCAAATGACTCACTGATTAGTTCCCATTAATTCGGTTAAATGGAATTGTTGTTCCTTAAAAATTAATCGAACACGTTATTATGTCAGGTAAATTTAAGGTTGGTCCTATGGAATGAGATCTTTCATCAGGCATCTTAGGGTTATTTTAGACCCTAAGCATAGGTAGTATAAGACATTTCATAATGTTATCATGCTCTATTCAGTTCAGTGTGCCTTCACCTACTCAGGCCACCTAAACATTAAGGTTTTGCATTTCCTAGTTTTTCTATTAAAAGCTGAATGGGAAATTTGCATTTATATTAGGCATTTTGACTCCTTTGACATTGAAATCTAAGCAAACTATGATGATAAAGGAAAAAATGAATATAAAAACATACATAATACAAAGTACCCAAAAGGCTTTTTGTGCACAAATTCCAGTTTGTTTCCATAACCAGCAAAGTCTAATTTTAACTGAAATTGTTTTTAAATCTTTGAAAGCCGATTTTATTGTTGGGATGCCAAACCATCATTTATTAAGAAATATCACAATTGTCTGGAAGACAGCCATCCGTTCCAAAGCATTACAACACTTCTGTAATTGGCATACTTTATGTACACATCTTGATTCTTTGATACAGTAAACTGAGTCTTACAGAATGCGTTAGAATATATTATTCAAATGAATTCTAGTGCTTGCCTTAACCTTTACATTACAATTCCTCAAGTGTATCTATAGGGCATTCAATGAAATCAATATGGGCCTAAAGATCTTTTTTCTTTTTTGATGGGCACAATTCATATGCAATTTTTCTCCTTGATTATAGTGAAGCTCTTTGGGGTGGGCTAGGTAAATTTTTTCAGCTCACTTAATGCATCTTATTGTACACACTGGGATTATCTTTCATTCAGTATTGCTAATATGTCATTTCGCTAACTGGAGATTTCCAGGAAATATACAAAGCAGTTTTTGTGTTATGTGTGCATGCATGTGTTATTTGTTAAACAAATGTAAGTTATTAAGATCCTCAATGTCATTTTCAAAACTCAAAACTGCAAAAGCTTACTGTGGAAATGGATGCACATTTAAAAAATTGGTGCTTGGTTTGGTATGGAAGGGGAAGGATATTATCAGCTTTACTTTAACAAAAGAACCATTTACCTTCATGGGACCATGTTTTTTTTTTTGTTCTTAGATCATTCTAAATCACCGCAATACATATGATTTTATTTTATTTCTAATAGACTATATACATGCATTTCCAGAACTATGCGTAATATAGCAATTTCTCTCCAGCACAGAGAGGACATGTGAGATCAATTTTTTTCTCCCTCCATACATTTCCTATTTTAACACACAGTAACTAATTCTACTTGCCAGGTTTTATGGCCTTTTATTGGTTATGCAGTTTTATTTATATTCTTGCTTGCTACTAATTATCACATTCTGCATAATTTATAATGCATTCTACTGATGGTGAAGTCTGAATAATGAAATCCATCTATAGAAGAAATCGACTGCCTCCCAACGAAAATGCCAAGGAGAGTATGAACAGAAATTGTAAAAGACTTAGGAATTTATACTTAAAGTGAACTCACTTCCTTTGTTCCACAAAGGAAAAGAAAAACACTGGTAGAATGGGGCTCGGTTGAATTTTATCCAACACGGTTTTACCTACTTTTGTAAACAATGTGACTTCTGTATTCATAATACTGGGTCTTATACCAAGCTACCTAGAAAAAGGATTTTTAAATAAAAAAAGAAAAACCAGGTAGAAGTGAAGACTTTATCATTTGATTCATCTGTAGAGTGGATTCTTTGAGTAGCCCAGCTGCACTCATATGGCCATTACTTACGTTATTGAAACACAAGCCCATTTCAAAAAGGAAGAAATAGCCCTATTACTACATTCCTTTCCTTTTTCTATGAACTAGTTCAAGCTACTAACATGGGAATTCTTTACAATTCACTGTTCGCCAAATCTAATGGTCAAGTCTTTCTTGAATTGGCCACTCCGTGCTACTGAAACTTAGGTACATTTTTAGTTCCACTTTGATCTTTATTGATCTCTAATTGTTAATTCATCCCCTGGTTACCTCTCTTTGTTACAGCCTTACCACCTCTCCACTTTGGCTTACTTTCAATTTTCACAACTGTTGGACATAGTTCAGAACTAATTTTGACTTTTTTGTATCAAACTCAAAACAAAGAAATAATATAATGTCTTTTATTTTCTTAATATCATGAAAATCCAGCCATGTTCTTTTACTAAATGGGAGGGATTATGTGTGCTGTCAGATTTACAGGAACAGAAAAATAAATTGAGAATTGTGTGGCTTTTCATGTGAATTTAACATAGAAAGCATACATTCTATATTCTTCCTACTACCACCTCAAAAAAAAAAAAACACCCAGATGTTTACAATCTGGATTCATTTAAATCTTTATTTATGTATATTTGGGAAAGAGGTGGAATCAAGTTCAAATTCATCCAATCATTCACATAACTATTCATTCAAATACATATTTTATTAACTTCTTGCATATAAGAACATTGCCAAAAAATACTGATTCTGTCTAAAAATAAACTTCTGTGCATAATTTTATCGCTTATATTGGATAATAGACCAACAGACCCTGCCTATGCAAAGAAGTATAAAATGCACTTCCTGTTTCCAGAAACCTAAAATTTGTTTGATAATACACATAAATAATAACAAGGATCATTTATAATGAGTTTTACAGAGGCTTAGCAAGACAGTATAAAATAGATACAAAATGAATGGGAAAGTAAATGTTAAAAAACAGAGCTGCCAGGGACCGTAACAGCCAGAAAAGGAAGTGAAATTGGGTTTGATCTTGAAATCTAGTAAATGAGGGAAACAATATCCATGGTATATTTGGGCAATAGTGTTTGACTAGTAGGACCAATGGTTAAGGTTTAGTGTTATCCCCAAATACATTTTCCCCTTCTTCCATAATAATTATTTTCACTTTGCCATTCATCTGCTTAGCTGGAGATTTCCCAGCTTCCCTTGTAGCCGGGAAGGCCGGGTGGCATTCTAGTGGATGATGGAGCAGCGGAAGACAAGCTCATGGTTCCTAGCGAGTTCTTGTGGAACAGAGAAACCTCCCCACACTGCTCTGTCCACTAAACAGGGCTGCTTCTTATAGAATACATGGGCTTTACCCTTGTTGGAACCAATGTATTTGTCACAGTTCCGTTTTCGCCCTCTTTAACATAACTACTGGTGTGAATGATAAAGACCCCATCCAGGGGCACTGCAACAAAGGGCAGATGGCTGGGATGACATGAAAATTGGAAAATTGATAGTTCACTCATGATAAAGAGCAAGGAAAATGGAGGAGTGAAAAAGAAGTGTTAGAGATTAATAATCACAGTTCCACTGAGGCAGTAAGAGACACAGGAGATTCAGAGAGGCTTGCTTTGGGAAAAAAAAGCTAAGAAGTTCAGTTTTTGATATGTTGTCTCTGAAGCAATGATTCTACATTCAGATGAAAATAAATAGCAGGAAATTATGGATCAAGGTTGGGGATAAAAAGGAAAATCAGGTTGGGAATTGCAAATACAGGATCTGTTCATGTGGAAGCAATCGTGGCAACCGGGAGAAGAGCTGCTTTCTCAACCAGTTACGTGGCTATCAAAAAGATTCCTCAGAAAAAGAAGTGTGGTCCTGGCTAAGGATCAAGCCTTGAAGGACAAGGAATTTAGGTTTCAAGAGACCAAACTACTGCTTTCAAGGACATAACCCACAATTAATAACATCCCATTTGTCACACAAGGTCACTGCATGAAAGGATGTAGCTCCCTGATGGTAGAAACATTACTGACTTTGACCAGCTGATCGAGGTTGCACGTCTGCTTTGCCTTGGAGAAGCCGGTGACTGACTAAGTCACAAGACTTTTTGTGCCTCAAAGTCCTCATTTGTAAAGTGGGGTGATATATATTTAAATGTCAGGCTATTCATGTCTTTATTCTCTGATAAAATTCTAGTCATGGTTCAAGAAAACTTCCAGATCCTAGCACCTCTGTGAAGCCTGAGCCCAGAAAAAAAAAATCCCAACTTTGATTCTGCTATATTTACAACTTAGTGTTTTTGGAGATCAGATTTCATTTATTCTTGTGGTTTTGAAGTTGCTCTGCGGGTAACGTGTTCACTATAATAAAGTTTAATTTTTCAGTAGATGGCATAAATCAGAATTTCAGATGTATATATGATAATATAATAAAACTGTAATAGGCTGGGATTTAGAAAGAATGATTTCATTTTTTTCAATTTTTTAACATTTATTTATTTTTGAGAAAGAGAAAGAGAGAGAGAGAGCTGGGGAGGGGCAGAGAGGGAGACAGAATCCGAAGCAGGCTCCAGGTTCTGAGATGTCAGAACAGAGCCCAATGCGGGGCTCCAACCCATGAACTGTGAGATCATGACCTGAGCTGAAGTCAGATGCTTAACTGACTGAGCCACCTAGGTGCCCCTAGAAAGAATGCTTTCACAATTTAGAGACAATAATTTGGTGTCCTGTATAGTGAGAGTTCAAAAAGCCCTATTATGCATGTTATATTTTACTTAGATGCTCTACTATATTTGAAAACCAGCATATGGATTGGTCTTCATGTATACTGTGACAAGTCATATAGGCTGGATGCTGCTATCACTGCACTGACCACCCTTCTAGATTCTGAATTCTTGGCAAGGAGACATTGTCTCAGCACTATACCCAGTTGAGCTGGGTGACTGTTAGGTAGTAGACATTAAATCAGTGTTTGTTGAAAAAAGGATGTTTGAGTGAGTTCTTTGGATAAAGTCAGACAATATAGTAATCCTTTTGTTAGTACGGTGGGTACTAAAATGTACACTTTAATTCAAAAGAACTGAATTTCTTAAAAATAATATATATATATATTTTGATCCAGTTTCCCTCTGATCTAAGTTAGTGATATTTATTATAATTTTAAAATAAACATGATCACATATATTGAAAAATATTATAATAATTAATAGCACCATTACAGAAGATTAAACATGGAAATCATAACTAGCTACTAAACTAATAAAGGTTAAAATATTTTCAATTCAACTTAGAAACTGGCCTCACCGAATATGCAACTTTGTATTTACTTCTGGTCTATTCCAAGGCACTTGGAGGTTTATATATGCACTTTGTTTTGTTTAAGCAATACAGACAATAGATAATATGAATCAGATGCTATTTTTAGCAAAGATTATTAATGCATTTAACCCTCCTACAACCTTATCTCGTTTCACAGATGCAGAAAATATAGCACAGAGAAGTCTTATATTTTACACAGTCTCAAACTGCCAAAATATGTAAACTGCAGGTGCATGTTGGCAATTAACATGCTCCAAGTGTATGTATTTTCTCCCTTCCAATTAGCCCTACTACTCTATATCCCATCTCTAGTAAGATGCCACCTGAAATTTAGCCTTTTAAGACTGGAGCTTGAAAGTCAAACTCAAAACCTTTTTCTCATATCCCACACTCACTTTGTTGCCCGACTTCCATGGTTTCCTATTATCTACAGAATAGAGGGAAATTCCTAAGCAAAGTTATCCTAGCTTGATTTTCCCACCTCCACAACCTCATGCAGCGGATAAATTCTGGAACCATACAGCCTAGGCTTGAATTCCAGTGTTGATGCTCGATAGCCATGTGTTCTTAAAAAAAGTTATTATTCCCTCATTTCCTCAGTTTCCTCATCTACAAAACAGTGCCAATATAGAAGGGATGTGGTGAGGTTTCAAAGCTCTCAGAAGAGTATGTAGCATTTCATGAAGAACTTACAAACTATTGGATATTCCTATAATTTTATTGTTATGTATTTCAATATTCTTGCAATTTTATGGTTACATTATTACAGCTCTTTGTGTGTAAGCATGTCATATGTAAATAATTCTGAACTCCCTGTGGTTCTCTAAGTGTATATCTTTAATGTACAAAAGTAAATGAATATGAAGAAATACCTTTATACACAGTGCTTTCTTTGCCTGGTAAACTCTTACTCCTCCTGCAAAACCCTTCCTGGCCACTTCAGGGAGTGTTAGGCATGTGTCTTCTGAGTTCCCAGAATAAGTGCTTTTATTATAGTATTTATCATTGCAATTACTTCATTTTTTTCTGTCTGTGAACTCATTTCATCCCTTTTCTCCAGGAAAATGCCTAATTTTCCAATACTGCTCAATTAGACAAAAGGTTAAATGAGCAAATGGACAGTGCTTTATTCGTCATTAAGCAATTTCACAAGTAACTACTAACTCTTGGGTTGCTCAGCAAACACTTTAGGTAGGGTGTCAAGAACACACACACACACGCACACACACACACACACACATATACACACACTTTTTTTAAATTAACTTATTTATTTGTAGAGGGGGGAGAGAGGAAGGACAGAGAGAGGGAAAGAAAGAATCCAAAGCAGACTCTGCACTGTCAGTGTGGAGCCCGACCCAGGGCTCGATCCCACCAACTGCAAGATCATGACCTGAGCTGAAATCAGCCATAACTTAACTGGATGAGCCACTCAGGCACCCCAGGGGCACACCTATACTAATGACAGCTCCCAGATATGTTTATACCAGTAGGTACAAAGTTTGGGATTGAATGGATGCTAGAGAGGACAACCACAGTCTTTCTATTTGCTGGAGACCCTTTGTTCTATTTCCCCCACACACACCTGTAAAAGGTACAGACCAACAGGATGGCTGAGGTTTGAGGTGACACTTTAATCTTCATTTTCCTAATACCAGGTTTTGAGTCTATGTTATTAAGATAGCTTAACTCTCAGCCTTCACCTTAGACTTCTGGTGTCACCTGGCCTACGGGCTTAATAGCTTTCCTAAGCCCTTAGGTAAATAATGCAAGGAATTTAGCATTACTCTATTGAATTAACTTCTGAGGCCCGGGCATAGGGCATCTCATTTTAACATACACAATTCATTTCTCAAGATTTAGCAATGGAGACATTCATTAATGTGAAGTGATCATTATATTGATTTCCCATCAATATATAAAGGAAAGCATGAACTCCCCAGTTGTTTTAAGGACAGGACTGTTTAATTTTGCAGAAAAATTATGAAGATATTAAAAAGTTAGCCAACAAAAACATAGGTGACTAAGGGGTTAAAATGAGGCATCAAATGGGCATGGGCATTACTGCCTTCTATGGAACAGAAAGATTTATATTTAGAATCTGTTAGCCCTTACTGACTGCAAAATAATCCATCCTCTGTTTTAACTAAGGAAAAATAGATATAACATGTTAAAATAGTGTTAAAGAACCTGAGAGTTTCTGAATCTGAATAAGTAAGATCAAAATGAATCTTTGAGTGGTAAAGTTAAAATAATCTCAATTTTGTGATAATCAATATAATTAGTATGAAAGGAATAAATTAATGTCCAGTCTTCTCTGTTCCCAATGGCCTCACAAATCGAAAGAGATTTTGTTTTCCCTCAAAATATCTCATATCACTAGAATATTTATAGAGCACGTTAACAGGTCATAAAAAAATTGGACTGGCTTGTTGTTACTCATGCTCCATTTGGCCCATCATGTGTAAGAGGAAATGAACATGCAAAGACAGAGACTTTAAATGACATCGCGAACAAATGTCTTCTTACAACAACCATATTCTCAAAAAAAAAAAAAAACAACAGAAATCATAACAAACAAAAATAACATTTTCCATGGAATTATTTTTTAAAATCTGATTTGCTGTCTCAAGATTACACTATGCGATATTTTGGACTAATTATTGGAGAAATAAAAATCCTTTTGGTTTGGAAAAGTCGTGTTGGATTAATAGCCTTTGATTGTTTTACAGTTGTCTAACTAACCGCCAAAGACAATAAATATTATTCTATTAATCTAGTGGACATAGACTGAAAATTAAGAAAAAACAAATACTAAACCTTAGAGTCATGAACCTCAGAGAAAATATACTTCTTAGTTTAGGCATCTCTATGTACATGTAAAATGACAGGGAAACCAGACTTAATTTGTCATGTGTCAACTTCTACCTTAGGATGCTTTATGCACAATTTTATATTTTAATTTATTTTTTACTAAAAATTTTTTTTAATCTTTGTTTATTTTTGAGAGAGAGAGAGAGAGAGAGAGAGAGAGAGAGCGAGCATGAGCAGGGGAAAAACAGAGAGAGAGGGAGACACAGAATCTGAAAGCAGGCCCCAAGCTCTGAGTTGTCAGCACACAGCCCAACGTGGGGCTCGAACTCACAAATCATGAGATCATGACCTGAGCTGAAGTTGGATGCTGAACTGACTGAGCCACTCAGGCACCCCTTTATGCACAACTTCTGTTGAAATAGGCTTCACTCTTGAGTACCAAGGATCCTAATTGGATCTCCCTTTCCCCCTCTCCACAGTAAACAATAAAGAAGAACAAATTACTATAGCCCCAAATATTTGGGTTTAATATTCAGTAAAGATAGGTAATATTAAATTATGTTATATACAGTATTAGTAAATAAAAACTAAACCTGAAAATACACAAATATAAACATGTATTAGCACATATTGCTGAAAAGAACAGCTTTAAATCCAAATGACAGCCCTGCCTTAGTTTAAAGCTAAAGTTCTCTTTTCTGCTTATTATGGATCTTTGATAAGAAATACAATTGCTGAGAAGTCTGTTTTGCTTGCTGTTTGCTACGAGCATTGTGAGGCCTTTCCTGAATGTAACCCGCTGTGTAGTAGAATGGGTTGTAAACCTTCCTAAATGTAGTCTGATATGTGATGGAATGAGTGATTGTACATAAACTAACCGGCATTTCTCGCTTCTGTAAACCTGCTTGCTTAGCACATTCCTCACCTACCCTACCCCCTTCCCCCTTCCCCCTTTTTCCTCCCACCACAAGTAACAGACAAAGCCTTCCCGCCAAAGGACAGACAAAGGATGCCCAATCAGAGAACAACAAATGTCCTTACTTTAAAATCAACCAATCAGGCCCCTCATAATTTAAAACCTCCCCTGTGCTACTTGTCTCTGTCTATAAAAGCGCTGTACCAACCCTGATCGTGGCCTCTTGCGTCACCGGCGACGAGTGCGCGGGGGACCAGGTTCGAACCTGCAATAAAGGACCCTTGCCGCTTGGCTTTGACTTACGACTCTGGTGGACTTTTGTGGGAGGTTTCGGAACTTCGGGCATTACATTGCTATGGGAGAAAATATAGCCAAAACAATTTTTTAAAGGACTTCAGACTTACAATTCAAGAGAAATAACTGGCAAATCCAAACATGAAATTAAAAAAAAAAAAAAGATGGATTTAGCTCTTCCTTAACATGAGTTTGCAAATATCATTATAAACTTTTAAAAAAAAACAATGATATTAAGGACAGGTCGATAATATCAAATATTAATTACCAGAAATAGAGCTAATGTTAAGGAAATAGATAATACTGTGTGTGTGTGTGTGTGTGTGTGTGTGTGTTTAAATAAAGTTCTACTCTACAAACAGCTTATCAAGGTATTGATACCAAACAGACCTTGTGCAACCATCCGTTTCTTCTGGTTACACGCCAGTCATCTCTTCCCTCACATGTTAGCAGCACGTTTTTCTCACCCACCATTTTGCAAAGTCACCATTTCTAGCGCTGGAGTTGCGCTACAGGATTCATAAATATATTTCCACAGGTGGAGGTTTTATACAGTGTGTATTTCCAAAGGAAGCATTGACATGCTAAGGAAGGAAGTGGCAAGTCTTCTAACAACTCCTTTTTGATCTTTGAAATGGGCTTCCTTAGGGATATCCAATTAATCAATTTTGCCTTGGGGCAAAGAAATTTTGAACTCTACTTAAAGACTGAGGTGCCTCATTATATGTTTTCGTATTAATGACTAATTCATGAACTAGCCTTGGCTTGGACATTTTCTTAAAACGTTAAGTGTGATTTTATTATTCGCTATTACAAGTTTTCACCATTTTTCTATCTTTACTGGGAAAAAATTAGTATCTTGGTATGGTAATCGGGGCTCTCCATATTTGGGCTTCCTAAAGCTATCACTTGCCTGTCCTTGCCTTCCAGTGTATGCTCTGGTCAACCCTAATTATTGTAGTCCCCCCACTGGATCAGCACCTTCATATATACTATTCCTGGAATCCAGTCCTTTCTCCCACCTTCCTTGGGTTCCCCACATCTAATAAACTGACTTCACCTTCTGACCCTAAACCTTCTCTGAACTATTTCAGTTATTTTGACCCCTCTTGTTAGGTACATATACACTTAAAAAGGAAGAACCAGGGTTGCCCGGCTGGCTCAATAAGAGGAGCATGTGACTCTTGAGTTTCAGCCCCATATCAGGTGTAAAGATTACCTTAAAAAAAAAAAAAAGTAAAGAGAAAACCTTTAAGAAACAAAAAGGACCAAACACAGGTACCTGAGAAATGAAAAGGGAAGAAGTGGAAAGAGCTAGAGGCAAGGAGGGAGAGAGGAATCCTTTTGCTGGTAAAAACCAAAACCAAAACCAAAAACACCCTCTGTGATTATTCAGGCCCGACCTGAATTACAGTTACAAAGGTAATTACAGCAAGTCTTTACCTGGCAGCCTTGTGAAGGGGAAAGCTTCCCTCCTCCTACCAGACTTCATGCATAGCTAATGCACAGCACTGCCTAAGGGGACTTGCCTTCAAGGGTTCAGTCCCTCTCCTCGGCCTTCTGTTCCTGCGCATTTGCATTCCTAGCCCAGGCTCCTTCATTCACAGACCTCTTTATGTGGGGTCTTCAGCTGAGGCCTTCTTCAGTGCCTCTCTTGCAGCCTCCTTACTGGGGGCTTGGGGTCTGGAGAGAAGAGGGGGAATTCTGGAAGATACTTTCTGCCACTCTTAGTACTCAGTCATTTCCCACTCCTATCCCTCCTTCTACCTTTCCCCCTCTCCTTCTCTCTGGACCCCCAAGTCATAGAACTACCTTAGCCTTTTGTTCAGGGCTCCCTTAATGGTAAGATGTCCCCCAAGTCTATGCTTTCAATGGGGAAAAATGGAAGGGGAGGGAAAGAGAGGCACTCCCGTGTCAGCCTGTTGTTTATACTACCTCAGTAAGTGATCAAGACTTGACTGTCATCTTTTACTTTTGGCTTGTGGATTAAATTCACTACTTCAACACCTGGCAATTCAGCTCCCTCCAGGTCAGCTGAGCTCTTGATAGTAAGATGGCCAGACAGTAATGGGCTCCAGGAAGCTTCTGTACAATTTGAAGAGGATAATGAATGGGGCAGCAGAAGAACTGTCTATGAAATTTTACCCTGGCTCTCAATGTCGTGAATCACCGCCGCCAGTAACTCATTGGTGAAATTCATGACATTCTAGAGTCGTTAGCATATACCGAAAAACTGAAGAGCAAAGTTGAAGAATGACACAAAATTAATGAAATTTGTTATTCTTTTATCTTTTTCTGTAAGAGAGGTACCCTGTAAGAGAGGTACCCTGTAAGAGAGGTACCCTACATTGGCTCTGGCTGTCTTTAGAGGTGTGAATCAGTTTGGAGTTCTGACAGTATCTTTCTTCTACGGGGGAAGTGAGGTGGTGAGATGGGGGAAAAATACATTGGTTACATTTTATTGGAAAATAATTGAATTGTATAGTTTTCATATTTTATATGTATTTCTTTTATTTTATATCTGCATTTTCTATTTTTTAAAGCCTAAGAAGAGAAGTAACTAGATTCCTGGACAAAATCAGGAAGGAAGTGTAATAGACAGTTTAGCCTGCGTTGGCCCACTGTTTCAATGATGGTTTACAATTGAAAATGGTTGCTACATGAACATGGGAATGGGCACTTGCTATAAGGCATCTGCCAATACCTACAGCAGTAGTCAGAATAGAGACCATTAAATTATAGCCTAAATACACTAGGCCAGCTGTCATTTTTCAGCTGTCACTCACATTTGAGATTTCTTCAAGATATAGGGTATACTAGATATCCTACGTGTCAAAGAGACTATGGCTTGGAGAGCCCTGAACTTGAATCGAGATATACTCTGCACCAGAAAAGAGGCAGTAGGGTGCAATCTAGAGTTACATATTTAAACTTCTGTAAACCATTTATGAGTCACTTTTTCTATAAACTTAGCAAAGATATTTATCCTAGCATTGCATGAATTAGCATGAGACCCACAACTTAGGAGCTTTTTAATTCCAGCTGGAATTAAAGTATTTCTGAAGCTGATAGAATTGTTCCAAAATAACTTCTTAATGAAAAGTCACACGACTAAATCTTCAGGACTATTATTATTATGAAAATGCCATTTACTAGTCCATTATAGTCATTTCAAATTAGAAATTTAGTGCTTAAATCAATATTAATTTGAGTAACGGGATTCAATCTAGTTTTAGATTTCAAAGTATAAAAGGAATACAAAATACCAATAATTAATAAAAAGCAAATAAAAATTTTTGGGAAGACAACAGGTGTCTTTAGTAAAGACCAGAGCTTTAGTAAACAGTTCCAGATGGATGAGAATTATTAAAGAAAGGAAGAAAGGAAGAAAATGTAGGATATTATGATAAAAATTCAAAAGCACAGACCTCTTGGCTTTAATAGCCATTCATAATTCCTCCTTTCTTGCTTAGATTTCAAAAATATGTTTCCTACAAAAAAATGAATCATGATTTGGGATTTAGAATTTTTATAAGCCCAAACTGAAAAACAGTATGTATGGTTACACTGTATAATTTGCTATAGTGTTGGATCTCTACACTGAACATATTTTAAAAAGAAACTATAGATGGACTTTAATAAACTAAAATTTAGGAAATTCATATGCTAGGATCTGATGATGATGATGATGGTGATGTGTGTGTGTGTGTGTGTGTGTGTGTGTGTGTGTGTAATGTAATTTCTGAAAGGATTAAATTGAAGTTAAAATTAACTGGTGCTTTCTGATTATTAAGTGCTTTTTTATAATTTAAATAAATCTGAAAATTTATTGAAAAAAGTGTTTTTCTCTTCAATTTACTAGATGATTTAAAATCAGGGGCGCCTGGGTGGCTCAGTCGGTTAAGCGGCCGACTTCGGCTCAGGTCATGATCTCACGGTCCGTGAGTTCGAGCCCCGCATCAGGCTCTGTGCTGACCGCTCAGAGCCTGGAGCCTGTTTCAGATTCTGTGTCTCCCTCTCTCTCTGACCCTCCCCTGTTCATGCTCTGTCTCTCTCTGTCTCAAAAATAAATAAACGTTTAAAATCAAAGTAATTACAAATTCCCCACCAAAGATTAGTTTGAATATCATGGCAGAAATTATGAAATTCTTAATCTTGTGTACATGTGGCCCTTTGGGTGCATCCCTCTGAATCATGCAAGATATACATTTTGAACTTAAAAACCCATGACAAATAGCAGCTGAATACTATGAAATATAAACTTTGAACTGCTCCAGAAAAACTTTCTCTATGCTTTTTGCCTCATTTTTTTCAGCAAACAGGCAGCCACTTCCAAAGATTTTCAATATAAAGAAGGCAGCAAGAGACTTACATAAAGACCTAGAAAAACAATAATAAGAAAGTGAAAAAAAGAAAAAGCTACATAAAGACTGTAAATCATCTAAAAATCACTAAAATTGGACCTTTACAGAAATAATTTTCTTTAGCTTCAATTAAATATTATAATTAGAAAAGAAAAATAGCCTTTAAAAAAAGATACATTTTTTAAAGAAGGAAGGAAGGAAGGAAGGAAGGAAGGAAAGAAGGAAGGAAGGAAGGAAGGAAGAAAGAAGGGAGGGAAAACACATTTCAAGACAAAAGGATAAGTGAGCTGACATCATTAAAAGAAAGCATTTAAAGGGAAGGAGAAGAAAAAGATAGGAAGAGAGGAATCAGGAGAAGAAATACAACTCAACACAGATTCAGCATACCCAAGTGTGAGGAATTCACACAAAGCAAAATGAAAAAGAACAAAAGTATAAATAAAACAGGACAAAATAGAGGAGAAAGACAACACATTTTCAACATTCACATGATTGGTTTTTATAAAGAGTTACACAAAAATATAAAGTAACAGAAAATAATTTAGAAACATAACAGGCAAGACATAAACTTTCATTAAATGAGTACCTGAATCTGCAAATCAAAAGGGAATAGTTATTCCAGGAAAAATTTACATGAAATGACCACTCTTGTGGGTCTTTGACCTGAAACTCCAGATATCCTCATAAGTAATTCATTCACATGACCTCAATAGGAAGGTTTCCTAATGACCCTTCATCAAACAGCATCTCCATTTACACCTGATCTACTTCAGTCCCTTTTTTTACATTTTTTCCCAATGTACTGATCACTATCTGACATTATGTAGATAGACAGACATATAGGCAGATAAACAGGTATTTGCTTATCACCTCTCTCCCCCATTAAAAAACATGCTAACAAGAAGCTAACCTTTTTTTCCCTTACACTATTGTATCACCAGCAACCATGCTTGTACATCAAAGGTATTTAATAAACATGTGCTGAACAAATACATTAAATTTAATACTTTCAGTAAAGAAAGAATCGTATAGTAACCTGAACAGAAAAGGGCAGATCACATTCAAGGGGGAAATTTTTGTGGATGTCGACTTTCCAGAGTAACATTTGATTAAAGACAGAGAAGCAAGGAAATACTTAATCAAAGTACATCCTGACAGGGGCGCCTGGGTGGTCCAGTCAGTTAAGTGTCCTACTCTATTTCTTCTCAGATCATGATCTCACAGGTCTGAGATCCACCCCACGTCAGGCTCTGCGCTAACAGTGTAGAGCCTGGTTGGGATTCTCTCGCTCTCTCTCTCTCTCTCTCTCTCTCTCACTCTCGCTCTCCCTTTCCCTCTCTCAAAATAAATAAATAACATTAAAAAAAGTACATCCTGACAACTAGCTTCCAAGTACAAAGATAATAGATGGGAATCACAAGAATGTTTGGGGAATATATAAAGAAATTAAAATAAGCATTTCAAAAATGAAATCCTGGTAAAGAACTGGGGTAATCTCTTTAAACACAAATCTAAGGCTAAGCAACAGTACAAATTATGGTTACAGAATAAAATGGGAATGCTATAAAACTTGACACTATGCAAATATTAATAAAATTAATGATAATTAAGATGTAGGGAAGGAAGGATTATGTGCAATGGTCCTATTCTATCATCCATTGCTGGGAACTGATACTATCTAAATTTGAAATGTGAGGTTAAAATGATTGAATTTTTTAAAAAAGTTTTCCATAATGTTTTCTTAATTTTAGAGACATGACTGGGAACTAATATTCCATTTATTTATTTCTGTATGTTTATGTATCTCAGTATATACATTTCTCTATTCTTCCCATTACCTATATTGCTAACATAATGACTCACTTTTCTCATATATGAAATGGGGATAACCATATACTTAATAATAACATAATAATAATAATGATATAAACAATAATATTACAACGGTACTTACAGCGTACGGGAGTAGGAAGATGAAATAAATGATACATGTAGAGACTTCAAACCTGGTCCAGCTATCATCTGTCTATTTGTATAATATGCATGTTAAAGATAGTTTGTTAAGGGGATGATTTGATAACAGTGAAAAAAATCTTCACTGCTTAATTTTAATTTTTTATGTAATGAGCACCTATCATTTTTATGACAATGAAAACAGTCTGTAAAATATGTTAAAATACATTATTAAGCAGTCTGTAAATATGTAAAATATATTAAAATAAGGAGAAAATTTTCACTATTTTACTGCAGTATGTGACAATTGGGTCTATTCCCATATATTATCTGTCCTAGAGCATTAAAGTACACTCCTGAGGGTGTATTTTTTTATTTGATTGTTTCTAAGTATAATTCTATTAAAATCCATATAATGATTTCCAAAGCTGGTTGTGTATCTCCTCCCCCACTTTAAATTTTGCTTTGTTCTCTCTTACAGAAAATTTATTTGGAAACAAAAGCATTATGCTCTTTATATAATGTCAGTGTTTTAGTGACCACCACCGGTATTTTAAAAATTTGTCTTCACTTAATATTAGTGGGTCAGTGGAGAAGCAGGGGGTTGAAGAGGGTAGGCTGTAAACCAAGCAGTGTTTGGGAAGAGTTCTAAACCATGGTGCAGCTGCCAACTTCAAGTGGATCCCCCTTCTCGGCAAAGATAAAGAAATAGTAAGCTGGCACGCACCATTCAACCGGTCTTCTTACTCGTGATTGAAAGAATCCCTGAGAATGTGTAATGAGCAAATGCTTTTATTTCTTGAAAACTGAATTTCTAGGCTTTTAATTTTATCTTTATTTAACCTAGAACAATTTATGCATATTTACAATTTAGAACATACATGACATTAAAGACCTCACCTCATGAACTTATTACCTGTAAAATAATGCCTTTTTAAATTTGTTGTTCATTCTGGTAATTATGGTAACTGAAGAGTGTTGATTGTAACTAATTAAAATCAGGAGTAACACCCATACCACTATCTTTTATAAATGAGATAGTATTCACGCAGACCACATGTGCATCATAAAGATAACAATTAATACTGCATGATGCTAAATATGAAATCAATGACATTTATTCATGATGAATAAAACTGGCTATTTCTCCTCTTGAAACTGCAAACGAACAAAAATCTTGGTATATGTTGCCCTCTAGTGGAATTTTTTAAAAAGACTGTTAAATTATATTATGTCCTAAACAAAATCTGCAATAACAAGTTTACTTAATACAAGTGTTTTAAGACAAAGTAACTTCTTTCTTTTGAAATGCTAAGTACTACAGGGGCACCTGGGTGGCTCCTTGGGTTAAGAATATGACTTCGGCTCAGGTCATGATCTTGCAGTTCATGAGTTCCAGCCCAGGGTCAGGTTCAGGACCTGGAGCCTGGTTCAGATTCTGTGTCTACCTCTCTCTGCCCCTCCCTCACTCACGCTCTGTCTCTCTCTCAAAAATAAATACACATTAGGATTTTTTTAATTATAAGTACAAAATATTTTTAATTGTTGTACTTGATGGGTTTTATTCTAAAACATCAAGAATTGTTAAGAAAAAAAAAAAGGCCTCTCCTAGCCATTAAAATCCAAGAAAGTATGATTCATGTAGAATGAAAAGTAGAAATAGAAAACTCAGGCACATAATTTTATTTTCTTAGGATCTTTGCCCAGAAACATTATCCAAGCTGACTCTGTAAAACTATCATCAGAAACTCATCTCTCTACAACTAGCATGACTAAAAGGACATTTTAGTTTCTTGGTGAAAACAATAATTTGAAAAGTCCATAACATCAAGAAAAAAGTAAGAGTGTTCCCAGAAATATGAAAGGAATACAGGAGCAGTTTGTGTTACCTTTCGATTTGTTTTCAAAGAGTGTATTTTATTGTGTTCTATTACCACCACAATATTTTTTGCAGTTTGTAACTTCAATATATAGAATTGAAGGACAGAGATATATTTTTATAATTTACACTCTAGGATGGATGAGGTGAATGCATGACAGTATACAAAATATATTCTATTTATGATGGGCACTTAAAAATGCCATCATTAATTCACATCAGTTTTTGATCCCCACTTCAACAATACTGTTACTTATGTCTTACAATACCTAATTTAAGCATATATGTGTTTAGAATATTTTTGATGAATTTGTGAAGATTCTCTTTCCCTAAAAAATAGTTTAAGGGGCACCTGGGTGGCTCAGTCAGTTAATTGTCTGGCTCTTGACTTTGGCTCAGGTCATGATCTAAAGGTCATGAGATTGAGCCCCACTGCCAGGCTCTACATTAACAGCACAGAGCCTGCATGGGATTTTCTCTCCCTCTCTCTGGGCCCCTCCCCTGCCTGTGCACTCACTCTCTTTCTCTCTATATATCTCAGAATAAATAAATAAAAGCTAAAAAAAAAGTCATTTAGAATATGGTAGCACAGTCCATTGTAGAGACAACAACGTTTGTGGTTTCACCTACCCTATGAAAAATTATACACCAAATATTTACTCAACAATATTCCTTATTTACTCATTAACAAAGGTTCTCATTCCAAAATCAATCTTTAAAAGTAATTCAAGCTAGGGAACTATAAGACTATCAAGATGTTACAAATTAACTGAGTGTAGCCCTGAGCTAGTTAAAGAATTATAAATATATCTGTAATGCAAATTAAAGTTAAAAATGACTGAAAATTGTTCATAAAAAATCTATCCAATCAGATGTTTATTTCTTTGTTACAATCATTGTTGTTTTATATTTTAATTTATGGTATACTTATGGATTAAATATTCACATTTCTCTTTATTCAATTTATATTTAAGAACAGTGAACACAAGCAGATTATTAAACATAGATATGATTAGCCTTTTAGTTTTGCTGAGTATTTCCTTCTCTGCGTAGAACTTTTTATCTTGATGAGGTCCCAAAAGTTCATTTTTGCTTTTATTTCCCTTGCCTCCGGAGGCACGTCAAGTAAAAAATTGCTGCGAATGAGGTCAAAGGGGTTGCTGCCTGTTTTTTTCCTGTAGGATTTTGATGGTTTCCTGTCTCACATTTAGGTCTTTCATCCAGTTTGATTTTATTTTTGTATATGGTGTAAGAAAGTGGTCCTGATTCATTGTTCTGCAAGCCGCTGTCCAGTTCCCCCAGCAACACTATTAAAAATAAAACATCGGGGAAGCTGGATGGCTCAGTTGGTTAAGTGTCCCATTTCGGCTCAGGTCATGATCTCATGGTTCGTGGATTCTGGCCCTGTGTCGGGCTCTGTGCTGACAGCTCAGAGACTGGAGCCTGCTTTGGATTCTGTGTGAGTGTCTCTCTCTGCCCTCTCCTCCTTGTGCTCTCTCTCTCTCTCTCTTTCAAAAATAAATAAAACATTAAAAAAATAAAAGTAAAACATCAATAAAATAAGGAAATAAATATTGTGTTATGGTAATACGAGTTTTGCCACAGGACACATCAAAAAATTTCGCTAGGTACCAAAGATAGCTTTTGGTGGTCCTGGCATATTTTCTTGTCCTCAGTAAGTAGCTGACCTTCATGTTGTTGGTGCTCTTCTCATTCTCTACTTCCTTTGCTCCTCTGATGGTCCTGTGAGACCATTACATGCATTCCCCTCCTCTCTGGCTGCTCCTGGCTCCGTATCATATCCAGTGAAGTCTGACATGAGCCCTCATCACTAATATCAACGAAAGATCTATTATTCAAAGTGCCTTTAGAAAATATTTTTTCCATTAATAGATTTTTAAGTGGGAGGGGCAGAAAGGGGTGGCATTAGTGAAGTCTATGTTCAAATAAGCTTCAGAACCCCCAAGTGCTTACCGTAGCTTTCTACTTATTACACTTCTAGAAAAGTTAACAATCGGAGGTCGGCGGCAAGATGGCGGCTTAGGAGGACGCTGGGCTCACCGCACGTCCTGCTGATCACTTAGATTCCATCTACATCTGCCTAAATAACCCAGAAAACCGCCAGAGGATTAGCAGAACGGAGTCGCCGGAGCCAAACGCAGACGAGAGGCCCACGGAAGAGGGTAGGAAGGGCAGCGAGGCGGTGCGCGCTCCACGGACTGGCGGGAGGGAGCCGGGGCGGAGGGGCGGCTCGCCGGCCAAGCACAGCCACCGAGTCTGGCTTGCAAAAGCGGAGGGGCCTGACGGACTGTGTTCCCACAACAAGCGCGACTTAGCGTCTGGGAGGTCATAAGTTAACAGCTCAGCTCGGAAAGCGGGAAGGCTGGAGGACAAAGGGAGGGAGAGCTGCTGAGCCCCCTGACAACAGAGCTCAGTTTGGTGGGGAACAAAGGCGCTCCCCAGCGCCATCTCCCCCGCCCATCCCCCAGCCGAAATCCCAAAGAGAACCTGTTCCTGCCGGGGAACTTGCTCGCTCCGCGCAAACACCCAACTCTGCGCTTCGGCGGAGCCAAACCTCCGGCAGCGGATCTGACTCCCTCCCGCTGCCACAGGGCCCCTCCTGAAGTGGATCACCTAAGGAGAAGCGATCTAAGCCTGCCCCTCCTGCCCCCGAGCACCTTGCCTACCCACCCCAGCTAATACGCCAGATCCCCAGCATCACAAGCCTGGCACGGTGCAAGTAGCCCAGACGAGCCACACCACCCCACAGTGAATCCCGCCCCTAGGAGAGGGGAAGAGAAGGCACACACCAGTCTGACCGTGGCCCCAGCGGTGGGCTGGGGACAGACATCAGGTCTGACTGCGGCCCCGCCCACCAACTCCAGTTATACACTACAGCACAGGGGAAGTGCCCTGCAGGTCCGCACCACTCCAGGGACTATCCAAAATGACCAAGCGGAAGAACTCCCCTCAGAAGAATCTCCAGGAAATAACAACAGCTAATGAGCTGATCAAAAAGGATTTAAATAATATAACAGAGAGTGAATTTAGAATAATAGTCATAAAATTAATCGCTGGGCTTGAAAACAGTATACAGGACAGCAGAGAATCTCTTGCTACAGAGATCAAGGGACTAAGGAACAGTCACGAGGAGCTGAAAAACGCTTTAAACGAAATGCATAACAAAATGGAAACCACCACAGCTCGGCTTGAAGAGGCAGAGGAGAGAATAGGTGAACTAGAAGATAAAGTTATGGAAAAAGAGGAAGCTGAGAAAAAGAGAGATAAAAAAATCCAGGAGTATGAGGGGAAAATTAGAGAATTAAGTGATACACTAAAAAGAAATAATATACGCATAATTGGTATCCCAGAGGAGGAAGAGAGAGGGAAAGGTGCTGAAGGGGTACTTGAAGAAATAATAGCTGAGAACTTCCCTGAACTGGGGAAGGAAAAAGGCATTGAAATCCAAGAGGCACAGAGAACTCCCTTCAGACGTAACTTGAATCGATCTTCTGCACGACATATCATAGTGAAACTGGCAAAATACAAGGATAAAGAGAAAATTCTGAAAGCAGCAAGGGGTAAACGTGCCCTCACATATAAAGGGAGACCTATAAGACTCGTGACTGATCTCTCTTTTGAAACTTGGCAGGCCAGAAAGAATTGGCACGAGATTTTCAGGGTGCTAGACAGAAAAAATATGCAGCCGAGAATCCTTTATCCAGCAAGTCTGTCATTTAGAATAGAAGGAGAGATAAAGGTCTTCCCAAATAAACAAAAACTGAAGGAATTTGTCACCACTAAACCAGCCCTACAAGAGATCCTAAGGGGGACCCTGTGAGACAAAGTCCCAGAGACATCACTACAAGCATAAAACATACAGACATCACAATGACTCTAAACCCGTATCTTTCTATAATAACACTGAATGTAAATGGATTAAATGCGCCAACCAAAAGACATAGGGTATCAGAATGGATAAAAAAACAAGACCCATCTATTTGCTGTCTACAAGAGACTCATTTTAGACCTGAGGACACCTTTAGATTGAGAGTGAGGGGATGGAGAACTATTTATCATGCGACTGGAAGCCAAAAGAAAGCTGGAGTAGCCATACTTATATCAGACAAACTAGACTTTAAATTAAAGGCTGTAACAAGAGATGAAGAAGGACATTATATAATAGTTACAGGGTCTATCCATCAGGAAGAGCTAACAATTATAAATGTCTATGCGCCGAATACCGGAGCCCCCAAATATATAAAACAATTACTCATAAACATAAGCAACCTTATTGATAAGAATGTGGTAATTGCAGGGGACTTTAATACACCACTTACAGAAATGGATAGATCATCTAGACACACGGTCAATAAAGAAACAAGGGCCCTGAATGAGACATTGGATCAGATGGACTTGACAGATATATTTAGAACTCTGCATCCCAAAGCAACAGAATATACTTTCTTCTCGAGTGCACATGGAACATTCTCCAAGATAGATCATATACTGGGTCACAAAACAGCCCTTCATAAGTTTACAAGAATTGAAATTATACCATGCATACTTTCAGACCACAATGCTATGAAGCTTGAAATCAACCACAGAAAAAAGTCTGGAAAACCTCCAAAAGCATGGAGGTTAAAGAACACCCTACTAACGAATGAGTGGGTCAACCAGGCAATTAGAGAAGAAATTAAAAAATATATGGAAACAAATGAAAATGAAAATACAACAATCCAAATGCTTTGGGACGCAGCAAAGGCAGTCCTGAGAGGAAAATACATTGCAATCCAGGCCTATCTCAAGAAACAAGAAAAATCCCAAATACAAAATCTAACAGCACACCTAAAGGAACTAGAAGCAGAACAGCAAAGGCAGCCTAAGCCCAGCAGAAGAAGAGAAATAATAAAGATCAGGGCAGAAATAAACAATATAGAAACTAAAAAAACTGTAGAGCAGATCAACGAAACCAAGAGTTGGTTTTTTGAAAAAATAAACAAAATTGACAAACCTCTAGCCAGGCTTCTCAAAAAGAAAAGGGAGATGACCCAAATAGATAAAATCATGAATGAAAATGGAATTATTACAACCAATCCCTCAGAGATACAAACAATTATCAGGGAATACTATGAAAAATTATATGCCAACAAACTGGACAACCTGGAAGAAATGGACAAATTCCTGAACAACCACACTCTTCCAAAACTCAATCAGGAGGAAATAGAAAGCTTGAACAGACCCATAAGCAGCGAAGAAATTGAATCGGTTATCAAAAATCTCCCAACAAATAAGAGTCCAGGACCAGATGGCTTCCCAGGGGAGTTCTACCAGACGTTTAAAGCAGAGATAATACCTATCCTTCTCAAGCTATTCCAAGAAATAGAAAGGGAAGGAAAACTTCCAGACTCATTCTATGAAGCCAGTATTACTTTGATTCCTAAACCAGACAGAGACCCAGTAAAAAAAAAGAGAACTACAGGCCAATATCCCTGATGAATATGGATGCAAAAATTCTCAATAAGGTACTAGCAAATCGAATTCAACGGCATATAAAAAGAATTATTCACCATGATCAAGTGGGATTCATTCCTGGGATGCAGGGCTGGTTCAACATTCGCAAATCAATCAACGTGATACATCACATTAACAAAAAAAAAGAGAAGAACCATATGATCCTGTCAATCGATGCAGAAAAGGCCTTCGACAAAATCCAGCACCCTTTCTTAATAAAAACCCTTGAGAAAGTTGGGATAGAAGGAACATACTTAAAGATCATAAAAGCCATTTATGAAAAGCCCACAGCTAACATCATCCTCAACGGGGAAAAACTGAGAGCTTTTTCCCTGAGATCAGGAACACGACAAGGATGCCCACTCTCACCGCTGCTGTTTAACATAGTGCTGGAAGTTCTAGCATCAGCAATCAGACAACAAAAGGAAATCAAAGGCATCAAAATTGGCAAAGATGAAGTCAAGCTTTCGCTTTTTGCAGATGACATGATATTATACATGGAAAATCCGATAGACTCCACCAAAAGTCTGCTAGAACTGATACAGGAATTCAGCAAAGTTGCAGGATACAAAATCAATGTACAGAAATCAGTTGCATTCTTATACACTAACAATGAAGCAACAGAAAGACAGATAAAGAAACTGATCCCATTCACAATTGCACCAAGAAGCATAAAATACCTAGGAATAAATCTAACCAAAGATGTAAAGGATCTCTATGCTGAAAATTATAGAAAGCTTATGAAGGAAATTGAAGAAGATTTAAAGAAATGGAAAGACATTCCCTGCTCATGGATTGGAAAAATAAATATTGTCAAAATGTCAATACTACCCAAAGCTATCTACACATTCAATGCAATCCCAATCAAAATTGCACCAGCATTCTTCTTGAAACTAGAACAAGCAATCCTAAAATTCATATGGAACCACAAAAGGCCCCGAATAGCCAAAGGAATTTTGAAGAAGAAGACCAAAGCAGGAGGCATCACAATCCCAGACTTTAGCCTCTACTACAAAGCTGTCATCATCAAGACAGCATGGTATTGGCACCAAAACAGACACATAGACCAATGGAATAGAATAGAAACCCCAGAACTAGACCCACAAACGTATGGCCAACTCATCTTTGACAAAGCAGGAAAGAACATCCAATGGAAAAAAGACAGCCTCTTTAACAAATGGTGCTGGGAGAACTGGACAGCAACATGCAGAAGGTTGAAACTAGACCACTTTCTCACACCATTCACAAAAATAAACTCAAAATGGATAAAGGACCTAAATGTGAGACAGGAAACCATCAAAACCTTAGAGGAGAAAGCAGGAAAAGACCTCTCTGACCTCAGCCGTAGCAATCTCTTACTCGACACATCCCCAAAGGCAAGGGAATTAAAAGCAAAAGTGAATTACTGGGACCTTATGAAGATAAAAAGCTTCTGCACAGCCAAGGAAACAACCAACAAAACTAAAAGGCAACCAACGGAATGGGAAAAGATATTCGCAAATGACGTATCGGACAAAGGGCTAGTATCCAAAATCTATAAAGAGCTCACCAAACTCCACACCCGAAAAACAAATAACCCAGTGAAGAAATGGGCAGAAAACATGAATAGACACTTCTCTAAAGAAGACATCCGGATGGCCAACAGGCACATGAAAAGATGTTCAGCGTCGCTCCTTATCAGGGAAATACAAATCAAAACCACACTCAGGTATCACCTCACGCCAGTCAGAGTGGCCAAAATGAACAAATCAGGAGACTATAGATGCTGGAGAGGATGTGGAGAAACGGGAACCCTCTTGCACTGTTGGTGGGAATGCAAATTGGTGCAGCCGCTCTGGAAAGCAGTGTGGAGGTTCCTCAGAAAATTAAAAATAGACCTACCCTATGACCCAGCAATAGCACTGCTAGGAATTTATCCAAGGGATACAGGAGCGCTGATGCATAGGGCCACGTGTACCCCAATGTTCATAGCAGCACTCTCAACAATAGCCAAATTATGGAAAGAGCCTAAATGTCCATCAACTGATGAATGGATAAAGAAATTGTGGTTTATATACACAATGGAATATTACGTGGCAATGAGAAAAAATGAAATATGGCCTTTCGTAGCAACGTGGATGGAACTGGAGAGTGTGATGCTAAGTGAAATAAGCCATACAGAGAAAGACAGATACCATATGGTTTCACTCTTATGTGGATCCTGAGAAACTTCACAGGAACCCATGGGGGAGGGGAAGGAAAAAAAAAAAAGAGGTTAGAATGGGAGAGAGCCAAAGCATAAGAGACTTAAAAACTGAGAACAAACTGAGGGTTGATGGGGGGTGGGAGGGAGGAGAGGGTGGGTGATGGGTATTGAGGAGGGCACCTTTTGGGATGAGCACTGGGTGTTGTATGGAAACCAATTTGTCAATAAATTTCATAAAAAAAAAAAAAAAAAAAGAAAGAAAAGTTAACAATCAAAAGAGAATAATGGCTTAACATTCACTGGTTTCAAGGTCCTCTGCATTACTAGTGCATTTAGTAAGGGGATTCTAGCAACGGATCAGGCCTTGGAGGTGAAATTTCAAGAGACATGTCCAATCAGCCATGCTATGCTGGTATCTTAGAACATCATCTGAGTCTCTCTGTCTCTGTCTCTGCCTCTGTCTCTCTCTGTGTATCTCTCTCCTTCCTCACCTCATGCTACCCACCCACACACCCTAAAAAATGACATATGCTTTGTCCAGTTTTTTGAGACAACACGCCTCCAAAGCAAGGTGTGGTAAGCCACAGCATAGCCCTTCACCTCTTTTGGTAAATACATTTTTACTGGAACACTGTCACACCCTTGTTTATGATTCCCTGTGGCTGCATTCCTGTTACAGTGGCACAGCTGAGAGGTTGTGACAGAGACCGTATGGCTCACAGAGCCAAAAAGATTTACAGAAAACATTTGCCCAACTCTGCTCTAAAGTATTTTTTGTTTGTTTGGTTTTTCAACCAGTACATGAAGCTCTCCATCAATGACTTTTTCACCGACCTGACACAGTTCTAGAGATGCTGGCTTTCATGTTGCAGAGCAGAGCAGAGGAGAAGGTTAATTCTTGGCACTGACATCCTCTGGGGAGTTACAGTATAAAGTCCAAATCTGATACCATGACTACTAACTAATAACGCTGATGACCCTTAGAATGGAGTGTTCCATGCCAATGTGTCCATTCTGTCAGTGGACAGAGTAGCCGTGCAGATCAAATGAGGTGAAAGAAAGGCAGTCAGCTGTGTTGTCTTCCTTCCTACTCGAACTTTTAGAATAAAGTAGGCCAACATTTTCACGCACTAGTCAAACTCAGTTAAGGGGTTAGGTTTTTAGCCTACAGACATTAAATTCTTTTTTATATTGTGTTAAGATTAGTTAGGCGAAAAGTATTCTTTTTAAAAATATTTTATTTATTTTTTGAGAAAGAGAGAGAAAGAAAGCAGGGGAGGGGCAGAGAGAGTGGGAGAGAAAGAATCCCAAGCAGGCTCCAAATTGTCGGCACAAAGCCTGATGCAGGGCTAGAACTCATAAACCGTGATATTAGGACCTGAGCTGAAACCCAGAGTCAGATACTCTACTAACTGAGCCACCCAGGCAGCTCTCAGACAAGAAGTATTCTTAATGCTACCATTGCAGCTATAATTGTTTTTGTTTTGCTTTTATTTTTTGCCAAACCAATCTCTATTTTTCTTAAGTCTCTCAACATATATGTTTCCTAGGCCATATGACTTCCACTTACTAATAATGGTCATTATCAATTTTGACAATATGCAACAATGTTCCTTTTTCCTTTAGTTGAGTCTAGGAAATATGTACAGTTGTTTTAGGTAACAGGACACTATATTGAGTTAAAGGTAAGGATGGACATAGCTACCTGAGTCAGATAGCTCTAACTGTAACACACATCAGTGTAGAGAAAGCATAGTCTTTTGCTTATTTTATGAAGCTGGTAAAACTCAGGGGAACAAAGCAAGATGTTGTCCAGTGACAGAGAAGCTCTCAGAATACTTATTAGGTAAACTGATGTTGAGTACCCAGACAAGTGACTTCAACATGTCTTCATATATCCCCTTTCTATGAATTGTAAAAGCCCCGTGTGGTGTGGTGAAGAATGTGTGGGCAGAGACAGTGACATGACATGATACAGAAGGATGAAGAAATAAGTGAAAAAGTAGCAACCACCAAAGCATGTTTATAACTTCATAATTGTCTCAGGGAAATCTGTTTTCAGTCCACTGTGTAAAATCATGATAAATGGAAGCATGTTTTCCCCATTGTATTGGAAGACAATGACCATTGTCTGGATTTGTCTATAAAAACTGAGAAATTGTTGTAATCTATTCAACAAAGGCTCCTTTCAGTTGGAACGTACTTTAAGAGGATGGCCGTCTTAAGGTTGGTGAAGGAAGTTTTATGCTTTTATTATCAAAATTTACCAGCTTTACTTTTACAAGGCACAGAAGGAATTCGTTCCTGTTTGATAGAGCTCCCAAGGCCTGGACTCCTTGAGATCATGCAAATCTGTGTCTTTACATAAACCAACATGTGATGCTGCTCTAAAAATTATGAACTGAGGTCATATTTGACCTCAGTTGCTCTAAAAATTATGAACTGAGTGTCAGAGAGGAAACAAAAATTATAATAACCACATTTAAAAATCTACCAGTTCTATTTGGGCATAACATTATATGGTATTGAATCAATTATATGAATTCTACTAAAGATTAATAGGAAAATAGCTTTCCATATATATCCTCTTTATCCCTTGATTTTTTAAGGAAAATTTTATTATTCTCAGAGCATAAACTTTTGTGGAAATATTTTTGGCTTATTATCTGTTAATTAGATAAAATATTAGTAAATGTCCAGGTTGTAAAGTCGATGTACAAACATATATTCATACGTTTGTGAGAAACAAAATTTATACTGAAAAATGCTAAAAAGACCTATTTTCTGATAATTTTCCTGTGAAGGATGCATTAAATATAGGACATAAAGCCAAATAAATAAACCAAAAACAAAAAAAAAAAGGTATCTTTTTCTAGACTTGAAAATTTAAAAGAAAACTACATGCAGAATGGTTGCATTCTCCCAATGAAAGGTTTGAGTAAATTAATGTAATGATATTACTGATAGATTATTATACTTCTATATTGTTCTGGGTAACAATCAAAGGACTCACAATTTGACCCGGTATTTCTCTGTTGATTGTCCTAAGCATATTGAAACAGACAATACAAATTCACACTTCATGCTGTCTTTCCTGATTTCATTCAAAAGTTTGTCCTTATTTCCTGCTTCCCCAGAGAGACATTCACAACTGCAGTGATTTTACCAGTGATAAAAATCTTTAATATGGAAAAGTATTGTGTGCACATGTATGCATCTCTCTCTTGCTCCCTGTGTGTGTGTGTGTGCGTATGTGTGTGTGTGTGTTTGTACATGTATGTGTGTTCAAGATGCTTGCCAGGGCAGCTGAAATTCTGGTGTAACTTTCTATATTCAGTGAGGAAAACTGTCATATAATTGTAATAGAAGACATTCCTTATTTTATAGCTCTAAAAATACTTTACAGGTGCTAAGACTAGTTCTCTATACTAACTTTTTGAATATTCAATCCCTGAAAACTCTGTTCTTATTTTGAAGCAAACTCTTATATAATCCATTATTAAGAGGAATTAGTGGGAATTTGCTGCACAGTCATCATTGATTAAAGAATTCATCACTACAAAAAGACATTTTGGTTTATTAAACAACTTTCTAGATATTTTACTTTTCTTTTAATTGACTTTATTGTTCTGTTCCGATCCCTTTGAGTCTTCTAGCAAAGAATAAAGAGAAGCAGTGAAAGAGGAGAAGGACAAGAAAGAGAGAAGACAGAGCAGGAGGGGGAAAGAGAAAAGAAAATAGAGAATGGAAAAGGAAAAGAGGTAGGAGATTTATCTTAGTGTCCAAATATTGGTGGTTTGGAGAGAAAAATGAAATGACTACCGAATAACAAGGGGCTACTTTAATTCGGAATAGGGTGCAATATTATGGTCATCAACTTCACAGTCTCTTTACTAGAGAACAAGCATAAGAGGGGTAATAAAGATGAAGAGGAGACAGACTTTTGCCTTCCATTTTCTCTCTAGTAAACAAATGACAATAACACAAAGAGGAAATGCTGTAAGTAACGTACACAGTGGTGGGTTTACAGAACCATGGGATTATCTGTAGTTATGATGTTAAGATATAGGTTCAAGGGGGTACGCCTTGAAGGATGGGTACAACAGGTGCATGTGGGGAAGAGAGGGGATCCCAGGCCATAAGAACAGTGTGTGTGAGTGCACAGAGTGATGATCATACTAGGTCAATCTGGGGAATAGTAACTGACTCAAGTAGAACAACATGTAAATTATAGTAAGAGGGTTAGTATTAATGCTGGAAATATATTTAGGGAAGAGCCTGAATGAGTGAATCAAGAGTCTACATCTTATTAAGACAAAAACTAGGGGTTACAGAGGCTGTGTTTTGATTAATAATATTATTATCATTATGACATTTTTCTAACACGGCAAGCATGTCAAGATTTTATAATTAGAAATATTGTTTACAAAAAAAGTTTCTCATGACAGTGAGGATGAATTGAAATAGAAAGAGATGAGGCAGTAATATTCATTAGAAGATTAAATACACGGATGACAAATATTGAGACCCTACCCAGCATGATAGCATGAGAAAAGATGGTGGAACAGGAGTAAAAGTTAAAGAAAAATCAAAATATGTAGAATTTATCAATAGATTGAAAGTGGGAACAAACAAAACAGGTTGAATGTAACTCATGAAATATCAACTCCACAGTTCAAAGAAAAGCTAGAGAAAAATTATGAGATGAAGCAACTTTTAAAAGGAAGTTGTGAGTTTGGTTTTGAATATGTTGAGTTTCGAGCATTATGGAGATATAAATGCAACTGTCATATTTTAGGTAAGTGAAAACATGAACCTGCTGAACAAGAAAGAGTTGAATTTGGTATCCATTATCCAAATATCAGAGCCTCACACCTGAAAAGTTACAGAGTTTATAGAAGGTTGCTACAAGACAATTATATGTCAGGTGAACACCCACTGCCAGCAACATCACACACATTCTGGGGGTGTCAGTCATCCAGTCGATCAGCTGACCCAGACTTCTCTTGAGACCTGACACTGTTTTTACATAATAAGCTAAAAGCTCATGGTAGATCATGACTCCAAAAATTACGCTTAGGGAGCATTAACCAGTTGTAAAAATGAGGAACATCTTGATGTACAAAAATAGGACTGTGTCATTTGTGATTTAGTATGACAGCTTGGAAGAGGTCTCTTTGATAAAAATGTAACTCAGAAGGAGCTGTCTACTAAGGTCTCTATAGACTCTGGGCATGACTGCGTAGGAACTTCGAGTGCACATGATGCAGGTTGAGATAGTGGAAGATAGTGTGTTGAGAAAAAAACTTAGAAAAATGTTAGTTGATCACCTTAAATCTATTAACGGATTTTGAGTTAGAAGTTTCATAGTTATATTTAAGTTATATATTTTAAGGAATTCTAGTCATATTTGGCCTCCAAATATTATAAATATTACCCAGACTACCAGATACAATGAAAAAGAGGAGTGTTAACTGGCTTATCTCTTAACTCAAATAGCTTAATAGCATTCCTGCACAAAGAGTCAAAGAAAGAAGATACACATTTGTGGGAAAGGTCTCCAGATCTTGCAGCAACCTCTCCAAATATCCATTCCTTGTGTTTTGGGAACTAGAAGTGTAGAAACAATTTTGATGGTCCTTTTAAACACTGTATCAGTTTACTGTATCATTTGTCCTAGAGAAAAATTGGTCTCAATATTTTTAACTTTGCAAATCTGTGCACATCCACATTTTAGTTCCATTGGAAACAAACATTCTGTGGCATAGACTGGTGATGTCATGGTCTTGTGAAACTTTATTTTATTTTTTTTTACATTTTCTTTAAAATACAGTAGTTTGTAATACCCATGAAGGTACTTTTCCTTCATGGGCTGAGTTGTTGTCCTGCCAAAATTCAAATATTGAAAACTTAATCTACAATTCCTCAGAATGTGACTGTATTTGAAGCAGGATCTTTGAAGAGGTAATTACATTAAAATGAGTCACTCGGGTGAGCCTTAAATCCATATGACCAGTGTCATAAGAGGAAATTGGGGCACAGGCAGGCACAGAAGGAAGAGCATGTGAAGACACAGGGAGGAGACAGTCATGTAAAAGTCAAGGAGACAGACCTTAGAAGGAACCAATGTTGCCAATACCTTGATTTTAGACTTCAAGCCTCCTGAATTATGAAAATGAATTTCTGTTGTTTAAGTCACCCAGTACTCTGTATGGTGGCCCTAACAAACTAATATCCATGGTAACAGAGATATAAGCTCTGAATTGTCATTGCTCAATTAGAATGTAAGCAATGTGATCACGACTTTTATATTGTTTAAATAAAAGCCATTTCCATAAAAACAAATTGTAGTTTCCCATCACCCCAAAAGAAAATTTTAGAAATTATGTTCTGATTTAAATTTGTATGAGCATATAAAATGCATAAAATGGGATCCGTTTTCTAATTATCTCTAAGGAAAAAAAAAAACTATAAACGAAGCCACTGGATTCTGGTCATCAAAATGAGTGAGCTTGCATTTACCAGAGTTTTCCTGCAGACCATCATGTGAATTACATATCCTCTTATTCTGTAAACAAAGTGCTTTATTGACTTATAATGGTTTGGTTTACTCATAGAATCCAAAGATTTCATTTAAGGAGGAAACTGATAAGGAAAAGTGGAAATGTCCTAGAACATTGTTGAAAAAAATGCACATTTAAAGAAAAGAGTAACTTTTCTCTCTTAAGGTACAGAATGTGCATAAGCATATTTAATAATACTTCAGTAAGTCCTTAGTAAAAACAACTTCTACATTGTGGGGACACATGGCTAATGTATTAATTACCAAAGGATTAAATATTATTTGGGGGGAGTTATTTTCTATGATGGCATCAGCTCTATTGGGAAGTTAAAGCAGTCACCTAGACTTCTCTTTCCCTTGAAAGAACTAGTCCAGCATACCCTGTGATTATGGCTGGTTCTATTTCACTTTTTTTTTTCCAGGAAGGCAGCCAAATTTTAGCACTCAACAATATTTATGGCTGAATTAAATCTCACTTCCTGTAGTTTAAACACTTTTCATTTTAAAGTTCTTGTGTATGCTCATTTTTAAACGTGATCTCTTGTTTACTTCAAAGCTGGTCTACAGACTGTATCCTGGCTGAAGAAGCAGCTGGGATTTGGGGCTTGTCTATCCCAGGGAATTTAGGGAATTCAGAATTTCAATATTCTGAACATTCAAATCCTGTGTAGTCATATATGGTATAATTCTGAGAAGTTTTGAATGTCTCATTATTTCATATTTCCCCTTATTGCATCTGTGGGTTTGTAATTATATATTCATTTACATAATTATTTGATTACAGTTTGTCTGTCTTGTATACTAGACTATACCTGTTTTTGCTTAGCATTGCCCAACACTTAGCACAAGCTGGGAACACAACAAGCACTCCAATACATCTTGGTTTCTGTATAAGGTTCTTCAACTTACTTTTTGAAAAAATTTTTAAAGTAAGCTCTATGCCCAGAGTGGGGCTTGAAGTGATGATCATGAGATCAGGAGTCACATGCTCTACCAACTGAGCCAGCCAGGCACCCCAAGGTTCTACAAATTAATGAATCAGCTAAATAAACTTTTTCTTGGTCTCAAACTTCCTCCATGAAACAATGTGTTCCTGTGAAAAGCATTTTGAATTGTAGGCAATATTTTGATAATTTTGCTTATTATTGATCATAAATCATCTGATTTCCATTATAGGATGTACACCTTAGGGTCATAATACTCTTCTCATTTATTAAATATTTACTGTACAGTAAAACATGTGTCCTATGAACTATTACAAATAAAATACAAATAAATAAATAAACAATTAAGGTTACTGATGCTCAGAGGGAATAGGTAATATTTAAGACCACACATGTAAGGAATGGGGACAATAAGATGGGGAATTATGTCTGGCTAAACATCCCTGGAATCAATAAACAAATTTCTATGTACATGATTATTTTAAACATCTTTCCTCTTTCAGTTATTTTTTGGATGGGTAAGGGTGGAGGTCATCTTAAACCTCTTCGTGATTCCACAAAGATCTTCCACAGAAGATTTCAGTGGTGACATCACTCCAATCTATTAGAAATGATATGTCCACTGATTTCCAAATTGTCCAAATAGAATCAAATGAGTTGGGATAAAATAAAATCTGTGTAATATCTGAAATGTCTATGCAACAAAAGAAGTCATAGGAAAAAAAAAAGAAAACAACTAACAATTATACAAGCTGTTGTGGGCTTAACGCAAAGATTCTAAGGTTTGAGTGATAACTGCATTCAGATGTTGTTGGATTTCAAGTTCGTTATTCCTACAGCACCTGAAAAAAAAATGTCATCTATTTATTTCAGAATTAAAGTGAAATAAAATTAAATAATTTTAGAAGTTTTAATGGTTTCCTTGACTAATAATGAGAGTGTCAGAGTGTCTCAAAACCATGTTTGGTAAGCATGTTTTCCTAAATTTTTAAAAAATCTACATACTTTCTAATCTTACATAGACTGGCAAATATTGTTTTTTTTAATAAATTGCTGAAACTTTTCCTTTACCCTAATGTAAACTTAGCATGACTAAGTAGACTAGTTGTTGAATCTTTATTATTAAAAGTGGGGAGGGAACAAAAACAATAAGATACCCAGGAATAAACCTAAATAAAGAGGTAGAGATCTATACTCTGAAACTATAGAACACTTATGAAAGCAATGGAAGAGGACACAAAGAAATGGAAAAACATTCCAAGCTCATGGATTGGAAGAAGAAACAGTGTTAAAATGTCTCTACTACCCAAAGTAATCTACACATTTACTGTAATCCATATCAAAATACCACCAGCATTCCTCACAGAGGTAGAACAAACAATCCTAAAATTTACATGGAACCACAAAAGATACCAAAGAGCCAAAGCAATCCTGAAAAAGAAAAGCAAAACTGGAGGCATCATGATTCCAGATTTCAAGCTAGATTACAAAGCTATAGTCATCAAGAAAGTATAGTACTGACACAAAACCAGACACATAGATCAACAGAAAAGAATGGAAAACCCAGAAATGGACCCACAACTGTATGGGCAGCTAATCTTTGACAAAGCAGTAAAGAATATCCAAAGGAAAAAAGAGTCTCTTCAACAAATGGTGTTTGGAAAACTGGATGGCAACATGCAGAAGAAAGAACGTAAACCACTTTTTTAAGCCATACACAAAAATAGATTCAAAATGGAAGAAAGACATAAATGTGAGACAGGAAACCATCAAACTGCTAGAGGAGAACACAGGCAGCAACCTCCTTGACTTCAGCCAAACAACACTAGACACATCGCCGAAGGCAAGGGAAATGAAAGAAAACATGAATTATTAGGACTTCATTAAGATAAAAAACTGCACAATGAAGGAAACAATCAATAACAAAAAAGGCAGCCTACAGAATGAGAGAAGATATTTGCAAATGGCATATCTGATAAAGGGCTAGTATCCAAAATCTATAGAGAACATATCAAACTCAACACCCAAAAAACAAATAACCCAGTGAAGAAATGGGCAGAAGATATGAATAGGCACTTTTCCAAAGAAGGCATCCAAATGGCTAATAGACTCATGAAAAGATGCTCAACATCATTCGTCATCAGGGAAATGCAAATCAAAACCATGATGAGACATCACCTCATACCTGTCAGAATGGCTAAAATTAACAAGAAGCAACAGATGTTGGTGAGGATGAAGAAGCAGGAACCCTTATGGGTAATGTAAATTGGTGTATCCTCTCTGGAAAACGGTATGGAGGTTCCTCAAGAAACTAAAAATAGAATTACCTTATGATCCATCAATTGCACTATTAGGTACTTACCCAAAGAATACTAATGGAAAGGGATGCATGCACCCCAATGGTTATGCACCATTATCTACAATAGCCAAATTAAGGAAAGAGCCCAAATGTCCATCAGCTGATGAATGGACAAAGCACATACACACAATGGAATATCACTCAGCCAATCAAAAAGAATGAAATCTTGCCATTTGCAGCAACCTGGAGGGAGCTAGAGAGTATTATGCTAAGCCAAATAAGTCAGCCAGAGAAAGACAAATACTATAACTATAAATATTGGTTACTTTAATCAACAAACATGTGGTGCGCATGTTTTATATGTCAGGGAATCCAAGGCACTGGTTATGACCATCGGCACAACACACAATCTCTGTTACAGCTTTCACATTGTGGAGCAGGGATAATGGTGGAGAAGAACCCAGAAAATACATAACAAGTTAATTGTAGACATTGATTTTTTGTATATACTCACAAAAACCTAGGTTAGAATTCCAGCTTTACTGATTGCTGGCTCAGGAGATATTGGGCAGTTAACTTATCTCAGAACCTCACATTTTTTTTTTTATCTTCACTTGTATAGTAGAAGCGATTCTAGCTACCATGGGACATTATTTTGCATATTAAAGGAAATAATCTATTCATCTTAGGGAGGAAAAATTTTCTCTGCCTTTAGGTAAATATATTAGCTCATTGCTCTTCTCACTTCCTACTATTTTCTGAGGCTATTGGCCTTCAGATAACTGGTTGTCAACTTCAGTTTTCTTTGAAATTCTTATTATTTCATTTGCCTCCATTCATATGTTCAGCACTTAGATAGGACAGCCAGCTCAACAGGATGACCAGGGAGCCTCTTTTTTTTTTTTTGAGCTTCAGTACTGACAGCTGGCAGACATAAGACCAAAGAGACATCAGAAGCTCTAAAGAAATTGATGATGATGGTTACATATTATGTGGTGCAACCCACTTTTTTAGAGAAGATACTGAGGCCTGGAGAGATTAATCTGTTTTTATCACATGGATGTGTGGACAGACTTAACTTATGAAAAGGAGGTGACTTCAACTGATATTATTTTTTTTATGTTTATTTATTCCTGGGGGGGGGGGTGCGCGGAGGGGCAGAGAGAGAGAGGTAGACACAGATTCGAAGCAGGCTTCAGGCTCTGTGCTGATAGCTCAGAGCCTGACGTGGGGACTGAACTCGTGAACCTTGAGATCATGACCTGAGCTGAAGTCAGATGCTCAACCAACTGAGCTATCCAGGCATCTCCTAATTGATACTATTTTTTTTAATTTTTTTTTATTTGACGTTTATTTATTTTTGAAACAAAGAGAGACAGAGCATGAATGGGGGAGGGTCAGAGAGAGAGGGAGACACAGAATCTGAAACAGGCTCCAGGCTCTGAGCTGTCAGCACAGAGCCCGACGCGGGGCTCGAACTCACAGACTGCAAGATCATGACCTGAGCCGAAGTCGGTCGCCCAACCAACAGGCGCCCCTAATTGATACTAATTTTTACATGAACATAACCAACATGGGCTGAAAAGTCCCACCACGATTTTATAAACTATGGGTGAAAAAAACCCTCAAATCATATTAAGCTGTATTTAAGATTAATTATGATTCTTTGTATATCTAGAATTCTTTTCTTGTAATTATGCATTAACTTCTAAAATTAAAATACCTTACCTATTTATTTCAGTTTACATTTTTCAAAAGGACTCTAATATATGAATTAATTTGGTTCTCTCAAAGCTGTAAGGAAGCTACACGCTGTGGTCCCATTTTCAAAGATGAGTAATAGAATTTCTGAGACCCTTGGTGATTTGCTCGAGGTTATTCATAGTAATTAAGGCTTCTGTTAGATTCTTTAGGCTCTATCTCATTCTTTTTCCACAATTCGAGTGTTATGTTAACTGACCTTATAAAAAGGGAATCAACCAAACAAATGCAAACGATAATGTCCTTTTCCTAAACAGGATATATTTTATCACATAAACTTTCATCACTATCATCACAATAGAGTAATATATTCCAAAATAAAGGAAATTGGCATCAGACTGAAGAAAGAGAAACAAACAAAAGACTGAGAACTTACAGTGAAAGCCTGGTGTTAGACATTCAGAGATAAACAGTCCTAAACTGTAAGTAATACCATAAAAACAAAATACGCAGTGCAGGATTTTAATCCAAGCTTTTCACAGTTTTCCTTAGAAAAATATAATATGCCTTTCTTTAATAATGTGAAAAGCAGATCTTCTAAGTTAAAGTGCCCATTATGCATAAAAAGAGAAAAAGAAAAAAACGAAGAAGTCATGATTTAAAAGGGACAGAACGCTGCTGTTTGTATCAAGCACTATGAATCACCCCTAACCTGACCTTCACATGGAATATTTAATATCTAGCAGAGGACTTGGGCTTTGAACATCAAAATCTCATTTCAGATTACTGATCTGTGAAATTCTAGAAGACATTAGAAAATCCCATGGAAGATAACAAATAACCAAAAGGAAATATCAGCAAACAAACCAACAGTGTATTTAATGGAGCGTAAGAAACCGTTTTTAAATATTCTGACTGATCTATGGAACTTTCAGTCTCAGATTTTATAAGAAAGCATTAAAAATGTAATAAAATAGTATATATTTTCTACCAAAGAAAACTAGCAGGTGTTTTAAGGTTAACTAGAATAAGTAAAAAAAGATACATCTATGCATCTAGAAAAAATTATAAGTATTTTAATACACTTTCTTAAGGAGATACAATAATGTTCCACCACATTTTAAATAAAATAATCTTTAAGTTTCAAGGAACATCAATAGAGAAAAACATCACACTAGGATTATCATCATGAACTGAAACCATACGTTACAGGAAAAGTAATTAAATTACTATTCTCATGCAAGTCCCTCTCTACCCTCTAGGAAAATCACAAGGCTCACTACATAACTGAGAGGTAATTCAATTTCTAATGACATCTTTATAGAATGATTAAGTCACTTTTTGACCTACATAAGCCAAGGAGAATGTTGCCTTGTCCAAGTCAGCATTAACACTGAAGAAAACTGAGTAACTTGAATTAGCCATGGTAAGGAAGAAAATCCCCACTCTCTGGGCCCATACATTGCCTACTGTTGGGTTTACTTATTTGTCAACGTAAGTATTGTACTGATGTTTAAAGATAGTATGACAGGGAAAAAAAACTGATAAAATAAGCAGAGAGGGAAAGATTAGGACCTGCGGTCCCTGGGTAGGGAAAAACACGCATTTTGGAACAATGCTGGGAGCATCTTACCACAGCGAACTCCCCTGGGCTTACGTAAGGTTCCTCTTAAGAATGTAACGACATTACCTACTCCCTTATCAGGGTCTCCTTAGGAATTTGACAATCAAAATACCTAGCTAAAATAAGTAAACCATAAAATTTATGTTCCACGAGGGACAGCAGGCCCATAGTCTATCTCCTCATACAATGAAATAGAGACAATCAGGAGTGAACAACCCAGCACCTAGAATTATCAAGTCAATAAGGGTAGGACCTGAGAAGGCAGGAGGGGGAAAGGATAGGTGAACGACCATAACCTTATAAAACAAAGCCTATAGCCAGGGGCATTCACATTTGAATGTCCCCTCTCTGTAAAGAGAGCTTTCATACTATTCTTCCTTTCTGACCTAACATTCTAGAAACTTGTGCCTGCTGCTCATTTTGTGTCCACCTTTTCATTCTTCGAAACTGAGAGACAACAAATCCCGGGTATTGAGGTTAAAAAATCCTGCAACAATAGTGTTACTGCTCAATCTATGTGAAACTCAATTGCAAATTTGAATGTCTCTCTTGCAAAATGTATTGCTAAAAAAGTGCGAAGAGATTTTTTTTAATGGTGGTATTTCAGAAGTTTTAGGAGAAAATAATCCCATACAGCAAGACATTAGACACAAGGCTCACTGGGAATTTCTTTCCACTCTTCTTCCTGATGAAAACCTCTGAGATCAAAACCTTTTGTTTTCTAGGCCACAACCTTTACCATTACCTGTCACGTCTCATCTGCTTCTCCGTGCTTTCCCCTTGTGTTTTGAAACAGTGGGGCCCCTAGGGAACCAGGGTTTGGGGATGTGGGGGATACAGAGGAAGGTGACCTTTCTAGGATGGGAGCAGGGAAAGCCTAGGAAATGGTATGAGTAGGTCAAGGCTGAAAACTGCATTCCCAGGGAAGACCTACCTGCTCGTTTGAAGAAGAGTAAAAGAAGAGAATTTAACTCTTATTTGTGGCCTCAATTTCAAAGGGCACATTTAACTCCAAGATCCATATGGGATGTGTGTGGGTGGAAAAGTCAGATGAATTCCTCTGATTCTATGACAGCATGGTTTGTAGTCTGTTCCTTCCAAGGTATTTCCCGAAGAATTTAGATTTAGTAGAAGTATATTAACACCATGATAGCAAACTGGTGGATACGACTGACCTGTGGTAAGTTCATTTTGGCCGATACCATGTCTTGCTTTTTTTTTCCACATTTACTATTTTGAGACCATGTCTTTGGTTTGTTGGGGTCCACAGCAATCCCTGCTGTTTTATACTTAGTCCCCCTCAAAAAGGTTTGAAGGCATATGAGTTTTCAATCCTGTTTCCAGAGCAATGGACAAGTGTTAGAGGGAATTAACACCAGGAACACTATTATCCCTGGAAAACCTTTGCACCTTTTGATGTGTGTGTGTGTGTGCATGTGTGTGTGCATGTGTGAGTGTGTGTGTGTGTGTGTGTGCGTGTGCATTTATAAACACTTTTTGGATGTTTTGTCCCTAGAAATAGATGACAGCACTGATGAATGAGGAATGAAATTTTTTACTTAATCCATATATTCAGTAATTTCATACACAGAGACTAACACATACACATTTAAAATGCACACTTAATATTTTTATCTACTGACTGAATTTTTATAGACTATAAAGAAACATACTTTACTTCTTAAAGTTCCTCTCTTCCCATCAACAGAGTTTCATCACTTAGCCCATTTTTAAAGCTATGTTATCATGTTTTTAACTGCATTTTCTCATTTTATCCCATGAGAGAAATGTTTCTGTATAATTCAAACAAATGCTTGGCCACAGTCTTACTATTCCTTCTTGAGTGTATTTGGTTGTAGAAGACATTCACTCTGCTAAATATAAAATGCTCTAAGCCTTGTTTTCTAACGTCCCCTTCCAAACAGAGCCTGGAAATGGGAGACTTCATGGCTCATGGCAGCATGTGCACAGTCAACACAAGAGGGTGAAAAATAGCCCGGATCCATCTTCCCCCCATGTCTCCTCATGTATTATTAAAGTCAGCAAAGCTTCCTGGATTGCTGAACAAAGCTGACCATCCTCCACCAACAAATTCAATCCGCAGGCTTCTGAATGGTCGCCAAAGCTCTGTGTTGCCTGCACATGGCAGATATAATTGGCAAACTGAATGAAGAATTTCCTATTCTTATTAGGCAGTATTCCAGATAGGAGATAAGAATAGCCTGAAGAGCTGAGCTGGCATGTAAAAGGGGCTCTGCTTTTCATATAACACTTATTATGAAGATGCAAATTTCCTCTCAACTAGAAAGGACGTTTGTGGCTGTTCAGCAGACATTCCTTTAGCCGTTAGCAATTTGTTCTCAGTGTCTTATTTTTCAGTATTTCCCAACGCCATTTTGAGGCAATATAATATTATCTTCTCAGAATTCTCCCTCAGCACATCTTTAATATTCATAAATCATATCCTTAGTGTTGTAATATTTGTATATTCAAAATACCATATGCAAGGATTTGTCCTCCTTAATGTTCATTTAACTAACACTTAGGTTACTGAAACTGCATACAGTCATTGGATCAGACCCACATTTTCATCAGGTAATATTCCATAAAGAGAAACACCAAATATCTCTGCATCATTTTTAGCCAGTTAGTATGTAACCATTTTTAAAAGTCATTGGGGCCAAAGTGTGTACATGTGTTACTTTGTAATTTTGCCCTCATCAGTATAGTTCATTTATCCAATGGATCATGTGTGTTGCACATGTATGTTCTAAAAAACTCACATGGCTTTTACAAGGTAAAGAAAATATCTGTGTCACATTTTACTTTTACTCCTCAGTAAAGTTTTTCCCCTCAGTGTTAGCAGATACTTGGCTTCCCTTCTAGAAATCATCAAGGTGTATACAGAATAAAAAGTACATAATTGTAGGATTCCCAGTTTAGATACCTTAATTGTTTCACTGTTTCACTATCACAACTTGGAAACCTGACGGTTAATAATCAAGTTGACAACTAGATTTACTATTTTAATAATTGCTAAATTTTAATTTATTATTAGACTAAAAGTGAACATACATATAAGAATACAGTGGCTACTGAAATGCTATTCACTCATTCTTGAACCCACTGCTCATCAGGGCTACGACATGCGCTGTGAGCCATCTTTGCAAAATACTCTGCTAAGCCTGCAGATAGACAACACTCTCTTCTAGAGGGCAGCCACTGTCGCCATGGACCAGCCAGAGAAGAGATGCCTATCTTGCTATTTAACTTCTTTTTAGGTCAGGGAATCTTACTTTCTCCCCTCCCCTTCTTCCCTTCCCTTCTCTGTCTCTATCCATGTTTCTGTGTTCTCTTTTGGTCTCCCTGAATGTGTTCCTTTCTCATCCTGTGTCTCTGTACCTGCAGGCAGACCTTTCTTCTTTCCTTTGTCTCCTCTCTATCTTCCTCAAACTCTTTCTACCTTCTTTTGTCTCACCCCACCCCCCCACCCAGCTCTCTGACCACCGTCCTTCAGTCCTTTTCTCTGTCCTTCACTGTCTGTCTCTCAGAAACACACCCTCCCCCCTCTTTTTCTCTCTGTTCCTCTGTCTGCCCAGCTTCTCTCTGTTCTCCTTCTCTGCTTGCCTCTCTCTTTTCAAGTGAATACCCTCTTGCTGGGCACATTCGTCCCCTCCCCTCCACCTGTTCCACTGCTACTTACATTTCAAGCCTTAGCATAAATGCTACTTATCAGAAAACCATCTCCTTCAACTAGATTAAATCCTGCTTACAGAGAATCCCATACTCTCCTCCACTTCTTCCTTCATAGCTCACCTACAAGTATGCCCTAAAATTGTATCTTTCAAATTTTTAATCAGAAAAATACATAGTTTTTTTTTTAATTTTTTTTCCAACTTTTTTTTTTTTAATTTATTTTTGGGACAGAGAGAGACAGAGCATGAACGGGCGAGGGGCAGAGAGAGAGGGAGACACAGAATCGGAAGCAGGCTCCGGGCTCCGAGCCATCAGCCCAGAGCCCGACGCGGGGCTCGAACTCACGGACCCCGAGATCGTGACCTGGCTGAAGTCGGACGCTTAACCGACTGCGCCACCCAGGCGCCCCAGAAAAATACATAGTTTTAAAACAGAAGCAAGTGTCCCAACTACCTCTGCTCCCACTAGCCCAATTCCCACACAATCCTTCCTATCACCATCCTCTATACAAAGGTTACCATTATTCACAGTTACTTTTCAATCTTTCTTTCCTTACTGTACACAAGATATTAGCAGCTGATATATACTATCATGCACTACTTTTTAACTTAATACATTCTGGAAGTCTCTCCATATTAGTAAATAGATTGATTTCTTTCTTAAAACTGTATTCTGTTCAATTGTTGATTATATGTATATAAATATATACATATAATATATATGTAAATATTTATATATATTTATAATAATATTTATATACATATAAATTGATTAAAGCATTACTATTGATGGATATGCCAGCCATGTCCTCATACAAATAATCTTGCATATATATGAATTCACATATGTATGAGTTCAGAAGTGTGGGTGCCTGATAAAAGGTTATGCACTTTTTTTAAAAGAAAAATATTGACTTATTGCCTACAATGGAAGCTATAACAAATTTACATTCCCATGAACAGTGCATGAGAGTAGCTGTTTCCCCCACAGTTTTGCCGAGAATATATAATAAAACTTATTTTTTTTAATTTAAGTTTGAATGAAGTCGAATGAAAAACTGCATCAGAGCACATTATTGCCTCTAATATACCATACGACCCCTCCCACTGTTTTGATTTCTTTCCATTAGTCTAAAAATATGCTCAGTGTTTACTTAAAAAAACAAAAACAAAAACAAAAACAAAACCATTTTCCTAACCTCATTTCTCCCTTTAAAGTGTTTCTTTTTAAAAAATTTTAATGCTTATTATTTATTTTTGAGAGAGAGAGAGAGACAGAGCACCAGTGGGGAGAGGGACAGAGAGAGAGGAAGACACAGAATCTGAAGCAGGCTCCAGGCTCAGAACTGTCAGCACAGAGCCTGACGCCGGGCTTGAACCCACAAACCCTGAGATCATGACCTGAGCCGAAATGGGACACTTAACCAACTGAGCCACTCAGGTGCCCCTCACTTCTCCCTTTAATATTCACCCTCTTTCTCATTTTCCTTCACGACCTCACACACAGTCATTCTGAAGCCCATTTCAATCTGAATAGCACACTTAATCACTCTATTATTAATGCCCTTGTGAAGGTTACCAATAACCTAACTTCCAAGTCCATTGAGCCCTTTCTGTCCTATCTCACTTGATTTTTCTGGAATGTCTGATGCTGACCATCATGGTCTTCTTCCTCAAATCTTCTTTCCATTGGCTTTTGGGGAAAACTCTCTTCTGATTGGTCGAGAAATTCTGGTTGCTTTGCATCAATCTCTTTAGTAGGCTTTTTATTGTCCCATTAACCTTTAAATATTAGTAGGCCCTAGGATTTACTTCTTGTTCTCTTCTTATTTAAAACTTCTTCCTAAGGACACCTGAGTGGTGCAGTTGGTTGAGTGAAGACCTCTTGATTTCAGCTCAGGTCATGATCCCAGGGTCATGGGCTCTAGCCCTCCATCAGTCTCCATGCTCAGTGTGAAGCCTGCTTGAGATTCTCTCTCTCCCTCTGCCCCTCTCCCCTGCTCTCTCTCTCTTTCTCTCTAAAAAAGTTGGGGGGGGAGAGAGAAAGAGAGAGAGAGAAATCCTCCTGACCCATCTCGTTTGTACCCAGGGCTTTTAATGCAATAATATGATAGTATTAATAGCCCCAAATCTTTATCTCCAGCCCATCTTTGCATCTGTTGACGCTGCTCCAGGTAATGTATAAGAGAGGGGTAAGAGAAGGGAAATATTATATTATGATTTTCAATTATGAAAACGGAAAGAAAAAATAAGATGTGCAAATGATTAATACTAAGTTCCACTCACTGAGTGCCGGGTATGAGGCAAGGACTATAGGGTGAGTTTATACTATGAAATGAGCTCTGTCCCTGATCCTCAATCAAGCCTCGAATTGCTGAGGAATGAGGGAGAAAACAATGATTGAATGCGTAGTTAGTATACTAGGGCATGATTATTCAATCTCTTTGAGAAAACTGAAAAGATGATCTGAAAATACACTCTATGTTGAAAAGGTCTAGTGTAGGATTTATTGAACAGGTTGACTTGGAGAGCCACCTAGTGGTAAGAAAGTATGTGAGGAGAGGCGGGGCCTGCGAGTCCAAAGTCCAGTCCCAGAGGGGCCTCCTACTTTACCTAGACCCCTAGGGCCAGAACTCTTAGGATGTGACTAGATGTTAGACAGGATTCTCCTCTTACAACACTGCTGTTCCAGCTTATTTGATTTCCCTCATACATTTTCAGGTTAATATACTTATTTTCTTACAGGTTTATTTAACTTACCAACCTGGCAGTAGACAGTCAGAATTGGGAGAAGAAATGCATCAGAGTGAGGTATGCAAAATCAAACCAGAGCAAAACTGATGGTTGTGCTGATCCAATCTCAGGGTTAGACATGGGGGCAGTAATGGCACCTGTCGCTGCTACCAGCCCCCTTCCCCCCCCCCCCTTTCTACTCTCTGACATATCTTCTGAGTTACTATTAAAAAACAAAACAAAAAACAAACAAAAACAAAAGCAAAAACAAAAAACAAAAACAGCTTCTCAGTATAAGCCAGAAATAAATTCAGAATGGTTCATGAAACCCCTGAGTCAGAAGACCCTAGATGATTTAACATTTAAGAACAGGAGGCTACTAACAAAAACAAACAACAAAATGAACAAACAAAGCTCTTGCTATGTTATGCTAACATAATTTTAAAAATCCCCAAATTTCACTGGTTCTCAAGAGTATATACATTTCTTATTTGTGTTCATATGGATGGCGGCTGGTCAGTCGTGGCTTTCCTCTATTCTAGAATGGAAGGCTTCTGGATCCAGAACCCGGGCTGAAGGAACAGCTCTGATAGGAGACATTACTCTTGGGGCTAAGGGAAAAAGATCAAGAGACCACAGAGAAACTCTCAGTTGTCCTTAAAGCTTCTGCTCAGAGGCAGCCCTGGTCTCTTTCCCTTGTATCTCATTGGACACAGCATGTCACATGGCCAAGCCTCAGGTTGATGGAGATGGAAATAGAGTCTCAGTATAAGAAGTGGCACTTAGGTGCCGAAGGATGCTCAGTGTAACATAATTTATCATCCAAATCCGGACTATGTTGAGAGTGAATGTGTTTTTCAATAACTAAACCAGGATAATGGATTAAAAACTGGGATTGTCCTTGGGCACCTGGGTGGCTCAGCTGGTTAAGACTCAACCCTTGATTTCAACTCAGGTCATGATGTCATGGTTCGTGACTTCCCCACCATCAGTGCAGAGCCTGTCTGGGATTCTCTCTCTCTCTCTCTCTCTCTCTCTCTCTCTCTGTCTCTCCTCTCTGTCTCTATCCTGCACACTCTCTCAAAATAAATAAACTTAAATAAAAAACAAACCTGGGATTGTCCTAGAAAACTTTACCACCTTCTTATAATCCTCTTACAGGAAAAAAAAAGAGCATGTAATCGAGAATAATTGAGTTGAACACAAGCTTTGATAAAAAGACTGGCATGCACGCGCGCACACACACACACACACACACATACACACACACACACACACACACGGATGCATTCACACACCCCAAGAGAAGCAAGGGAAAACAGGCAAAAAGACTAGATCAGGTGCATCAGGAAGTTAGATATTAGCCTCAGGCTGTGAGATCTCTTCTGAAATATAGGTCAAGACAAGGGATAATGGACTAAGAGTAGTTCAATTTAAATGATATCCTGCTTCTTAAAAGGTAATAGTAAGTAATGGTAAGAAAAAGGAGCATCTAAGGTGCCATTTCTCTGGCCTCAGCAATTGAGTCCAGTGGGTCTCAAGGCATTAGTGGGAGGACAGAGGACACGAGAAAATAGAGGATCCATTTTGTTAGGTCAGGAATTGCAGGTGATGAACAGGTAAAAAAAAAAATTCTTAAATTGTATCTCCAAATGAGGGGATTTGGAGTCATTTATAGATAGAAATTCTAAGTATTAAGATAAATATTAAAAACCCCACAAGTCCTATGAGTTTAAACTATTTTTTAATTAGGAATTCAAAATATAGCAGAGATTCATTACATGGATGACAGGAGATTGACATGGAGTGGAACAGTGACGAAGAGCCAGGTGGGGGAGGAACAAGGAGCAAACGAATTAAGGAATTGGAGGTTAACATATTTCTATTGCTGACATTTGGTTTCAATGAAGCTAATGTTGTTTCATTCAGAAATATATTTAAAAGCAATCCTGAGTTTCTTTAAAAAAAAGTATTGTTTGTAAGGAAAAATATTTTTGAGTGAGAAGATTAAAATCTTTTTTTTTCCACTTAAAGTGTAGGGTAAAACACTTGGTTTAAAGAAGAGACAGTCAGTCATCAAGGGAAATTCTCTAGACCACAATTCATGCTATTAAACAGAAAACATGTATTTCAAATATTCTCTAGACTTTAGCTGTTGTCACTGAATGAAATAAACTTTGATCTGAACATGACTGCCTCTTCTGTTTTGACCCCACCCAAAGAGCAAGCTTAAAAGAGTGAAGGCTGGGGCGTCCTGGGAAGTATCAGCCCCTCTCCCTACAACTGCTCATTTACTAACTGCACTATTTAATTATACCAGTTCTCTAACCTTAAATGTGTCCCAGGAAAATAAGACTTAATTGTTTTCTGTCCCTTGCTCTTAACAAATATTAAGCAATTAAAAGCAAGCACTACATTGCCTTAAATATCTTCATATTTTTCCAGAAATATATTTTGAAATATACCCTTAGGGATTTCTATTTATGAAACACTGGGCACTATTTTCCCTGAAGTAGAGTACCTGTTAAATTACTGGTGTCATGGAAATTTGCTGTTTTGACCACAAGGTGGCAGAATAAGATAGGAGCTCTATGTGCCTTTTCCAAATAGCAGGAGCCACTTCAGACACCTTGTTTTATCAAATTAAGACAAAAGATGCCTAAATAAGTGTACTACATGCCTTTGTGAACCTAAATGCTTGCGTACAAGAGACAATACAAGTAAAAGTTTTTGAAAGAAGCTAAAAGGACTGAATGCTCTTGAATATCCTTAAGACAAACTCCAAGGGAAAGGTATTCTAAAGTTGGTTTCAACGTTTATTTATTTTTGGGACAGAGAGAGACAGAGCATGAACGGGGGAGGGGCAGAGAGAGAGGGAGACACAGAATAGGAAGCAGGCTCCAGGCTCTGAGCCATCAGCCCAGAGCCTGACGCGGGGCTCGAACTCACGGACCGCGAGATCGTGACCTGGCTGAAGTCGGACGCTTAACCGACTGTGCCACCCAGGCACCCCTAAAGTTGGTTTCTAATAACATTTGTTTCAAATAAGTATTTTCTCTTAGCAATTTTTTGAGAACACCATGAAGCTGGCCCCTGCATTATGAACCCAGAGGTTTGTTCTCTCCACTGTCTGTTCCTGAGACCATACAGAAGGTATCTGGGGAGATGCCACTAAAGAATGGTACCTTAACATAAAGTGGACTCTTAACTAAGGAGAACAAGCTGAGGGTTGATGGAAGGGGTGTGTGGGGGGGAGGGAAGAGCTAGATGGGTGATGGACATTAAGGAAGGCACTTGTTGTGATGAGCACTGGGTGTTGTATGTAAGTGATGAATCACTGAATTCTACTTCTGAAACATTATATTCTATGTTAACTAACTGTAATTTAAATAAAAACTTGAAATGAAAAAAAAATGGTACACTAAACATATTTTGAACATCTGTGCCAGTAAAGAGAGACACTTACCTTTCACCCTCCTCCCCCAACATTACACTGTTGTGAAAACATAAAACATACTGTTGCCTTTGGAAAGGAATTGAAAGGATGTAACATTGTCATGTAGGAAAATAAAAGAAAATAATATTTATCATAACCTCTGATAGGGGCGCCTGGGTGGCTCAGTTGGCTAAGCATCTGACTTCGACTCAGGTCATAATCTTACAGTTTGTGGGTTTGAGCCCCATGTCAGGCTCTGTGCTGACAGTGCAGAGCCTGCTTGGATTCTCTGTCTCCCTCTCTCTCTGCTCCTCCCCTGCTTGTGCCCTTGCTCTCTCTCTCAAACATACATAAACATTACGAAAAGAATTTTTTTTAAATGTATTTTTTTTTAAATTTTTTTTTCAACGTTTATTTATTTTTGGGACAGAGAGAGACAGAGCATGAATGGGGTAGGGGCAGAGAGAGAGGGAGACACAGAATCGGAAACAGGCTCCAGGCTCTGAGCCATCAGCCCAGAGCCCGACGCGGGGCTTGAACTCACGGACCGCGAGATCGTGACCTGGCTGAAGTCGGATGCTTAACCGACTGTGCCACCCAGGCGCCCCACGAAAAGAATTTTTAAACAAACCTCTGATATAGTCAAATATATGAAATTAACAGCTACAACAGGAAAACATTCAAGATGTCACCTGGTGCATATTTCAGTTCATCCAAGGCAAGGTTACTCTGGAGAAGTCATAACTGAAGAGTTGTTTTGGTATAATAAATGCTGATTTCAGTATTTTAAAAACTTGCTGGTAAACATATTGCTAAAACGAAATCTAAACTTCTTTATATGGCATTCAAGACCCTTCATTATCTGTTGTTCTTGTGCAACAGCTCTCTATCTTTTTCCAAACAAACCAATGCCTTTTACACCATTGTCTTTGTCAAGACCGTTACTTCTTAGAATGCGCTCTTTTCCTCTGTTCTTGCAACTGGCAAGTTGCCTTTTCTCCTTCAAGAAATGATTCAGAGCTCTCTCTCTAAAACATCTCCTGAATTCTACCTTCAAAGCAGAAATACATAAGTATTTCCTTTGGTTAAATCTTAGAATTATTGTTCCTGTTTTCATCATTGTGATCATTTAATTCCACTTTCTTTTGTACAGTTATGTCTACCCAAGGAGAAGCCTAATTTCATTGTCTTTATGCCTCTAATGCCTACCAAGCAGATTTAAATGGAAGGGGCATTCAATAAGCCCTTTGGTGAATGAATGAAGGAGTCAATAACAGCCATAAATCCATGCAGTGCACAGGTTAATGTATCTTTACATCATTATTTCTATTTGAAGATGACATTTATATTCAAAGATGAGTATGCTTTTAAAGTTTATCTTTAGTTAGTTTATTTTTACATTCAATTCAGAAATACCTTCAAATTGTGTTTAAATTATAGAGCACAAACCACAGGGCTATTATTCTTCAACTTTTCGCAGTCTCTGAGAAGTCACACATATAAAAGGATTCGGCATATTAAAATTACAATTTAAATAACATATCCTTTGGAGACTATTGCTCCGAAGTATAAAACTTCAATATTTCCTAAATATTTCAAATAAACAAACACTTACTAAATGCATTAAATGTTAAAAGTGTTATGTTAGGTGTATCTTCCATCAAATTAATGACATTTTATACTTATCTCATGGACAGTAGACCTGACTTAGTTGTTTAAAAAAAAATAATTTCTGAAAACAACTGTCTCAGTTTGACATTATGAGTGAAGAGTTTCATAAAAGGCAATTAAGTACTACATTATATATGTGTGTATATATATGCATATGTATATGTGTGTGTATATGTGTGTGTGTGTATCTCCAAATAAATTAATACACATTGACAGAATTCTCAATCCTGTAGTGAAAAAAAGTCACAATATCAATTAGTCTATGATAACTGAAAATATAGGCCTGGCATTTTTCATGAAAAATACATCCAAGAGAAGAGACTCTACCAAGAGAATGGTGGGACACTGACTTTATACAATCAGAAAATCATTTAGGATTACTTCAGCACTATGGGGTAGATTCTACTGTTCATCAACATGTGACTCTCACAAGCTTCTGCTGTATTTGGGGTTACGTGGTTTGATATTTTGATTTTGGGGGTGGTGGGGTAGGTGGGTAATATTTTGACAAGGTAATCCACACCATCAATGGCATCATTTTTTTGCTGGAAAAGAATTTTTGATGACCAGAGGAAAGAACCTTCTAAAGGCAACTAATGGGAAAGGAGATTGCGATCAATACAAAGAACTTTGCTCAGAGTATTTGGTCAAATACTCCCACTTACTCTCCTCCATTTGATATGCGTGTGTGTGTGTGTGTGTGTGTGTGTGTGTGTGTGTGTTTACCCCCCATTATTTAGACTTTTTTTCTATGATAAATGAAAATGTAATAATTAAAATTTTTTAATGTTTATTTATTTTTGAGAGAGACAGAGACAGAATGTGAGTGGGTTAGGGGCAGAGAGAGAGGGAGACACCGAAGCAGAAGTAGGCTCCAGGCTCTGAGCTGTCAGCACAGAGCCTGACGCGGGGCTCGAACTCACAAGCTGTGAGATCATGACCTGAGCCAAAGTCGGACACTCAACCGACTGAGCCACCCAGGTGCCCCGAAAATGTAATAATTAAATGTAAACTACAAATTTCTTATACAGAACTTTAAAATTGCACTTAGAAGTTATACTTTATTCATAAAATGTAACACTCTCTATATAAACATAAACATTGTAAATGAGCTCTTTAATTTTTAATAAGCAATTGAGTATATGCAGAAATAAGTAGAGTTGATAGTCTCTATTTGTATCAGATGCAACACTATCATAAAAATGGAAAATTTGAATAGTCATGTTTAGGTGTGGCTATGCTTTGTTGAAGGTGAATTAATTTCCATGTCATACCTGAAAAACATAACTGTTCAAGTAACAATTCCAAAACTTTGCCAGTGTTTTTTTTTTAAACTAAGAACAGCATTTGCCTAAATAGCTTTAAAATTGTTTAAAACTGAGGAAAAAACAAAGAAACTGGGCTCATCTTGAGCATATTTTATTGATCTATGCATATTTGTTTGTATCTCCCAAACCAAACTTGAATGGTCTTCAAAAATGGGGAATATGTCCTATTCATTTTGTATCATAATGATTAGACATAAAAGGTATATATTTTTAATTGAATTGATGCAAAACTTGTTACTTCAAATACCAAAGTACAAAGTTCTATTATTTCTCTGGTTATATACATTTATGATACTATAGGTCTCAGACTAGTATCTGCTAAATAGTTGAAAATCTGTCATAAAAATTCTTAAGCATTAAAGAGAACAATATATTTCTCTACTTTATATTTTTCATTTTTTGCTAATACAGTTTATTCAATGATAAAGGTACACATTATTCATCCCATATTTATCATAAATATATGTTAGTATAGTAAAAAAATGGATAAAGCAGTAATAAATGTAGAAATGTTTTAGCAAATGTTTAGTAAAACATTTTAGTAAAATGTTAGTAAAACATTTTACTAAAATTGTTTAGTAAAACATTTTAGTAAAATGTTTAGTAAAACATTTTTAGTAAAATGTTTAGTAAAACATTTTAGTAAAATGTTTAGTAAAACATTTTAGTAAAATGTTTAGTAAAACATTTTACTAAAATGTTTAGTAAAACATTTTAGTAAAATGTTTAGTAGAAGAAGGTGGTGTTTAAATATTTTAAGCCCCTCATACAAACACTATATTGAATGGCTCTTATAAAAATAAATAATTTTAAAAACGTACTTGTGGTGATTATTATTAAAGTTATTTTGAGAAATAATAGTGAGAATTTCCCAATGTCAAATATAATATTTATACCTTTAGGTAATGTATATTTTTTGACAATTTTCTACTTAGGTAATTTTATTTTACATACATATTTTATAAATAATTTTAACATTTGCTTTTTATCAATTTATTTTCCTAGGCATCAGAGATATTTTTACTGAAAAATAAGTTGTTTCTGTTTAATTTCTCTAGAATTTTCCGTTTGTTTGAAGGCTTTCATTCTCTAAGTTAATTTTCTCTCTTGAAGTGTATCACTACTAATAAATTGTCTCCAGTTTTTTTGTATTATCCCCCTGAAATCTCAGACATAATTTAGAAAAGTACATTATTAAAATTCAATTCCCCTGGATAATTGCAAATGCCAGAAACTCAAACAGGGTAACCTGTTATATCTTCTAATTGGAAGAACTTACGTTAAGTGCAAAATGTCTTACACTATTCTGAATCTTATTGTTTCCTTAAATTAAAAAAAAAATCATGAACTATTTAAAATTCACATTAATGCTAGCATATGTATTGCAAAAACAACAGAACAGGAAGGGGGGTAAATATTTCTTAAGAGTTTCTATGCTACTGAGAAATAAGGCAGGGGAAACTTACACATGGGTTCAAAAACCTAGCTCTCTCTCGCCAGATTTGTGGGACACCTGGGAAGTTCTTTACCGATACTCAACTATGTGAAGTATTAGGTGCAATGATACCTGTCTTGTAGGGAAGGCTGTTAGTTCAAGCAGAAAATAAGAAAAGTTTATAGCACGGTGCTCACCAAGCAGCAATTTTTTTTTTTAATGGTACCACAGAGCATATGGTTTCTCTTACCCCAGTACATATGTCACTTGATTTCCACAACAATTCAATGAAGAAACAGAAGTTAAGAGAGGATGGCTTATTTGTATCTAAAACAGCTGGACACAGACTTTGAATCCAAGAGTTTGTGATCTAGAGCCCATAGAACTAACTCCTCTACAAGTCAGAGGAACTCAACTTTTGTCTAGCTATTCACTGATCTAGTGGTGTGTAAAACAAGGGGGTTCAATTCAGTAATGTTTGGCAACTAAGATTCTAAAGAATTGAGATCAATCCAGAAGATCAAAACACATCTAGTTGTTAATAATCGATAAACCAACTTCTCTGCACCCTCCCGCCCGCCACCAATTGTTGTATTCTAACAGGTTGTCAATAACATGACAGAAATTTTACCCTCTGGTAGTATGAATTGGGTTTGTCACTCTTTCCGCACAGTGAAATCAATTTTCTGCTAAATCCACAGGAGATTTCCATGCATAAACTGACATGAAACCTAATGGTAATTATTTGAAAAAATAGTGTTATCGTTGCCCGGGAATATACTCGAAAACCAATCTGAATAGATATTACATTATTTCATTTTACTCAAACAAAACCATTCAACAAAAAGCACATTTTTTTTCCCATAGAGATAAACTGAGGTCTATACAGCTCAATGTTTATTTCATCATTTGATTTTAAAAAATTTAATCTATTGTTACATTTTCAACAAATTTTGCAGAGTCTTAACCAAACATTAAAAAGAACATTTTGCTTACAGTACTGTAAAGCCTGCTACTTATTATAATTTGATTCAGATCTGTTACTACGATGACCCAAGATAATTCAGCTGCTAGCGAGTTTGTTAACATTACTGCTAAATCAAATTCTCCAAAGTTTCTTAATAACTAATACTATTCATAAAACAGTAAGATTTACAACTGTACTTTAACATGTCTATATACGGAGAAGGAAAATTCTTCCTTTCTTATACATTGAATTCATTTACATTTCAAGGAGATATCGATTATTTCAATGACAAAAAAAAAGAGAGAATTACAGTCTCTGAGATTATCAAGGTCCTTTTGGAGAGCTACACTCAGCAAAAGGATTAATGACATTTATGGAAACATTATCAACCCTCAAACTAAATGGTTCAAAAGAAGGACAATTGAATTTGCTCATTTCAGTAAAACAAATTGCATTAAACAGCTAAATGTTCCTCCTATATATTCAGAAATGACTAATATGCTCACTTGCAAGATTAAGTCATTTCTGCTGTTTTAAATATGGCCTTTCATAAACTGCTGACAGAGCCCCTGGAAGGATATTATGCCAATTTAATGCAAGTATCCATTTTCATCAAATTGCTTGAATATAATGCTGTGGAATGTTCTAGTTCACAAATGCTTACATGAGATTCAGTGGGTACAGTAGAAAGGAGTCTTCCCTTTCCTATGCCTTGGAAATATTCATCCTCTGATCCACTAAATAATGTCAGACTTACCATCATAGAGCTCATAAAGAGGCTCAGTGTGGATAGATTTAGTGGTCTCTACCCAAATATTTTGCCCTATGCCAACAGCATAAAGGGAAATGAACAAAACCCAGGACTACTAGGTTATAGATAAGTGGGTTGATGCTGTTTGATTTCTCCCATTCAGTTGTGCTTTGCTGCAAATTCCTTCCTCCAAATAGACCCATGAAATTTACCATCCTGGAATAGGAGACAATGGCTACTCCATCTACCAACAACAACAAAAAATAATCTTCAAAATAGTCTTTGCTTTTTGGTGAGAGGACTTGTTACATTTTTTTAAATCTTCTGCATCAGATGAGGAGATAATCCTGGAGAATTTAGTTTGGAATAATCTAGCTATTTTATTTTTTCTTTACACTTTTAAGTAGGCTCCACACCAAATTCGGGGCTTAAATTCACCACCTCGAGATCAAGAGTGGCAAGTTCTACTGACTGAGCCAGACAGATGCTCCAATCTAGCTAGTTTAAAGAGAAGATACTTATACACTCTTAGCTGGAGTCCAGAAGAAAGGAGGATGTAATGTAGGAGATGAAAACTAACATCCAAACATTTTTCTGTCCCTAATTTTTTAAAAAATATTTATTTATTTTGAGAGAGAGAGAGAGAGAGGGAGAGAGACAGGGAGAAGTGAGAGAGAGAGAGAGAGAGAGAGCGAGCGAGCATGTGAGCAGGGCAAGAGCAGATCTGAGAGAGGGAGCAAGAGAATCCCAGGCAGGCTCCATGCTATCAGCACAGTGCCCAACACAGGGCTCAATCCTGCAAACCTTGAGATCATGATCTGAGCCGAAATCAAGAGCCCAGAGGCTCAACCCACTGAGCCACCCAAGCGCCCCCCCCCTCATTTTTTTTTTTGACAAGAGGAAAAATGGAGAACAAAGTAAAATCTGTCAGATGCATCAAAGTTTTTTTTTTTCTCATTTACAGGTGACACAGAAGGAAATATGGTTGAATGTTACAGCTACTTCCAAGGAAGGCAAAGGGGATGTTAACTTTCCTCCAGCTGCCCTCACTCTCTTGTAACACAGGCACTGAGTGGACAATGTAGGGGCTTGTCTTGCATTCAGCTGAATCACAACAGGAAACCCAGCGGTTGTGGGGCAGGTGCAGCAGACAGTCCCACTTGTGTGTGAATAAATTAACAGGACGCCCCAGTCCACGGTTAGAAAATAACTTAGGTGCGAATACTGAATCTCAACAACGAAACTGAAAAGATATTTTATTGCCCCAAATATAACGCAAATTGTCTGAATATGAAGAATCCGATCCTGTTTCTCAGTTGGTTGGTTGATGATTGGTGGAAGATTAGATTATATGGGTCTTTCTCTCACAATATATGAATGTAGGTCCCATTCTTTATATATCACAGCAAGTTCATAAAACACCTAAAAAGGGATTTTATCAATTATATTAAAATGAATGAAGAGCCACAAATAAATTATGCAGAATTACAAAGCTCGTTTGTTTACTGTTTAGTAACAAGAGATCATATTGACCTGATATCTCCTTTTCTTTTCTTTTTTCTTTGTTTTCATCGATTTACTTTGTGGAAAATGCTTTCTGGATAATCATACAAGCTTTTGTTTTCATAACACTGTAATGAGATTTGTATTAAATAAATTCATATGAAAATATATTAATCCATGTTCCTAGCAATAGAAAACACTATTGTATTTGCTTCATCTACATTTTTCACTGTTTGGAATACTTTAGGTAGACAGCACAATAAATATGCATACACAAATAGGCATGATTTTATCAAAATATTACACATTCAAACATTGAAACTGCTTTGGTTATTACAGCAAAACAGCTAAATCCTTGTCTCAACACTGGGAATCTTTCATGTTTGGGTTTAATGGGAATTTGAGACCCAAAGATTAGTATTTACTAGTCCCTATGCAATATTTGAATCATTGCAACCATTATCGTCTGTTGAAATAAAGGAGCTTCCTGCTCCTGGATAGCCTCTTAGACCAAATGACAAGGCTTAAAATGGTGCTCATTTACAACCAAGTAATTTAAAAATCAGTTAAAAGAAAAAGCCTCCCATTTTTCCTGATAGAATTCAGTAACTTTTAGAAATATCGTCAGTGATACAGTTGAATGCCCCAAGCACAGAAACGTGGAGAAATATTTTGATGTCATAAAGAAGAAACAACTCAACCATCTTTCTGAAATATTCATTTTTAAAAAACAATTTATGAGAAGCCTTCTTTACACCTTATGTATTTATAAACACATGATGCCTACAAGATGCACAACTAAATGCATGAAATAATCTGTTATATATATATTTTTAACTTAAAGTTTAGTTATTTAATATACAGTGCAATATTAGTTTCAGGAGTAAAATTCTGTGATTCATCACTTAACATAAAACACGCAGTGCTCATCACACATGCCTTTCTTTGTACCTAACACCCATCTGGCCAATCCGCCACCTACCTCCCTCCATCAACCCACAGTTTGTTCTCTATCATTAAGAGTCTCTTGTGGTTTTCTTCTCTCTCTTCTTCCCCCCGACCCGGCCACTTCCTATATGCCCATCTGTTTTGTTTCTTAAGTTCTACATATGAGCGAAATTATATGGTATTTGTCTTTCTCTGACTTATATCACTTAGCATAAGACATTCCAGCTCCATCCACGCCTTGCAACATATATTTGAACTCTGACAGAAATGTCAAATTCATAATGTTTTTTGTTGGCTTTAAGACAATGCCTTGTAGCATTTTTATTTACCACTCAGCTAATATTCTGTAGTTTTCATTTCTATTTCATATAGAGCAACAAGTGTGCTTATTAGAGATTAATAATGTCTTATCTAAAATGGTTTGAGAAAGGTCACTTCTTATTAGAGATGTTATTTAAAAATAAACAACTGAAAGATTTGGTCAGGATTGAAGGGAAATTGTGTATTGGATCGCAATGAGTTAACTGAACCTTCAAAATTTCTATAAAAATTGAGTCAAAATAGTGAAACTGCATTATTTAACTGAAAAGGAGTGTTTTAAAATATCCTAATAATAAACTTTAATAAATAGATCCATGATGCACCTGCTTCTCTCTTCATTCATAGAATAAATGTAATTGTTCACCACTTTAAGGTAAAATAGTTAAGGACATGAGATGGGACTAGGAGAATTATCCCTTTCTTGCCAACCTAAGAAATATATTTGTTGATATAAGGTAAAGCCCTCACATTATAATTCGCTTTTATGTAACAGTATAAAATAATATAATAACAATAAAATAGATTTAAAATTACTTTAAAGATTTACAGCTCTAAAATAATATTTAATTATTCATAACTGCAAACTTTTTCTAATACAGAACTGTTTTGATATTGCATTTTATTGCTGCCAAAGCACTCAGAGCACTAATATGTTTTCTTCAAATCTTATACTCATTCCCAGGTCCTATTGCAACAGTAGGTATGAAATGAGGTTCTACCTATGAACAATGACTCTCAAATACATGTCATCAGCAGAGGGTGATGTGCTGATTTCCAAAGAGACAGATTTTCCATTTTCCTGTTTGACATTGCTAATTGGATTTGACATCCTGAATGCAACATACCCAAAAGAAATTTATGATCTCCCGTCAAAACATACACTGAAAGAATGACATCGCCATCTATCCATAACATAGGTAGAAACCTTCAAGGCACCCTAGCGCTTGCTTTCTTCTTTATACTACCCATATGTAATTACAACCAAGGCTGGTCAATTTTGCCTTCTAAATGCTTTTCAAATTCATCCATTCTTAACGAACCCTGCCATGACTACTCTGGTTGAAACTGGGCCTTGACTACAGACAGCTTCCTAGCTGACTTCACCTCTACTCTAGCTCCTTATCAAGCAACCAGATGATCTTTCAGAACTGGAAATGTTTAACCACCCCACACTCACATCCTTCAGCCACATGAGCACACAGGTCCTTCTGTGGATATTCTTTGTTCCTACACTGAAGTGGAAGTCGTTTCCATGACTTCCAGATCTTGCATGGTGTGTCTTCACTTTCTAGCAGAACATCTTGCAGGACATAACCCCTCATTCTGTGCTCAGCCACACCAGCCAATCTTCATTTTCTTAAATAAATCATTCTTCATACAGCTAAATGTTATCTGTGTATGTTGCTTCTTTTCCCTGGAAACTCTTCCCCCAGCACTCATCCCAAAATTTTTTCATTCATCAGTCAGACATCATTTCTTTACAGAACCTATCTCAACCTCTTCAAGTTGGTTGCTGTATTTTGTTTTCTACTCGCATGTCAGTAGACATGCTCTGCAGTGGACCAATGTTTGTGTCCTTCCAAAATTCATGTAGTGAAATCCCAACCTCCAGTGCAATAGTATGAGGAGGTGGGGCCTTTGAGAGGTGATTAGGTCATGAGGGTGAAACCCTCATGAATGGGATTAGCACCCTTACAAAAGGGATCCCAGAGAGCTCTCTAGCTCTCCTTTTCCCATGTGAGGATACAGACAGAAGATGGCCATCTATGAACAAGAAATTGGACCCTCCCCAAACCCCAAATCTGCTGGCAACTTGATCTGATCTTAGACTTCCCAGCCTTTAGAACTGTGAGAAAGAAATGTGTGTTGCTTAGGTGACCTAGTCTATGGTATTTTTGTTATAGCAGCTTAAATGGACTCTCTCTTGTAGTATTTATTACACCTATATTTGAAATCAATTTGCCAGATCTGATTAATTACCATTTTCTCACAGTTTCTAAACTCTTTAAGAACAGGAGACAATAGTAGTCAGGGCAGGTGCTGAAAATGGCTCAATCTAGTTGCTATGTAAACACTTGCCACACAAAATTATAATAATTAAATTGAAATAATGTGAAATTTTTTCTACGTCTTAATACTTAATACTTAAACATACACCAAACATGAATGTTAAGGTACTATTCTGTAAATTCTGAGAAATATAACAAGTTTGTCCTTGACCTGTGTTTTGTGTTTTCTATAGGAATTTAAAGTCCCAGTGCCTAGCTCAGTAGCATCTCAGAATTAGACACTCATTTATTCAAATGTAAACACACTATCTTAAACATGGTATTTGCCTTACGGTTGGCATATCAAACTAGGAAAATCAAACCCTAAGTATGAAACGTTGATCATAATATAAGTTTCAAAGCACAAATCAAAAGTTATCATTAGGAAAGACCTGAATTATCATCAGATGAATTGTACAGATAATAGGAACAGGAGAAGTGAAAAGGAACACAGATCATTAAAACTTGAGAGTATGATATGCTGAAGACAAGATTTGAGATATGTCCTGAAACTTCAAGACATCTTACTGGCATTGAATTTTTAGTCAAGGTGGATGGTGTGTGAATAGAAGGTTCTGTCCAGAGCTAAGTTTAGGAGATGCTGCTGGTTGATTTGTGGGGGGTGGGGGGGTGGAGTGGAATCTGAGTGATATAATTTGATTTTGTCCTGAAGGCAGTGAGAGATTTTCAGGGATTTTTAGTTAGGGTAACACAAATTATATAAGAGAGAAACTGACATTAGACCATCTCAGTAATTCAGGGTGAAGTGATGGTAGTTACAGATAGTAGCAGGAATGAAGAAGGGGGAGTAATTGGGAGATACTGGAACCAACAGGAAGGGAAGACTTAAACCTTAACACACAAATTGACCCCAAAGTTTTATGCTTTCTATATTTTTCCAGATTTTTAAAAGTTAAAGAGAGATAAATTCAATTATAGATGTATTAGAAAACAGCAAGGCACACAAGTGGAACTGTTTAGCAAGTAACTAGAAAAATGAGTCCAAAGTTTGGTTAAATATATCAGGACTGATTGTGTTATTGAATATAAAAAAGTCCATTTGAATACAGAATTTCTCAGAGTATAGAACTGGTAAAGGAAGAAGACCATCAGATCTTCATGTAAACCACTGATATTTTCTCATATATTACATAAACATATTCAAATACAAGTACATATCTCTCATCTCTATATCCTGAACTACTGTGATCCCTGTCACTACTGTCAAAAAGGCTTGGAACTTTCAAAGAATCTATAGGTTCAGAGATAAAGGAAACAAGGAAGCAAAAATCTGGAACAGTGCAGAAAAGGGTTTACTCGTAAACAAAGCAAACTCAAAATGTTCTCCCTCACCCCATAACCCATTTCATGAGTATCCTATATTGTTACAAATTCTATCATTTATGGTTTCACTTAGATTAACCCTTTTCTATTGAGTTATGTTTATGGGACTATGGCTCAGTCATCATCTGTAATAGTTAAAATAACCAAACTACATTTCAAAATGTTTTAATTATTTGAAAAGTATTGGTGGCATGTAAGTAATAAAAAAATACACAGTGGGGAAATTTTTGTTGTAGTAGAGAATATTTGCTGGTGCTTGCATAGGCCTTGGCCATGCAGGGGAAATACACAGGGAGTGGACAGAGGGCACAGAAAAGGAAATGGAAGGAAATAAAATATGGACTGTAAAATTTAAATCTTTGAGGTTACAATGATGATTTATCCTAGTGAACATTTAAAATATTTTCTGCACCATCAGTTTTGGTCATTAATTATGTAATACCTAGTGGTTTGTTTTCACTTGTTCTGTAAAACAATTTTCAAAAATTTACTTTATAATTATTTAAATTTTTACATAATTCCTAATTCAGTAAGATGACTCAATGGGATAAGATTATTTAATTTTTCTTACTTTTTTTTTTTCCTGTGGCAAGTCAATAGTCAAAACTCATATCAAATTACTAGTAAATATTTAACTTTACTTATGGGATTAATATTCTTTCTATTCTTTTTTATATTGGACTTATATAGACAACTGGAAATGTATGATACTTTTGTGGGCTCTAGAAAGTGCAGGTAAGGATTGGGTCAAATCTAAATTGCCTTTCTTCCTCTTAAGTGTATACCATGATTCTGAAGATATATTAGACCCCCCAGGATGTATTACCGGAGTATATTTTGCCTCAGAACTAATTAACGTATTTTAAGCAATTTGTAAACTTTCTGAAATACAAGAATGTGTTTTGGGTATTAGGACTCTAGTATATTTATTATCTTCTATTGACACTTTAAAAAATGTGTAATATTGACTTTCATATTTTGGCAGTTTTTCCACAGTGGTGAGCACAGACGTTCACATTCTAATGCTTAAAACCTATAAATAGGTCTCCCCTCCAAGTACTAACCAGGCCCGACCCTGCTTAGCTTCTGAGATCAGACGAGATCGGGTGCGTTCAGGGTGGTATGGCTGCTAGGAATTTACCCAAGGGATACAGGAGTACTGGTGCATAGGGGCACTTGTACCCCAATGTTTATAGCAGCCCTCTCAACAATAGCCAAATGATGGAAAGAGCCTAAATGTCCATCAACTGATGAATGGGTAAAGAAATTGTGGTTTATATACACAATGGAGTACTGCATGGCAATGAGAAAGAATGAAATATGGCCCTTTGTAGCAACGTGGATGGAACTGGAGAGTGTGATCCTAAGTGAAATAAGCCATACAGAGAAAGACAAATACCATATGTTTTGACTCTTATGTGGATCGTGAGAAACTTAACAGAAACCCATGGGGGAGGGGAAGGAAAAAAAAACAGAAGAGGTTAGAGTGGGAGAGAGCCAAAGCATAAGAGACTCTTAAAAACTGAGAACAAACTGACGGTTGATGGGGGGTGGGAGGGAGGGGAGGGTGGGTGATGGGTATTGAGGAGGGCACCTTTTGGGATGAGCACTGGGTGTTGTATGGAAACCAATTTGACAATAAACTTCATATATTGAAAAATAAATAAATAAATAAATAAATAAACAAACAAACCTATAAATATGTTATAGTATGTGGAAAATGGAAATGAAGGTAACAATAGAAATTAGATTTGCTATTCAGCCGACCTTAAAACAGGGATACTATTCTGTGCATATGCAGGATAATATCCCGGGTGAATCAGTATACTCATCTTACGTGTGGAAGAGCTAAGAAGACTGAAAGTCAGAGTTTATATGATGTGAAAGACTCAAACACACATAGTTGGATTTGAAGATGAAATGTAGGCATGTAGGCAGCCTCCAGAAAAGAAAAAGCAGGAAAATGGATCCTCAGAAGGGAACATAGCCCTATTGATAGCTTGCTTTTAAGCCAGTAAGAGCCATGTTGGACTTCTGACCTACAGACCTATAAGATAATGCATTTTCTGTTTTAAGCCACTACGTTTTTGGCAATTGTTGAAAGCAGTAACAGAAACCGAATATACTACCACTTCTATGTAGAGCACAAAGGAATTCTAATACCTTCCATAGTTGACACTGTCTAGCTTGCTCACTGCAGGATGTTCCCAAATGCCCTTTCCAGTTTTCTCTCTGGTTTATTATTTTAATGGTTCTAGTAGAAACGGCTCCATTTCTCAGCTAATATCAGCTAAGCCAAGTCTTCGTGAGTATATTATTACATTCTCTACATGGACAGAGCCTGGAAATCTCTGCAACTCTGCCTTAAAAAAAGGAAGAATGTATTTTATTTCTTGGTGCTTTCTCCCAAGTAGGAAATCTTAAGCTTTCCTTTCACACAATTGCTTTTCTTTTGGATGGTTTTCAAAAGAACTAAATGTAGAGCAAATTCCAGGTTTAGTCCTCAGCCTTGGGGGCTGTTGTTCCCTCATCAAAGAGCCCATCCATTTATTGACAGATTTATTAAGGCTATTCGAAAAATTAAGCCTCCTAGATTTCCTGTCTCCAAATAGATTTTGAATGTGATCCTGCAGGCACTCACCTGACCTCCCCTTGAACCGTTATCAGGGGTTTCTTATTCTCTCTGCATTTGACTCCCTTAGGATGCATAGTAATGACTACAGCATTACCTCTGACATACAGGTTTAGTAAGTTCTCTGCTTGATTTATATTTTGGTTCTTATGATCCATTCAGTGCTTGTTTATGTTTTCCTTAGTTTAATGTTAAGATAAATCATATCTTACCCAATCTTTGCTAGAAAACACTTTGTAAGACTAACTCCCCAATCCCTTACCTTAGGAAGTCTACTACTATATTCCAGAATTTAAGAAAGTGTTAGTGAAGATTTATCCAGAAGTCTTCAGTTCTCATTCAGAATATTTAGGAAGTATCCACCATCAACGACCCAACTCTCAAGGAATCTAATCTATATCCATGCCAGGAGTACTGGAATGTTTAAGCAAATCAATCAGAATACATTTTTCTATGAGAATTGTAATAAAAATACTATTGTAGAGCTTGGTGTCTGATTTCTTACAATAAGCTGAAGATATTCCTCCTCTGAGAGTGCATGTACCACTGTTATTTAGGACACCATAAATCAATATGAGTTACTGAGTTCATACGGAGGAAATATAAAAACTGCTACTTCTTTCGTGACAACGTGTATGTAAAAGTAATGAAAATGTGGCAGTCACTGATGGTAGCCTATGCAATAATTATTTCTCCACTCATCATTTCTCGGTGATAGAGCTTTGTCTGTGATGACAAAGGTTGAAATTCTCAGTTATTTGCTTTGCTACTCTCTTTTGCAGCAAAGTCACATGCAAATACCAATCAATGAGATTTTAAGAAAATTGTGCCGGAGACTCCTCAAAAATATATTAGATGATATATATTATACCATATGAATAACCTAATAACATATATATGACATATAACATGACCAAACAATATATTTGGACAGGAGATTTTTTTCCCTGTAATAAAAGAGAATAGTAGATTTATTCCCTGTCATTCCTTGTTAAGTATGTTGACATTTAAGGGCATGATGACTGGAGCTGTGGCAATCATCTGTGACCATGAGGAAAACTCATGAGACCAGAGAAGCAGATATTTTACCATTAATTTCTTCTCTCAGTCTCACATTTTACCAGTAGGGGGGTTGCTGCAGATCGAGTGTGTCCCTCCAAAATTCAAATATTGAAATCCTAACCTTCAAAGTGATGGTATTAGAATATGGGAACTTTGCAAGATGATCAGGTCATGAGAGCGGTGCCCTCATGAATGGGAATAAAGCCTTTATAAAAACATTCCAGAGAATCATGGTGAGAAGATGGCTGTCTATGAACAATGAAGCAGGTTCTAACCAAACACCAAATTTGCCACTGCCTTGATCGTGGACTTACCAGCTCCAGAACTGTGAGAAATAAATTTCTCTTGTTTATAAACCACCCAGGTTTACCTATGGTATCCTGTTATAGTAGCATGAGTGGTCTAAAACAAAGGATGCTTTATGCATAGTTTTTTGGTCTATAATTGTATTTATTATATATGTGCATATACTTTATAATATACTAAGATGAAATAGTATTTGTCATTACCTGGTTCTCTACCTTGTTTTTCCTATTAACAATATATCCTGGAGATTTAGCCATGAACATGCATGCACACGCGCACACACACACACACACACACACACACACACACATACTTTTTCCATTTTCTAAACAGCTACATAATAGTTCAAAATAACTTTGTACCAATGTATATATGGAACAAAATTACTTTTTATAATTTTTTTAGTGTTTATTTGTGTTTGAAGGAGAGAGAGACAGAGTGTGCGTTGGGGGTGCAGGGCAGAGGAGAGGGAGACACAGAATCCAAAGCAGGCTCCAGGCTCCGAGGTGTCAGAGCCTGATGTGGGGCTCTAACCCACAAACCGCGAGATCATGACCTGAGCCAAAGTCGGACGCTCAAGTGACTGAGCCACCCAGGTGCCCCACAAAATAATTTTTTATATAGGTGAAACTCTTTCTACCAGGATTGTACTTAAAAAATTTTTTATGTTTATTCATTTTTGAGAGAGAGAGAGAGAGAGACAGAGTGCAAGCAGGAGAGGGGCAAAGAGAGAGGGAGACACAATTCAAAGCAGGCTCCAGACTCTGAGCCATCAGCATGGAGCCCAGTGTGGGGCTTGAACTCACAAACCATGAGATCATGACATGAGCTGAAGTTGGATGCCTAACCAACTGAGTCACCCAGTCGCCCCTTACCAGGATTGTTTTTAAATGCTCTTCACATTTCAGATACATATCCCAGACAGCATTCCAAATTACTATGCGTCTATATACACAGAAAAAAACACACACACACATAAATACACATAAACACCTACAGATTTATATAGTACCCTAGTGTGCTCCCAGTCGTATTTGTCTAATTGTCCAGTCCAGTGTCCACACCATACTCAGAAGCTTTCTGGAATATTTCTGATAGAGCAAGTTCCATGAATACTATCATCAAAACCATGAATAGATCTCAGAGATTACACATGTTCTTTAATTTCA